>NW_004443970.1:14036440-14095308 GCF_000243295.1 Trichechus manatus latirostris
CTGTCTCTTGGGCTAATACTTTCCTTGTGTCTTTGGTGTTCTTCATTCTCCTTTACTCCAGGTGGTTGGGACCAATTGATGCATCTTAGATGGCCACTTGCAAGCTTTTAAGACCCAGACACTGCTCACCAAAGTAGGATGCCGAACATTTTCTTAATAAGCTTTGTTTTGCCAGTTGACCTATATGTCCCCTGAAAGCATGGTCCCCAGACCCCTACCTCTGCTACTCTGTCCCTCAAAGTGTTTGACTGTATTCAGGAAACCTCTTAGCTTTGGTTTAGTCCAGTTGTGCTGACTTCCCCTGTCATGTGTGCTGTCCTTCCCTTCACCTAAAATAATTCTTATCTACTATCTAGTTAGTAAATAACCATCACCCTCCCTCCCCACCCTCGTAACCATCAAAGAACGTTTTCTTCTGTGTTTAAACCTTTTCTTGAGTTCTTATAATAAGTGGTCTTATACAATATTTGTCCTTCTGTAACTGACTAAATTCACTCAGCATGATGAACTCCAGCTTCCTCCATGTTATAAGACATTTCACTGCTTCATCGTTGTTCTTTATCATTGCATAGTATTCCATTGTGTGGATATACCATAATTTGTTTATCCATTCATCCATTGATGGACACCTAGTTTGTTTCCATCTTTTTGCTATTGTGAACAGTGCTGCAATGAACATGGGTGTGCATGTATCTTTTTGTGTGACAGCTCTTATTTCTCTAGGGTATATTCCAAGGTACTTCTATTTCTAACTTTTTAAGGAAGCACCAAATTATCGATTTCCAAATTGGTTATACCATTTTACATTCCCACCAACAGTGTATAAGTGTTCCCGTCTCTCCACAATGCCTCCAGCATTTATTATTTTGTGTTTTTTGGATTAATGCTAGCCTTGTTGGAATGAGACGGTATCTCATTGTAGTTTCGATCTGCATTTCTCTAATGGCTAATGATCGTTAGCATTTCTTCATGTGTCTGTTAGCCACCTGAATGTCTTCTTTGGCGAAGTGCCTGTTCATATCCCTTGCCCATTTTTTAACTGGGTTATTTGTCTTTTTGTTGTTGAGGTTTTGCAGTATCTTGTAGATTTTAGAGATTAGATGCTGATTGGATTTGTCATAGCCAAAAATTTTTTCCCAATCTGTAGGTTGTCTTTTTACTCTTTTGGTGAAGTATTTGATGAGCATAAGTGTTTGATTTTTAGGAGCTCCCAGTTATCTAGTCTCTCTTCTGGTGCTTTGTGCATTGTTACTTATGGTTAGTATTGTGTTTATGCCATGTATTAGGGCTCCTATCGTCTCTATTTTTTCTTCCATGATCTTTATTGTTTTCGATTTTATATTTAATTCTTTGAACCATTTTGAGTTAGTTTTTGTACCTGGTGTGAGGTATGGGTCTTGTTTCATTTTTTTGCAGATGGATATCATGTTATGCCAGCTCCATTTGTTAAAGAGATTGTCTTTTCCCCAATTAATGAACTTTAGGCCTTTGTCAAATATCAGCTGCTCATAGGTAGATGAATTTATGTCTGGAGTCTCAATTCTGTTCCATTGGTCTACGTATCTGTTGTTGTACCACTTCCAGGCTGTTTTGACTACCATGGCGGCATAATAGGTTCTAAAATCAGGTAGGGTGAGGCCTCCCACTTTGTTCTGAATTGTATGAACTCTTAAACATGAAAAAAATCATAGTATTATAACCGTGAACACTACCACAAAATGAGATGATCGCATATGTGGATTTATTTTTAAAGTGCATTTGGATTAAAACCCACATTGCTCACACCAAAGAAATATATATTTTGTCATTGGTCTTTTATAATTATTATTATTTAAAAAAAAGAAAAAAATACAAGCCCCCCACCCCCGTGGGAAAACTTGATTTTTTTTCTCTGTAAATGTGCCTCTATCTCTCCGTATCTATAAAGTTATACACCCACGTTCCTCTTGCTGTATCACAGTAAGTTCACATCACAGTTGACTGTGCCAAGACCCAAAGTTTACCATCACATAAGAAATAATTTTCTGAAAACATTCAGAAAATATTTATCATATACCAAGTACTGTGGTGGTTGCTGAAACTGTGTACCCTCAGTATCTTGCCTGTGTCATTCCTACCTTACTTCATATGATCATTTCCCACATCAAGGCTTAAAAAAAAAAAAAAGGATTTCTTGTGCTGACTTGTACATTAGATTGTTGCTGACCATTCACTACTTCATATATTTAACACCCAAAACAGAATAAAACAACTTGTCTAAAATAAAATATTTTATATATAACATTTGGAAAATAAAGAGAGGAGACAGTAATCCTACTCCACACAATAACTTTCCTTTTCTTTCTTTAATGCCATTGCCATCATTTTTTTCAGATGCAAGATTCCTTTCCTCTCCTGTTCGTACAGTAGTAAGTTAAGAAAACCGCAGTTTTCAAAACCACTTTCTAATTTCCTCCCTCTTTCTGCCCAGCAGGCATCTTTGCCCTCTAATTCTAGATGAGGCAAGAAAAGCAGGTTGGTATTTATGTGGAAGCCTAGAAAACAGGCTGAAGGAGCAGGTTAAGCTTTCAAACTCTGTCAAAACCAAATGACCAGTCTTTTTCTTCGTGGCCATGGTTCCTAACGTGGCTCAGAGTGGCAAGCTTTGACCTGAGACTTTGACTCACAGCTTTCAAGGACTCTAGTCCCAACCTGTGAACTTTGGGCCCAAATATGCATCTGCCTTGCAGCCTTCTGTGATCCCACTTCTGTGGTCTTTGCTTATACCCACCCAAAATAGCCCAGTTTCTCTCCTATGAGAGTAGTTCATGCCTTGCTTACTTCTGCTGACCTGTCCTGCCATCAATTTAATGACCCTGGATATAACTGTCTGCTGATACACAAGTGCCAAGATAATGGAGACTTGGCATCTGACTTGTATAGTCTGGTTCTTATAAATGATCAGTAATATTTATTTGCAGGAGAAAGATGTGGCAGTCGGCTTCTATAAAGATTTACAGCCTCAGAAACCCTGTGGGGCAGTTCTACTCTGTCATGTCAGAATCGACTTGATGGCAGTGGGTTTTGGGTTTAAATATTTATTGAATGAATAAACAAACAAATCTATTCATTTTATTAATTTTATTATGGTACTTTACTAACCTTGGAAACTCTTGATAGCCATTTGTTCAGTGATCTAGATTTAGCCTACACAATGAGTCCTGTGTGGCTTTTAAGGAATTTACAAACAGATAAGGGATTTCATTGGCCATGTACTCCCTACCCCATGCATTAAATTATTATAATACCCACACTTATTTTAATTAATTGTCACTAAGTTTTGCTTGTACCTTTAAGTATTATTGTTATCAGTTATACTATGTTCATTCATACTGTAGTTGTATAGCCCTGGGTATTGATATGTCATAATATATACAGAAAAGACAAATATATAATGGATAAAACCTTAAAAAAAATAGTTGCTAATTAAAGAGAATTGTAAGAAAAATGTTTCAAAGAATTATGTAATCATCTCTGTGACATTTATTTAGTCTCAACTTCAAGTTTATGTAGGGCTCAGGCACATAGGTAGGGCTGTATGAACTCACAACCCAAGGTATATTATGTATTTTCCAGCAGATTTTTAAAACCAAAAATTACAGTAAGAATAATGCTACCTCCGGAATATTCTTGAATATGTCTTCAGTGCCCTACACAAAGTGAGTCTTGGAGAGGTTAAGGAACTCATCCGTTGTCACAAGACTCTGTTTGATTGTCTGAAATGAACATGATAATAACACCTTATATTGGAGGAGGAAGGATGAAATGAGCTCAAGTATAGACAGAGCATTGCACAGTTCCTGACACCTAGTAAGTGATCAGTCTGTTTTACTATTGATTATTGCATAGTGGCATGACAGCTAAATGAAAAGACTTGGAGTTTCCTGCCCATAGTGGGTTACAGCTTGTTAGACTGATTAAAAGTTAAATCATCTCCATTCGCTGAGTATGATCAAAGCTTAAGTTTCCAGGAAATGCCATGATGCATATAATGTTTAGAAAGATCAGCCATTCTCAGATTCACAAAGCGATAACACCCTTGCGTTTTCTCTTGTAACACCTAGGATCATCATGAGGAGGCATAATGTTAATGAGAATGCTCCTCTTGACTGCTGTTCCTAACTCTTTCTGCTTAGCATCCTGCAAAGGATTCTAAGAATTTACTGCTGCCCAGAGTGACATTAAAGTATAACAAGCCTGAAAGGAGGTCTGAAAATATTTCATTTTAATAAACTTTCTTCAAGGGAAGATAATGAGTTGAAAAACTACAAAGATTGGTTCCTATAAAATTATATAGCACATTCCATGAGCTTCACCTTTGGCTTATCCCTCTCATATCAAAACCAGTTCTCTCAGCTTTGGTGTGAACTTTCAGAGTTCTTGAACTAATCTTAACCTGAGGAGGTTCAATTCAACCACCATGTCAAACATATATAAATATTCTTGCTGCTCTATGTCCTATCTGTGGGTGAGTTTTGGACCCCAGGATTCTAGGAAGCTTTAAGCTATTCTGCACCCTTTTCCCCTCTACTGTGTTTGCACAGTTTTGAATTATCATTTTTCTTCCTGTTTCAGAACTGATACTGACTTGAACCTAACACCCTTGTCTAGAATAGAAGGTCAGCAAGCTATAACTAACTAGTTGTCGTTGAGTCGATTCCAACTCATGGTGCCCCCATGTGTGTCAGAGTACAACTGTGCTCCAGTTTTCAGTGGCTGATTGTTTGGAAGTAGATCGCCTAGCTTGTCTTCCAAGGCACCCTGGATGGAATTAACCCTCCAACTTTTCGGTAAGTAGTAGCCAAGTGTGTTTTAACCATAGGTATTACCTGCCAAATCTGAACTGCCCCATTTTTGTAACTTCTGGACAAATCTTTACTCTGACACAGCCTCTTTAGTTTTCATTCTCATAATCACAACATAGATCCTGTACTTGACCTTTCCCTCCATGTTCCAGTTAGGACGAAAAGACAGAAGCAACATGGAGGAAGGGGTAAGGCCTCTAAAAGGACAGCACAACTTAAGCAGAAATCCTAAGCAGACTTCTGTTTCTTATTGGCCAGAGCAATGTCACATGACCATTTGCAAACGTGGCTGGGAAATGTAGTGTGGCTGGTATTTTTGCCACACCCCTAAAACTGAGGTTCCCTTTCTATGGAGGAAAGCAAGAATGGGCACTAGATAGTCCACAAACCTCTTGCTGTCGAGGGATTCCTACGCAATCGATTCCGACTCATAGCAACCCTATAGGACAGAGTAGAACCGCCGCATAAGGCTTCCAAGAAGCGGCTGGTGGATTCAACTGCCGACTTTTTGGTTAGCAGGCAAGCTGTTAACTACTGCACCATTTATAATCATCCCGAAATAAACAAACAAACAAAATTAGATCAAAAGACAAATTATTTCTTTTGAGCCACAAGTGAGTCTCTCGGAGAAGATGTGGATTAAAGCAATGCAGAGTTGACTGTTTAATCTGAAGAACCATGGGTCTGGGATCAGCAGGAACAATGACATTCAATAGCTGGAGGCAGCAGAGAGTGCCCATTTAATTAAGTACGTTCATTAATCATTTATAAAATTAATCCTTAGAATTTGATGATAATATATTAAAATGAAGTACTGACTAGGGCTGACCCTGTGGCAGTTTCTTCAGGAAGTAAATTCAGGAAATGTTTTGGCTGTTATTGATGGGAATTGTACCTAGAGAGATAACTTCAGAAAACAGCAAACATAAATAGAAGCAGGTGATGGCTAGACCCTGTGGTATAGGGGTTAAGCGAGGCAAGGTAACCTTACTAATTCTACAAATTAGAGAAAAATGCAGGGTGAATTTGAGAAGTCTGACTATATAACATTTAATATATTTGTCCTACTTCTACCTTTATAAATATACAAATTTGGTTTTAAAATCCTACCTGGTAAGAGTGCTTCTAGGTATTATGAATGGTTGCTATTTTATCTGTTAGGTTTTTCCTCTAACATGAATCTTAAATAATTTGACATTTTTGAGCACCTAGTCTGTACCGTAAGGAGCCCTGATGGCCCAGCAGTTAAACGCTTGGCTGCTTACAGTTTGATCCCACCAGCAGCTCTGTGGGAAAAAGACCTGGCAATCTGCTCCCGTAAAGATTACAGCCTTGAAATCCTTATGGGGAAGTTCTACTCTGTCACATGGAGTCTCTATGAGCCAGAAATCAACTTTATGGCACCTAACAGCAACAACACTATGGGCCATGGCAATCCCATATGAGTTAGAATAGAATTGTGCTGCATAGGTTTTTCAATGGCTAAAGTTTTGAAAGTAGATCACCTGGTGTTTCTTCAGAGGCATCTCTGCGAAAACGCAAACCGCCGTCCTTCCAGTTAGCAGCAAAGCTCATAAATGGTTTGTACCACCATTGAGTCAGAAGTGACTCTATGGCAATTGGTTTGGTTTGGTTTACTATGTGCCAGCTGCTGTAGTAGGCTCTTTACATCCATCACGTATTTCACAATCATAATAATCCAGAGAGATAGGAATTATCCCAATTTTAAGCTTAAAAACTAAATGTTAAAGAGTAGCACTGCTAGAAATGCTAGGGCCAACATCTGAACCAAGTTCTGTCTGCTGCCAAAACCAAAACACTTCTCCATTATGCTGCACCATTCTCTTTGAACCTACGTGTAATATGTGCCAAACACTCATGGATCAATATGGTAGGGAGCATTGATCTTTGTGTCTTCCCCTATAACTTGTTTTTTAAAATATATTAGAAAGGATGAGATGAGAGTAGAGTAATATCAGACTAACTGAGGTGCTATCTTAGGAAGTCCTCTTCAGTTTAGTATTTATTTTTAGCGTGGTCAACATATCAGTTTAAACATGCTCATCATTATCACGAGAAGTTTATATTCATTTACTACCACTGAAGGGAGCTTTACTTGGAAGGAAATTTCAGCCTAGGTGTTAATACCACAATCCTATAGAAAGAGTGGTGTCCTAATTAATGAGGTTCAAAATGTTGTCCTTTGGTACACAGATGCTGATAGGAAAAGCTTGAAACAACATCATCAGGCCTAGCGTAGAGGATAGCCTTATTCTCTGAAAACGCAACTAAGAAGAGTCCTTTTGGGATTTGTTGTGAATTACAGGTAGTCCCCTACTTACCAAAGAGTTCCCTTCCGATGACTCAGTAGTACATTGGTTCTGACAAAGTCAAATACCTCAGTAAAAAAAAAAAAAAATCATTATTATTGCCTTTTATTATCACTATCTTTATAAATTCAATCTTCATTTGTTTTTAGGGGTTGGTATGAGAATGATACAATCAAATTACACACTGCAACATTATATGTAGTACATATTACCAACAATAAGATGTACAAAACCAAAAAATCAGATGGTCGTATGCGGTTCATTGTAACTTGAATATGTAGTAAGTTGGGGACTATCTGTATATTAATCTTTGCGAGAAGCATTTCCCCAAATTACTCAGTCATTTCATTGAATCTCATCTGACTGGAAGACTGGATTGTTAACGTTTTGTAGGCACCTTAGAATACTCTCTGCATCCTTTACTAAAATATATGAAAATTGTTAATGTTTGTTTGTTTGTGGAAAATACATAGAGTTGAAAGTCAGGCTGTAGGTTTAGTTTCTATAAATATGAACTCCATTATGCTAGGATATGATCCTTTAAATCCTGTAGAAGTCTTACTCACCTTTGTGTACTACATGGCACAATGCCTATGGTAATAGATGATACAAGATTTTTTAAATTGTTTATTTAAATCAAAGAGAGGCACATAACTTCAATTTGCTTAAAAACAAGATTATATATATGTTATTACATGATTATTTATATGCCTGTATATGTACTTGCCCTTGCATCCATCCATTCATATGTCAATCCATTCAAGAAAACTGCCAGTAAAAAATTCTGACTAATTTCATGATTTAAAAATATGAAAATTGTTTTATTTTTCATTACAGCAATATAATATGTAAGCTTAATAAAATTTAATTTTTAAAATAAGAATAGCTCTTACCTGATTACTAATGATTATAAGGATTATACGGGAACGAATTACTGCTGATTTACTAAAATATGTCACAATAACTTGAGGATTGAATTGCTGTTAATCAATTCAGTTGTAAATAAAACTTCACTCAGCAAAGAATTATGACCTATATGACTCTTTCTGCACTTTTAAATCATTGGTTTAGAAAAATCATAAGCATAGGCATATGCTGTTCACAATAATTATCACCCAAGTGATGACATGAACACTGATGTATTCTTATTGTTTTAAGAAAAAGAAGTGACCTTCCAGGTTCTGGGAAATCAGGTGGCTTTATACCACTGAGTAACTTTTTTGAATACTGGTTATTTTGTGAGACATTTTTTATCTTTCAATTTTTTTCGGAGGATAGATGGGTATTTTTTCTGAAGATAAAAATGTAAGCCCATCTACTGTTCTTTCACATTTGAGCTCATAAGTAGTGGAATAAACATAATTATATGTCATTAACATTATATCCAATAACTTAATTAATGTTATACACAGTGTAAGAGCTCAACAGTCAAGTCAATACTTGGCCAACTATTACTAGGGACCATGAGAAATACAGAGATGAAGTTAAGACTTTTGCCTCACAGAATCATTTCTTATCATTGAAAAGATAAGATATACCATACAAATTTATGTAATGGGATGAGTGTTTCTCCATATATTGTGTGTGATTTACATGTGGTTATAAAATTGAGTATAGAAGTCTCCTTTCAATATATCATTGGGTTCCATTTCTTTTTTGTTTAATAAGTGACCCATTATTGATGTTTTCTTTGCTGATTATTATTTCTCAAATGGGGCATAACCAGGTACTGTCAAGTTGATTCCAACTCATGAAAACCACATGTGTGACAGAGTATAAATGTGCTCCATAAGGTTTTCAATGACTGAATTTTTGTGAGTAGATCGCCAGGCCTTTCTTCTGAGGTGCCTCTGGGTGGCTCCAACCTTTCAGTTAGCAGCCATGTGCATTAACTGCACCACGCAGGAACTCCAAATGGGGTATAGAATTTTCCCAAGCTAGGGGAAGGAGGTGGCTCTCTGGTGCTTTCAAGCTGGAGTGCTCTTGGCCTATATTTGCAAAAGAGTTTTCCAGAGGGCAGGTGCATCTCATTAACTTAGCAAAGTGCTTCCTTTGCAAATAATATATTTTGGATTCACGGTTGTTTAATTCAATTAAGATGGAAATCATTCATGGATTCAATATTTATGGCCTGCTACTACGTGCCAAGCACTGTCCACGGTGCTGAAGATCTGGTGGTCAAGCATACTAACAACATCCTTGCTTTCATTGGGTTTACAATCTAGTGATGGAGACACATGGAAAATGGTTCCAAAAATAAGTGAAAGGATGTAAAAAATAAGATTCTATGAGAGAGAATGATGCAGGGCTTACTTAATAAAGGTTTCTCTGAGGAATTGATATTTAAAATGAAACCTAAAGGATGAAAATATGTCAAGTAAGTGAAGAGTAGGAAGGCAGAAGAACAACAGATATAAAATCCAGAAATGGAAAAGAACTCAATATGTTTACAGAATTGAAAGAAAATTTAAAAAAGGTCATAGTAGCTAGAGCAAAGTGAGCCAGAAAGTATAATGAAGCAAATTTTGAGGAAAAATAGGATGCAAGATCTTGTATTTAACAGCCATTTGAACATTCTTTGAGTTTCCAAGGGGCCACTCAATAAATATCACCTCATCCCTATTTGGTTATGTACAAAATAGGGAAATTCTAGAGTAAACAGGGAAGCCAAAACATCTGCTTAATGTGAGGGCCAAATGAACCCACTCCCCAAACCCAAGAATGATAAGGACTACCAAACCATTCATAAGAAAGGCTAGACCAGGGAGTAGGAGGGGGCAAGTGAAGTACAGCAGAGCATGCAAAGTTCTTCTTCGCACACTTACCAATCAGATACATTTCTCCATCTTCTCAGTGGTGGAGCAAATAAAGGAATAGAGGAAGCTCAGAATACCAAATCTGAGCTCCCTTCACAGGAAGGAAACAAGGCATTAGAATAGAAAGATGACAGAAACATGCAATATGGATGGTATTCTAAGTTCATGTTCATGTTTTAAGGAGAGTGTGCACATGATCCAATACATGTCATTAAAAGAGTACTTTAGCAGCATGATATAAAGCTGTCAAAAAGATAAAGATCAGTGAAAATTATTTATGACTAAGTCATTTCAAATCACCATTATTAGAGCCTACTCATATTTAATGTTGTTGTTGTTGAGTGCCATCAAGTTGGTTCCAACTCATAGCGAGCCCATTCACAACAGAATGAAACACTGCCCAGTCCTGCACCATCCTCACAATTGTTGCTATGTCTGAGCCCATGGTTGCAGCCACTGTGTCAGTCCATCTCATTGAGGGTCTTCCTCTTTTTCACTCACCTTCTACCTTATCAATCATGATGTCTTTCTCCAGGGACTGGTCCCTCCTGATAACATGTCCAAAGTTCGTGAGACGAAGTCTCACTATCCTCACTTCTAAGGAGCATTCTGTCTGTACTTCTACCAAGACAGATTTAATATGTTTAATGTAGCATTTAATATATTTAATATAACATTTGACAATTGAAAGATTAAACAAAAACCATGTAGCATTCATCAACTCTAGCACAGAGACACTGACATACATGAAAAGTAAAGATATGAAAATAAAAATAGAAAGCAAACACTCATGTATTTTACTATGAACTACACAATGTTCTGAGCACTTTACAAATATTAACTCATTTCATCCATTTAATAAATGAATGAAATAGGAATTATGATTCTTCACTCCTACTTTACAGATAAAAACCTTGAACATTGGAAGACTGGAGAGTTTAGCCTAAGGTCTAATAGCTAGCAATTGGTAAAGGTAGGATTTGACCCTAGAATGCATAGTTTTAACCACTCTGCCTCAGATGGGTGGGGTGGAGAATGGGAGCATTTAGGGACTAGTTTGCTTTTGTTTTTTCTTATTTTTGTTTCATTGCTTTGGATGGAAAGAGTTAGTCATAACAAAGAATATACTGTGAGAGGTGAAGAGTCTGTTTTGCTTAAAACAAGTATTTGCTTAACAATATATTGCATGACAATATAATTCATTTAGAAAGTACTCATAAAGAGGTTAAAAAATACAGCGCCTACTTTCTTTTCTTTCGTGAAGTTTCTGAAGGGTTAAATGCAACTCTTTAGTTAATTGGCTTGGGGCATGATAATGTGTAGATGGAAGTAAAATATTCTAATATGTATTATATTAAAACAGTCTTTTATTTTGCAATCACCTGTCAACTCATTTGCCTCTATTAATGCAGTGTTAACTCTGACAGACACAGGTTGGAGTAATTAGTATTTAAAGTGTCTCTCAAAAGTATGCTACATTTCCCCATCCTCCCTACAGAAGGTAGGTATGTTGATACAGTGTCTTGAAAGACAGCAGCCTTCTATGAGCTATTTAAGTAGCCTGCCATTTTTCAGCACAGGTGAGTGTGGGTTTTTTGCAATTCATACATTTTCCAGATTGTTCTAGAACCTTGAAAAAGATGTATCATTGAAACACCTTCATCTACTTCACGGGTAGAAGACTATGGCTGCTAGGAAGAAGAGTTTAGGAGGTGTTTAAGAATGAAAGTAGAGAGAGCATTTAGGAGGCTGTATCAGTGGTCGAAATAGGAGATGATGGTGCTGCGTGCTAAGGTAGTGGCAGTCAAAGTGAAATAGAAGCCCTCAGACTTGTTGATAAAATGGGGAATACAAGAAAGGGAGAAATAGATGATATCCCTGTACCCAGCTTTCTGATAGGAGGTGAGTGATGATGATAATGCCATTCCTGAGCTAAGAAAGAGGGGAGCGGGAGCATGGCAAATATTACTGAGGAGTAGTGGGAGTTCAATTGTAGATGTGTTAATTTTGAAAGCCTTGTGAGACCTTCAAGTAAAGAAATCAAAGAAAAGAATAAGTGCTGACACTTAATGTGTCACATAGTATGTTCCAGATCTGTTCACAGAGTTTATGTATTGAGTACATTTAGTCCTCACAACTCTATGTGGCAGTTAGAGGGACTTTTGTTATACCCATTTTACAGATGAAGGCAGTTGAATGAGAATGAAATGAGATAATATGGAAGAACACAGCACAGTACTGGTACTTGGAAAATGCTCAGAAAAGTGTACTTGTGCTTATTGCTTAGAATATTCACTGATAATATTTTGGTGCTGTTGGATGCTGAGCTGTTGGAAAGTCCTGTCTTACAGACCTGGGTACAGTTAAGGATGGTAATTAGAGGCACAAAATAGATAAAGCTCTAAAGGACAAATGAATTGAAGAAGATGCAGCAATTACAACAAAAGTATTGGATGCTATATTCTATGCTCCAACAAGTTCACAATTCCACTTCGCAAAATGATAATGGAGGGCAATTTAATTAAAAGATAATGGAATAAATTAAGACTGCTTCAGTATCTTTGTATGCCTCAAGAGCAAACATTTTCATCTCTTAAAAGTCAACCCAGGAATCTTTCTTACCCAAATTGAGACAATCTATAAATATCACACATTTAATATAAAGTATATTGAAACAAACCTGTTTGAAATGTTTGCCTAAATGATTTTCTCTAGTGGACATACAACATTTTCTAATTTAAAAACATACTTGCTGAGTTAAAAGTAAAAGCAGGAACAAATCGCCTTGTAAAAGTTCCTCTCTCAATTTCTTCATAACGCATTATTTACTGAGTGCCAATAATTGTGCTAAGACATCAAGCCACGTGCTGAGTTCACCTCTTAATAGATATCCTCACAGAAGATAAAGACCATGAATTCTAAGTAGGCCTGTGAAGGTGGAGACCTTATTCTCTTTACTATAATGCAGTGGTTAAGAGTAAGGACTCAAGGCACCTGAGTTCAAATCCCAGCTCCATCAGTTCCTAGCCGTGTGACCTTCATCTCATTGTTCTTCAGTTTGCTCATTGGGTTAAATGAAAGTAATAATTATACTTCCTCGTAGGGTTGATGTGAGGACTAAATGAGTTATTAAGCATGTGAAGTGCTTAGAACTGGAATCAAATGAGTGACTCTCCTTTTCTCCCCTTCTCTGCTCTGCTCACCGTCACTTACTGCCCTGTCCTTAGCTGTGTCTCCCACACGAGGGTTATGATTAAGCCTTTATGTGTGTGGTGCAGTGGTTAAGCCCTTGGCTGCTAACCGTAAAGTCAGTGGTTTGAACCTTCCAGCCGCTCTGCAGGAGAAAGAAGTAGTAGTCTGCTTCTGTAAAGATTTACAGTGTTGGAAACACTATGAGGCAGTTCTGCTCTGTCCTACAGTCACTATAAGTCAGAAATGCAGCAATGTCTTTTTAAATTTTGAGTGACTCCTCCCACAATAAAACACGTGCAACTGGTGTATCTCAGGTGTCTTAGGACTGACTTCTAAGAATAATAAACAGTAAAAAGGGAATATCATTTTCCTTTAAGTCCTCGAGGGAGTTTGGTCTTGAGTCAATAAGTGCTCATGTATGTCTGTTAGAGACCTGCCCAAACCTTCTTGATTAGTTCCAAAGGAAGATAAATGTATGTTTGATGCAGGGAGTGAGTGTGATATATTTGCTCTTATTTAAAAAAAAAAATCAGAGAAGAGGCACTTAGTGAATCATTTGGGAGTGTGAAACAGGTACACGGTTTGGTTTCAACACGGGCTGGGGTGGGAAATCCCATGTTCACATCTGACTCCATGTATGAACTTGACCCACGCTCCTAACTTCTCAAAGCTTTGGTTGTCCTGTGTGTGAGACGGGAATAGTAATGTCCAGTCATAGGATTCTGTGTGGATACGTGAGATAATATACTGCATTGAGCACAGAGCCAACCCTACAATGAACAGTATTGGTTATTATTAGAATTCTCATAGTTTCAGTTTTCTCTCATGATCACAGAAGACTGGGTGCAGAGAGGGTAATCTAAGTTGAAGGTAGACTACTAGAGGCTTTGGACTAGCGTGGCTGGACATTTCCTCAACCTATTGTTAAGGGGGATTTGAAATTATGTGCACAGTGTTCTTCAATTCAACAAGTACTCCTTGAATGCCAATCAACATGTCAGCAACAGGGTGAAGTAATATAGATACAGAAATTAGTAAGACAAAATCCTTGATCCTAAAGGAGGGTAGGCATGTCATAACTCATATCAATCCAGATAAAATTCAATGATAAATAGAAGCATAGCCAGTTAATTGGAAAATCTCAACTCATTAGACTATAACCGCTGCCATTTTCACTATATCACCACCACTTTTATCCCTGTCCTTTAATGACATCCTGGGGAATTCTAGAATTTTCTTGTCAATTTCAGATATTAAAATTTAGTGCTTTGAAACTTCTGATCACAGTTTGGGTTCAAAACCCTCTACCTCTTCTCTCATTTATGACCTAGCTTCTCAAGTATGTGAGTCAGGGAAGAAACAGAGAGAAAAATACCTGATGGATGGTGCTTATTGCTGTTAATTGGAGCGGGGGTGGTGGTGGGGGCTATCCCTGTCTGATGTGAATATTCCTAAGTGTGTGGCACTCATGGTTTTCCTGGGAGTTGATATTCAGCTTTACCGTGGTGCTGTTATTGTTGAGGACCTTCAACCCCTTTATCTAGGTTGGACTTGTCAGCTGTTCAAACAGCCCCAGAGCCTATAATATCCTTCACATAGAGCCAGAGAAACACCGGAGCGAGAGTCACATGGATTTGGGATAAGCTGCATCCATTTCTCCCAGGCAAACTGCCTATCCCATGTTCTCTGCATATATGGCCTACTCTGCCAATTCTCCAATCTTTGGTATTCTCCGGACTGCAAACAGGCATCAGTCTCTATTGTCCTGTATGTTCCTAAACTCAAGGCACTCACTCACCAGGCTCTGCTTTGCTTTTCTGGGTTTACTGTGGTGTACCTATATGCAGGACTTTGAGGTGGTTCTTTCCAGTTCGAACCCCCTGCTGAGAATTTGCATTTCTAACAAGTTCCAGACCATGCTAATGCTGCTGGTTAGGGACCAGTTCTGAGAACCACTAGTAAAGCAGTGGTTCTTAAAATTTATTATACATAAGAATCACCTGGGCATCTTGTTAAACTGTAGATTCTGATTCAGTATACCTGGGGTGGAAATGCAAATTCTCAGCAGGGGTTCGTATCAGAATGAGCGGGTTGGAAGCCCTGCCTGTTTGTTCTGTAGGAGCCTACAGCAAAAGAAATAGATGAAACCTTTCCCTTCTTACAGGTACCCAAGATCAGAACTAGTAACTCTTATAGATGTTCCCAACCAAGTTAGTTTGGAAGATTTTAGAAAAAAATTTCAACCACTCTTGTCTCTGCTATCCCTCCCCCGCCCCCTCCAACCTACCCCAGTTCTCTCATTGATTTTCAGTGAGCAGAAGGAGAGGAGCAATTGTTTTTCATATGATCTGTTATGCCCCCTTGGCATGCACAGGTGATGGTGTCTGACCTCAATTATAGGTGACTCATTAGAGTTAGGCCACTTAATACTTCCACTGAGCTACAGGAAGAGTCCCTCTCAATATCTCATGGTTGACACAAGTAGCATTATTTAAGGCAACAAAGGGGGAAACCTGACTAATGTTTCTGAAGATATTTAAGAAGGCTCCTTAATTGCTCACCAGTTCCCTTGCTTTGCATAGCACCTTGCTCAAGTTAAGAGAGCATGGCAATTCTTTTTTTTTTTTTTTTTTTGCTACTTTTTTATGGTTTAGATAAAAGTTTACAGAGCAAATTAGTTTCTCATTCAAAAATTTATGCACAAATTGTTTTGTGACATTGGTTGCAATCCCTGCAATGTGTCAGCACTCTCCCCCTTCCTACCATAGTTTTCCTGTTTCTATTCATCCAGTTTTCCTGTCCATTCCTCCCTTTGCATCTTTGCTTTTGGGCGGGTGTTGCCCATTTGGTCTCCTATACTTGATTGATCTAAGAAGTACTTTCCTCATGTGTGTTACTGTTTGTTTTATAGGCCTGTCTACTCTTTGGCTAAAAGATGAACTTCAGGAGTGGCTTCAATTTTGAGTTAGAGGGGTGTCTGTCTTGGGGGTTTCTCCGGTCTCTATCAGACCAGTAAGTCTGGTCTTTTTGTGAATTTGAATTTTGTTCTACATTTTTTCTCCCCCTCTGACCGGGCCCCCCTATTGTGATCCCTGACAAAGCAGTCAGTGGTGATAGCCAGGCGCCATCTATTTCTTCTGGGCTCAGGCTGGTGGAGGCTGTGTGGTTCATGTGATCCATTAGTCCTTTGGTCTAATATTTTCCTTGTGTCTTTTGTTTGCTTCTTTCTTCTTTGCTCCAGATGGGATATCTTGAATGACCACTTGCAAGCTTTTAAGACCCCAGGTGCTACTCACCAAAGTAAGATGTAGAACGTTTTCTTCATGAACTATGTTATGCCAGTTGACCTAGATGTCCCCCAAGACCATGATCCCTAGCCCTTAGGCCCAGTAACTTGGTCCCTCAAGGTGTTTGGATGTGTCTAGGAAGCTTCCATGACTGTGCCCCCTTTGTGCTCTATTATATATATATAAATGTACATGCTGTACATACAAATATGTATGTAAAAATATTCACAGCTTAACCTATATATGTACATGGGAATACTCTATGCCCTCCTTCCCCCTTCAGCATACATATCTGCCCGTGTATCTGCTTGTAAATTATTATTTGTTTTTACTGTTGTTGTAGGGTTGTGTATACTGTAGTATTTACTGTGGTGCCTCTTTTTTTTTTTTTTTTTCTTGTATTCCTCTAAGTGTCTTCTCTGGTCTTCGTCAAGTTGTGCTGACTTTACCTATATTGTGTATTGTCTTTCCCTTCACCGAAGTTAACACTTGTCTACTATAAGCAGACCCCTCCACTCCCTCATAACCAATAAAGATTGTTTCTATGTATAAACCTTTCCTTGAATTTTTATAATAGTGGTCTCATACAATACTTGTTCTTTTGTGCTTGACTTATTTCACTCAGCTTAATGCCTGCCATGTTTTTAATTCATTCAGCGAATGTCTTGATTTGCTTGTTTATTCTCCCATTTAACCAACATGTGTTGACTTACTACGCTGGGCAACTGCTCTGCAAGAAGATGAACAGGTGAATAGGACATACATAGCCCATCAGAAGAGACACAAGTGTGATGAGTAGATACAGAAAAAGTAGAGGATTCTCCCAGAGCAGGAGTACCTGTCATTGAGACCAAACATGATTGAGGGGCTTACCATAAGCTTTCCTACAGAAGTGATGGTTAATCTCAGACCTAAAGAATAAGTGGAAGCTAGCTAAGCAAAAAAAGGAACAAATGTTTCTCGGTAAAAGGAAGCACATATTCAAGCCACCAAAAAAGTTTAGAATGGTTGGAATGCAGAGGATGAGCTGTGTTACATAAAACTGAGAATAGATAGGGGCTAAATCAGCCAGACCTTGTAAGTCATGTTTAGAATAGACGTAAGAGTGAATGAATGGATGAGTGAAAAATGAATGGTCTTCTTTCCAGGCACAAATCTTCCCTGAAAGAATTGAAAAGGTAGGATTAGATAATGATGCTCCCAACGAGAAGGAGTGGTTGGCCTATGTTCTCCACCATTCCCCGTGTGGGAGGTTGAGGGTGGATATTTGGGGATAAATAAATATAAAGATTTGATGGGTAGATAGCTAGCTTTTTTTTTTTTTTCCTGGCTATAATTTAATGGTCTTTTCCCATCTCTATCCCTCCTTTTTCTTTGAATATTTCTTTCTCTCTCTCTTTGTGTCTAGCTAACCCTCCAATGACCCTGTGCTGATTGGGCTTGCTGATCTATAAATGTAATTTTAATTCTTATGAGGAAAGAAAAACCAGTCATTTGGTTATGATTTTTCCCATTAGGGCAGTCTTTGTAGACTCTGAGTTCTCTATGGAAACATACACTTTGCTTGAAGTGGTGATATTTTATTGTTGTGGATATCGATAATCTGATGATGTCTTTTCAAAAATATCTGTCCTTTTCCTCTGTGTACCATGTAGAAAAACATTAGGCTTGTAGCGATCCAATTGCCTTGAGTTAGTGACAATATGCTTTTCTCTGCTGAACTGGAAATGTGTTTTCCTTGGGAACTATAACTGAAATTGCCACGTTACCGTCATTTTTGAAAGCATAAATTCCACTTAAAAACAATATCAACACACTCAAATCACCTAAATGACATGTGCCTAAGGTTATATCAAGGTAACTAAACTGTCTCCCAAGGGCCAGTTTGGACCGTCCAGTTAAGGTTTTTCTGGTTTCACAGAAGGTCTGGAAGTCACACATAGAAATACTGAGTGACAAGACAAGGTTCATATCTTCACTTTTCTCAAGGTGTTTATCGTCTGCTCTGGTTTATTGAGTTCATGTGTTGAGAGGGCCTACGTCTGTTTTATAAATGGAAACCAGACTAGGATCTATTTACAATTTGTAACTTGTTTTCTTGTACATGCCATGCCACTCTTGCACCTCTGTTAAACCTATTAGTAAAATTTTAATAAACTGTACAAAATCCCACAGTTAATAGGCCTCAGATCCAGGATTCAAACCCACGTTATTTAGTTTCCATCATGCCAGTGATAAAGGGCATATAGGTGTATGCCTTAGTTATCTAGTGATGCTATGACACAAATACAGCAAATAGGTGGCTTTAACAGACAGAAATTTATTTTCTCACAGTTTGGTGGTGTTGTTGGTAGGTGCCGTCAAGTCGATTTTGACTTATAGGTACCCTGTGTACAACAGAACAAAACACTGCCTGATCCTGCACCATCCTCACAATACTTGTTACCCTTGAGCCCATTGTTGCAGCCACTGTGTCAGTCCATCTTCTTCAGGGTCTTCCTGTTTTTCGCTGACCCTTTACTTTGCCAAGCATAATGTCCTTCTCCAGGGACCGATCCCTCCTGATAACATGTCCAAAGTATGTAGGATGAAGTCTCGCCGTCCTCCCTTTTCTCTGGTTGTCCTACTTGTAAGACAGATTTGTTTGTTCTTTTGGCAATCCATGGTATGTTCAGGATTCTTTTCCAACATCACAATTCAAAGGCATCAATTCTTCTTCGGTCTTCCTTATTCATTGTCCAGCTTTCCCATGCATATGATGTGATTGAAAACACCATGGCTTAGGTCAGGTGCACCTTAGTCTTCAGGGTGAAGTCTTTGCTTTTGAACACTTTAAAGAGGTTTTTTGCAGCAGGTTTGCGCAGTGCAATGCATCTTTTGATTTCTTATTGCTGCTTCCATGGGTGTTGATTGTGGATCCAAATAAAATGAAATCCTAGACAACTTCAATCTTTTCTCCATTTTTCATGATGTTTCTTGTTGGTCCAGTTGTGAGGTTTTGTTTTCTTTATGTTGAGGTGTAATCCATGCTGAAGGCTGTGGTCTTTGATCTTCATCAGTAAGTTCTTCAAGCCGTCTTCACTTTCAGCAAGAAAGGTTGTGTCATCTGCATAACGCAGGTTGTTAATGAGTCTTTCTCCAATTCTGATGCCCCGTTCTTCTTCATATACTCCTGCTTCTTGTATTATTTTCTTAGCATACAGATTGAATAGGTATGGTGAAATGATACAACCCTGATGCACGCTTTTCCTGACTTTAAACCATGCAATATCCCCTTGTTCTGTTCGAACGACTGCCTCTTGATCTATGTAGAGGTTCCTCATGAACACAATTAAGTGTTCTGGAATTCTGATTCTTTGCAATGTTACCCATAATTTGTTATAATCCACGCAGTCAAATGCCTTCTCATAGTCAATAAAACACAGGTAAACAATTTTCTGGTATTCTCTGCTTTCAGCCAGGATCAGTAGTGTTATCCCTGGTTCCATGTCCTCTTCTGGATTCAGCTTGAATTTCTAGCAGATCCCTGTCAATGTACTGCTGCAACTGCTTTTGAATGATCTTCAGCAGAATTTTACTTGCATGTGATATTAATGATACTGTTCAATAATTTCCACATTCTTTTGGATTACCTTTCTTTATAATAGGCAGAAATATGAATCTCTTCCAGTCATCTGGCCAGGTAGCTGTCTTCCAAATTTCTTGGCATAGACGAGTGAGCACTTCTAGCGCTGCATCCATTTGTTGAAACATCTCGATTGGTATTCTGTCAATTCCTGGAGGCTTGTTTTTTGCCAATGCCTTCAGAGCAGCTTGGACCTTTTCCTTCAGTACCATGGGTTGCTGATCATATGCTACCTCCTGAAATGGTTGAACATCGGCCAGTTCTTTTTGATATAGTGACGCTGTATATTCCTTCCATCTTCTTTAGATGCTTCCTGCATCATTCAGTATTTTGCCCATAGAATCCCTCACTACTGCAGCTTGAGGCTTGAATGTGTTCTTCCTTTTTGGTTTTCTAACTCCAGGTCTTTGCATATGTCATTAAATACTTTGTCTTCTTGAGTGAAATCTTCTATTCAGCTCTTTTACTTCATCATTTCCTCTGTTTCCTTTAGCTACTGATCATTCAGGCAAGAGCAACTTTGAGAGTCTCTTCTAACATCCATTTTGGTCTTTTCTATCTTTCCTGTCTTTTTAATGACCTATTGATTTCTTCATGTATGATGGCCTTGATGTCATTCCACAACTTGTCTGGTCTTCAGTCACTAGTATTCAATGTGTCAAATCTATTCTTGAGATGGTCTGTAAATTCAGGTGGGATATACTCAAGGTTGTACTTTGGGTCTCGTACACTTGTTCTAATTTTCTTCAGCTTCAACTTGAACTTGCATCTGAGCAATTGATGGTCTGTTCTGCAGTCGCCCCCTGGCCTTGCTCTGACTAAGATATTGAGCTTTTCCATGGTCTCTTTCCACAAATGTATTTGATTTGATTCCTGTGTATCCCATACAGGGAGGTCCAACTGCATAGTCGCCGTTTATGTTGTTGAAAAAACTGTATTTGTGATGAATAAGTCGTTGGTTTTGCAAAATCCTATCATGCAATCTCTGGCATTGATAATTACTGGTGATTTTAATATGAAAGTTGGAAATAAAAAAGAAGGATCTGCAGTTGGAAAATATGGCCTTGGGGATAGAATTGAGCCCGGAGATCTTACAATTTAGGAGGGAAGAAGTCTGAATTCAGGGTGCCAACTCCAGGGAAAGGCTTTCTGTCTCTGTCGACTCTGGTGAAGGTCTTTGTCTCTTTCAGCTTCTATTCCTTGGTTCCTTAGTGATCTTCATGTGGCATGGCATCTCTCTTCCCCCATCTCAGCTTATTGAATTGCTTGTTTAATCTCTTTTATATCTCAAAAGTGATTAACTTAAGACTTACCCTATACTAATCCTGTCTCATTAACATAACAAAGAAGATCCATTTCCTAATGGGATAATAACCACAGGTACAGGGGTTAAGATTTACAATGCATATTTTTTGGGACACAATTCAATCCATAACAGTGCAGTATATGAGTTTCTTAATATTTTTATTCTTGTTTAAAATGGATCTGTTTATTATTCAAATTTGATAAAAATTTATTGTACTAAACTACTTCTTAAAAAATAGAATTGTTGCCTAATTTTTCCAATATTGGCTATGTGGCACATAAATCTCCAGGTTTCACTTTCTCATCTGAAAAGCTTTCAGGGCTTTAATGGCTCTTTTTGAAATAAATGGATCTTTAAAAAATGATTTTATTAGCCAGTAAGTATATTTATACTGGAGCCCTGGTCGTACAATGGTTAAGAGTTTGGCTGCTAACCCAAAGGTCAGCAGTTCGAATCCACCAGCTCCTCCATGGAAGCCCTATGGGGCAGTTCTACCCTGTCCTATAGGATCGCTATGAGTCAGAATCGACTCGACGGCAATAGGTTTGGTTTTTTGGATATTTATACAACAATTTATTTCATTAGTATGAAGTTGATTATTATTTTGTCGTTACAAAGTGAACTGCAGAATTATATTTATAATAGAGTCTTCAATATGATGTCATTTATTTAATTTCAGGTTTTGAGTATGAGAAAGAATGCTAGTGGCACAATGGTTAAAGCGCCCGGCTGCTAAACTAAAGTTTGGCAGTTCGAACCCACCAGATTTTCCACGGGAGAAAGTTCCCGGTGATCTGCTCTAGTAAAGATTACAGCCTAGGAAACCCTATGGGACAGTTCAACTCTGTCCTATAGGGTTGCTATGAGTTGGAATCAACTCGATGGCACACAACACACACGCATTCTAGTAAGAAAACACAAAATATAAAAATGTCTCTATCTTAAGATATATACATTTCAAGGAAAATTAATTTCCTCCTTCATATTATGTATGCTGTTTTGTAATACTCATGTGTCCAATGCCTGCTCCCCAAATATCACCAACACAAGCTGTTGATAAGGCAAAGTTAGGTTTGTTGTTTACTGCTGGGTGGGTGTGAGGGGGGACACAGCCTCAGGAGAGCTTTGGCAGTATCTCAGAAGGGGGACCAGGTTGAAGTTTACTGAGAATTTCAAGTTTGGTTTAAGGCAGGTCTTTCACTGAGGGGCTTTGTTTAGGATTAGAATCACAATTTAACCATCCAGTGTTGGTGGAAAGCACAAGTCAAGAATTTTGAAGTGAGGGATTTGGATAGTCTCAGGGTGTAAACTCTCTGGAATGAACTACCAAGTTGCAAGCCTGGGCAAAAGTCTCTTAGAATAAGTAGTAAAGATATACTAAGGAAGTCATGTTAAAGTAGACAATTTGTTGGGGGTAGAGAGTAAGTAGTTTCAGTCCTCAATGTCCAAGCCATGTGTGGAGGTAGATGTATTTGTTTGTTTCTCTCATATCACATAGTGTTATGGCAATTTAATTACATATTTATCCCTATTGTGGGAGAATGAACTCTTCCACAACAGGGCTGTCCTGTTAGGCATTTGTATTTCTCCACAAATGTGCCTGGCACACCGTAGTATCATAATAGTAGAGGTAGGATGGTGATGGTAAGAGTGGAAGACATGGTAATAATGTAAGAGCTACTATCTACTGTAATAGGTACTATCTGACCGTATGCTGGAGTCCCTGGGTGGTACAAATGGTTAACGTGCTCAGCTGCTAACCGAAAGGTTGGTGTTTCAAGTCTACCCATAGAAGAAAGTCCCGGTGATATACTTCCAGAAAAAAAGAAAAATGAACATTGAAAACCATATGGAGTGCAGTTCTACTCTGCCACATGTGGGGCCACCGTGAGTTGGAATTGGTTCAATGGCAACTGGTACCCACCTGCCAAATGACCTACTGTGCACTTCTCATCTGCTCTTCCTAAAACCCATGTGGAATTGATTTGATTTTCGTTTCATGGATGTGCTCTAAAGAGAGATTATTTCTGTTGCTTAATAAAGGCTTGTTACAATTTACTGAACATTATTTCAATAGATTTATATCATGTAAATCAGCCTACTGTGTTTTCCTTTTTTCCATTCAATACAAACATTAAAGTTTTCTACACATTTTGCCTACCAGAAGCCAAAAGGGAACATTAGAAGTTAATGGTACCAAAAGCTAAGAAGGTTCCTGAATACAACCAAACACTTGAAGGGACAGAGTAGCAGGGGTAGGGGTCTGAAGATCACGGTTTTGAGGAACATCTAGGTCAGTTGGCATAACAAAGTTTATTAAGAAAATGTTCTGCATCCCACTTTGGTGAGTGGCGTCTGGGGTCTTAAACACTTGCGAGCAGCCATCTAAGATGCATCAATTGGTCCTAACCCACCTGGAGCGAAGGAGAATGAAGCACACCAAAGGCACAAGGAAAATATTAACGCAAGAGACAAAAGGGCCACATAAACCAGAGACTCCATCAGCATGAGACCAGAAGAACTAGATGGTACTCAGCTACCACCAATGACCACCCTGACAGGGAACACAACAGAGAGTCCCTGACAGAGCAGGGGAAAAGTGTGCAGAACTCAAATTCATGTAAAAAGACCAGACTTAATGGTCTGACTGAGACTAGAGGAACCCCAGAAAACATGCCCACAGACTCTTTGTTAGCCCAGAACTAAAACCATTCCCGAAGCCAACTCTTCAGACAAAGATTAGACTGAACTATGAAACATAAAATAATACTCATGAAAAGTGTGCTTCTTAGTTCAAGTAGATACATGAGACTAAATGGGCAGCTCCTGTCCAGAGGTGGGATGAAAAGGCAGAAAGGGATAGGAGCTGGTCGAATGGACACGGGAAACCCAGGGTTGAAAAGAGGAGTGTGCAGTCACATTATAGGGATTGCAACTAGGGTCGCATAACAATATGTGTATAAATTTTTGTATGAGAAATTAACTTGAACTGTAAACTTTCACCTAAAGCTCAATTAAAAAAAAAAAAAAGGAGTTAATGGTATCTTACAGTAAGCATAAGAAGCTTGTAAAGTAGCATTTCCTTTTGCCAGAGGGTCTCTAAGCAGAGAAAAGCTAAGACCATTGGTTTCCATGTATAACCCTGTTGAGAGCACCTCTGTGGGCTGGTCTCTCGGCTTTAAACTCTTAATGAATTTCCCCCCAACCGTGGTTTTTCAACTTTTGAAGTCTCTGCTGCCACACTGTGGGGAAACACAAAATAAAACATAAGCTACATAAATAGTTTTGTCTTCTTTTTACCAAGGAACAGTACGTCCTCATATTCAATTTAGAAAAATAGCTAACATTAAAGTAAAAAGCTTTCAGACAAAAGATGATGTTAAGTGAGGTCATTACAAATTAAATAAGCAATAGTGCTGTTATTAATAGAGTTGCTTTATTGACTTGGATAATGAGCTCTGTTCAGAATGTGGTCATTTTTAAGAAAGGAAGCCTGATGTAAAATGAAATTGAACTTTTGATTCTTCCAATTATATTAAGGATCCATACCTTCTTTCTCCCTTCTTCCTTCCTTTCTTACTCTCCCTGCCTTCCTTCTTACTTTGTTCCTTCTTATTTTCCTTTCTTCCTTCCACTAAAATGTACTGAGTACCTGTTAACCTGTGTGAGACATTATTCTAGATGTTATTAATACAAACTCAAATTAAGCATTGTCCCTACGTTGCAATAAGGACAGTGTATTGTGATAAAGAAAGCTATATAAGATGACAATTAGAATATACTATGAGCCCGAGAGAATTAATCACCGGATAGCATGGGATCCTAAAGGAACAGCTTCCAAAGCCAGTTTCACTTATTTTCAGTGAATTCTGACAGTCTCTCTTATGACAGTCAGAGTTCTAATCCCATCCTTCAGTGACTGCAGTGGCTACTGTCTACAGATGGATACCCTGTGCCCTGTCATCCTCCTTACAATGAGAAGGATTGGTCACCACCTTTGATAGAAAGCAATTGGAATTTATAGTGTTTAAGGAAAATGAGTATCAAACAGAGCCTTTTCTCTATAGTTTAATCAATGTGATATCAAAATAATTAAAATAGCCTTAGATAGAATGGTGGAAATCTTGCCAAACTCTTTTGAAAATATACTTATTTTGTACGTATGTATTTTCTCATCAACATAACGCAATGGTAGTATTTTCCTATCTTCAAGCATCTCTAGAAAGCAACCTGATTATAAGGATATCCATCAGTGTTTAAAAATAGAATTCAGAGAAGTAAATCTTGCTTTAAATAGCATGAAAAGGGTATTATAATATTCAGCCTCCACTATTCCTTTAGGTCATGAAAACCAACCAAACTCGTTGCCCTTGAGTCGATTCCGACTCCTAGCGACCTTATAGGACAGAGTAGAACTGCCCCGTAGGGTTTCCAAGAAGCAACTGGTAGATCTGAACTGTACATCTTTTGTTTAGCAGCCTGAGCTGATAACTATGGCACCACCAGGTCATAAAAGAAGTAGCTATATCCTAATATGATTCTTATTTATTGTTTCTTTGATATACTGTTTTCTAATATTAAGTGCCTAAACCAAAAAACCAAACCCATTGTCACTGAGTTGATTCCAACCCATGGCAACTCTGTGTTTTACGGAGTAGAACTGCTCCATATACTTGGCCATAATCTTTATGTAAACACCATTGGGTGGGTTCAAGCCCCCAACTTTTAGGTTAGTAGTTCAGTGCAAACTGTTTGCGCCACCCAGCAACCTTGGTATCGAGTGCCTATAAATACCCGTATTGGTTTCGAAGCTTAAGAAGCCTGGGAAGGAAGATTAAAATATCTAAGGTGTTTTGGGAGGTGAAAAGACAAAAGAGTGTAGATTAATATTTTGAGCACGTTCTATACACATGTGCAAGAAAATCACATCCATTAGGTTATTTGACCCATTGCTGTCAAGCTGATTCCAACTCATGGCCACCCCATGTGTTTCAGAGTAGAACTGCTCCATTGGATTTTCAATGGCTATGATCTTACAGAAGTAGATTACCAGGCCTTTCTTCTGCTGCACTACTGGTTGGATTCAAACTGCCAACCTTTTGGTTAGTAGTCAATTGCAAACTTTTTGTGGCATCCAGGGACCGTTTAGGTTACAGGCAGTTCCTGGATTATAAACGAGTTCCGTTCCTAACTGTGTCTTTAAGTCGAATGTGTATGTAAGTTGAAACAGTTAGGTACGGTTTGTATCTAACGTCAGTTAGCCAAATGCTTGTCTTAGTGTGTAATGTATAGTGTACCTTTCTATGCATAAAAAAATTAAATACTTCCAGATACACTAAAACATGTTTAACATAATAATACAGTAATAATACTAATAACATTTTGATATGCATCGCAAAATAGTGCCCGTTTGTTATTACAAACCATTGTATGTACCTTCTCCACCATTGCAGAGACACCTACAGGGTAAACCTTACCCAAAATACTCTGAAGATCCTGTTCTGTAAAATCTTTTAGACCAATTAGATACTCTATTGTAGACTCCAAAATAAAAAAAAACTACCTTGTACCACCAGGCTGCATTTCTGCTGGGTGTTGAACACTCTTCAGCAGAGGCATGGAGAATTGAGGGTGTAGGTAGGATGGTGCTGGGCCAGATCAATCATTCCCCCATCACCTCTTCACCAGACCTGTCCACCCCAGGCACCAACTATGAGGTGAGGGAGAAACTGCTTCTCAGGGTGTGCTAAGAGCGAGCCAGGGGCCCAAGAGTTGGAAAGAGGATGCTTAGGCAAATCCAAGTCCAAAGTTCTCCACAGACCCTACCCCCCGGAAACCATATGGACATACAGTGGTCAGGAATCTAAGACTTCCCCCCTTCCAGCCACCAAAAGGCCAAGAACTGCTGCAATAATGAAATCCCGTATGTGTAATGTAAAGGAAACAAAAGCTCAGAGAGGTGTTGCGATGGTCACTGGCGGCACAGAGGGCCCCGCGCGATAGGGTGGGGCAGAGTTGGGTAAGGGGGAGCCAAGGTGGCCTGGCCACATGCCCAGTGCACTGCACCGACCAGTTGTATTCGGAGAGCACGTGAAGTGGCGCCTGAATCCAGGCCACAGACTACCACCACTTGCAGGCCCACTGTGCAGAGTGGAGTGGCAGTGTTTGGGGCCTGTGGATGGTGGACCTGGTCCTTTCTGAGCTTCAAGGGAGGCGGTGCATGCGAGCTCTCTGTTAGCAACGGACTGCAGCGGGGTGCACCATGTTGCAGGGGCCTGCCCATCGCCAGCAGCCCCCAAGGACCCCACTGTGGCACGTGCACACGCAGGAGAAGTGCGGCTGTCGTGAGAGTCTGGGGGCCCTGAACACTAGAGTAAGATTGTTCCTGATAGGCTTTATGGGGGTTGGTTCCTAATTATGCATGTTGGACGTTGGTAATCTGGGGACTGCCTGCATTTGCATCCTCGAATAAAGATGGAGGAGGACTTATTAGCTTTACTTTGGAGACAAACTGATGTTTAGAGAGCTTAAGCAACTTGTTCAAAGTCTCATTACTAGTAAATGGCAGGCTTTGGATAAAACCAGAACTTATGCTTTTCCATCCCATCATCTGAACAAACAGGAAGCACTTAAATATCTACATTCAGGTGAAAATGCACATTATCTAAATCTGCCTGAGTTCGTTTGTCACAAGTAATATGGGATCAGTAGGAAAAGTACAAAGGCCTTGTTTTAGACCACATGAAAATGCATTTGCTTATCTCTGAAGTGCACATTTTTTTATTAAGTACATCTTAAATAAAGCCTCAGTCTTGGAGGTGAAAGAACACTGTAAGCTAATTTAAAAGTCAGGAATCTAATGACTTCTTTTGAAGAACAGGTTGTCAGAGCCATAAATCATTAACATCTATTCAATGGGAAAACAGAGTCAAATAATTTAGTGCTGACTCTTCATGAAGTGGGGCAGATTGTTGCCGTTCTTAAACTGCAGATGAGATTTACAGACCAGTGACAATTGAAATAAACAAAAAGCAGGAGATGGGAGAGACTAGCCTGGTTTTATAAGCCCGGCACCCTAGGAGCGAAGGGCAGGAATATGCTCTGAAGGTGTTAAGGCAGGAACAGCTTGAAGAGAGAAAGAGGCTGGCTAGCTATCCTTGGGACAATGCATAACTTCTTCATTTAAAATAGTGATAATAATGGTACTCAGAGCATAACATCATTGTGAGGATTAAATGAAGTCATGGCTGGAAAACTCTTGACCTAGGAATGCCTTTAGAACCAGGGCTTCAAACTGGTTCCTTAAGGTTTGAATCCTTGCTGAGAAGTTGCATTTCTAACAAGTTGCCAGGCAATGCTAATGCTGCTGGTTAGGCATCAACTCTGAGAACTACTAGTAGAGAAGTGGTTTTCAGAATTTATTATATGTAAGAATCACCTGGGAATCTTGTTAAAATGTAGGTTCTGATATCTGGAGTGGAAATGCAAATTCTCAGCAGGGATTCGAACCTGAACGAACTGGAATGAGTACCTACTTGATAAATATTAAAATTTATCATCCCTGTGTTGTGGTTGTTGTTAGGTGCCATTGAATCGGCTCCAACTCATAGCGACCTAATTTATAAAAGAACGAAATGCTGCCTGATCCTGTGCCATCCTCACAATCGTTGCTGTGTTTGAGCTCATTGTTGCATCCATTGTGTCAATCCATCTCATGGAAGGTCTTCCTCTTTTTCGCTGACCCTCTACTTTACCAATTGCTTTTTCTCCAGCAATTGCTCCCTCCTGATGACATGTCCAAACTAAGCAAGATGAAATCTCGCCATCCTTGTTTCTAAAGAGCATTCTGGATGTACGTTCTCCAAGACAGATTTGTTTGTTCTTCTGGTAGTCCTTGGTATAGTCAATGTTCTTCGCAAACACCACAATTTGAATGTGTCGATTCTTCTTCAGTCTTCCATTTTCATTGTCCAGCTTTTGCATGAAAGTCCCTATAGGCAATGGAGTTAAGTAGAAATGTTACAAGATACGGTATCATCATTCAGGTCTCCAGGAGCAGGTCTATGTCAGAGTAGATGTATGACCTTGAAGAGTAACTTAACCTTCTGAGACTCAATTTCCACATCTTTAAAAAAAGGGAATATTAATCATACCTATGCTGCAAGGCTGTTATGGAGATAAATGAATGCGTGTTTGTGAAAGACCTTTGTAAAATATAGGGAGATACTCAAATGCTGATTATCACCATTGTCTATTTGTATCCCTTCATGGAGTCCCTGAGTGGTGCACGTGGTTAACAAGCTCAGCTCCTCATCAAATTTTGGAGGTTCAAGCCCACACAGAGGTACCTTGGAAGAAAGGCCCAGTGATCTCCTTCTGAAAAATTAGCCATTGAAAACCCTGCGGAGCATAGTTCTACTCTGACACGCATGTGGTCATCTGAAGTCAGAGTCAACTCAATGGCAACTGATAACTGGTATCCCTTCATAGTTATCATGGAGCGCTCACCTTTAAATTTACCAATGGGTTAGATAATGATAATAATAATCTTCATAATATAACAATAATATAAAATATACTTATTAGTTGGGGTTAGCTTTTCTGACTCTCCTCCATGAATACTAATCTATGAGGGGAAAAAAGACTTTGAGATTAGCCAGGTGACATCTCAGGGCTTTGAGGACATATAGTTCCACACTGAGTGGAGAGAAGGAAAATGAGAGGAAGGGCCATCAGGGAAGGTACATGTATTAGGAGTTTATTTGGCTAAAGTAATATAGCACTCAACTGACAGTGACTTAAATGAGTGAGACTCATTTTTTCTTATATAACAACAAGTCTGGAGGAAGGCGATTCCCTAATGTTGGATACACATGATAGTGCTCTCTGAGACCCAGGATCTCTCTGGTCCATCAGTCATGCAAGGTTGGTTTTCATCCCCATCCATGCTTGTTGGCACATGGCAGCAGACATCTATATTGACTCCTTTGTCCATGTGCAAGGCAAGAAGAAGGGGAGAAGGGTGCTACCTACCATCTGTCTGTTCCTTATCAAGGGACTTCCCAGGCAAACTTTCTCCTATATCTCAAAAGCCAGAAGATTGACATACTTGGTTACTTCTAGCTGCGGTCAGCACTGGGTAAACAAATATTTAATTAGGTATATGAGTACTCTGGACAAAAGCTGAGTCATGTTAATGGGGAATATGGGAAGAATAATTGGGTAGGCGCCTAACAGTGTCTACCATAGTGCAATTCTCAGAACTGGCCGGGGTGGGGGCATTCCTGGTTAAAGGTGGAGGAACTCTGTACTATCCTAACCTTGTTGGCATTTTGGATGAGTGTGGAGGCTTAAGTATTAGGAAATATGTGTTTAGGCCAAGAGGCAAAGGAGCTAATAGACTAGATGGACATTGAAAGAGTTTCAAGTTGGTTAATGGAGTAGAAAGAAAGAAATTTAACAGTTCCCTTGAGAAATATTTCTATTGTAAATGATAAAAAGCAACACATGTACTTTCCAAGTGCTATATTCTTAAGTAAAAATAGTACACTGGCCCAAATCTAGGTTTTTTGCAGGCAACATAAGTGCCATCTACTCTAGCCTCCAGACATGCCATAGTGTTCAGAGACTGTATTAAATGTTGTTCAAAACTGTAACTGAAAAATGAATTTGGCTAAAGAAACTGTAGTTCTAAACAAGTGATTTAAACACCCTAATCTTATAGGGGAGCCCTGGTGGTACAGTGGTTAAGAGTTCAGCTGCTAACCAAAAGGTCAGCAGTTTAAATCCACCAGCTGCTCCTTGGAAACCCTATGGGGCTGTTCTACACTGTCCTATAGGGTCACTATGAGTCGGACTCAACTAGACAGCAATAGGTTTTTGTTGTTGTTTTTTTTTGGTTAAGCTTATAGGAGAAAAAAACAAAACAAAACAATTCCTTACATCTGTCCCATTTGGTAAAACTTTATAGAAGGTTGTTCCTTGGACACTTTAAAGCCTTGCATATAAAATGGGCCTGACAAACTCTTCCTAATATCTGTTAGAGGAGAGTTGGGATTTCTTTGTTTTTTAGAATTACTGGTTTCTTGTAACAGAATGATGGCTTTTATTCCATTAGTTCACTGTGACTATAGAATTTGGGATTGGTGTAACGAATGGGACGCTGCACTGTAAGATTCAACTGAATCATTTGAGAACTTTTACTTTATTCAAGGAACAGCATTTGACTCCAGCACCACCCAGTGACAAGTCTAAAAATTGCATCTTATTGAATGGGGATCTCAGCCTTACAAGGGTGTTTTGTCTGATGCACAGGCCCCTGGCCATGTGAAGCTATTAGGCACTTGAAATGTAGCTAGTTTGAATTGAGATGTGCTGTAAGTGTAAATGCACACCAACTCTCATTAATAATTTTCATGATGATTGCATATTAAAATGACAATATTTGAAATTAGAGAAAATTCATTAAAATTTATTTTACCTGTTTATTTTTTAATGTGACTATTAGAAGGTTTAAAAATTATACATGTGGCTTGCATTGTATTTCTATTGGACAGTGCTAACTTAGTGATTTAATTGTGTAGTCTTTCCAAGGTAGCTCATTTGGTAAAAGCATAGGGATAAAGAAGCCAACGTACACCATTTGAATTTGTTTTTTTTAAAAAAAAAAAAAAAACTCTCTGGATTATGAGTAGAGATGACAGAAATAAATATAGCCAGGTCTCCTTTGTATGCATACTTATGATCACAGGGAATTAATAACATTAATAGACTTATTCACTATTAAAGGACCTTTACTGACCATTCACTTTGCACCAGGCAATGCTTTAAGAACTCTGTATACATTTACTCACTGAATCCCGCAAACATCCTATTAGACAAACCCGTTGCCATCGAGTCGATTCCGACTCATAGCTACCCTACAGGACAGAGTAGAACTGCCCCATAGGGTTTCCAAGGAGCACCTGGTGGATTCAAACTGCCGACCTTTTTGTTAGCAGCCGTAGCTCTAAACCACTGTGCCACAAGGGTTTCCAGTGACCTTATAGGACGGAGAAAAACTGCCCCATATGAGACAAGTACTGTTATTATCCTCATTTTACATAAAACAGAGTGAGGTACAGAGACTTTAGGGCCATGTTCAAGGTGGTATGGCTCTGGAGAGGCAGAGTCAGGATTTGAAGACAGTCTGGCTCTGGAGTCTACATTTCCAATGGGTCTTCTATCCTCCTTCTACTGAAGATCCTATGTGGATGAAAAAATAAAAAACATAGGGGCCATAGGAAAACTGCTTTACGCATGTGTGTGTACCCAATGTTAGAAAGTAGTCACAGATAGTTGCTAAATTCTTAGGTATTTCATTCTTATCCATATAATTCAAATGAGCTTAACAAGTAATGTTGCTGTTTTGTTTTTTGTCAATTTTGATTCACTGTGACCCTATGTACAGAGTTGAACTGCCTCATAGGGTTTTCTAGACTATAATCTTTATGGGAACAGATCACCAGGTCTTTTTCCCACAGAAATGTTGGGTGGATTCGAACTGCTAATGTTTTGGTTAGCAGCCCAGTGTTAACCATTGGGCCACCAGGGCTCTCATAAGCAATGTGTTGTTAGGTGCCGTCAAGTTGGTTCCAACTCATAGAGACTCTGTGCACTACAGAACGAAACACTGCCTGGTCCTGTGCCGTGCTCGCAATCATTGTTATGCTTGAGCCCATTGTTGCAGCCAATGTGTCAATCCATCTCATCGAGAGTCTTCTTCTTTTTCACTGACCCTATACTTTACCAAGCATAATGTCGTTCTCCAGGGACTGATCCCTTTTAACAACATGTCCAAAGTATGTAAGATGTAGTCTCGCCATCCTTGCTTCTAAAGAGCATTCTGGATGTACTTCTTCCAGGAAAGATTTGTTCTTTCTTTTGGCAGTCCGTGGTATAGTCAGTATTCTTCACCAACATCACAATTCAAAGGCATCAATTCTTCTTCAGTCTTCTTTATTCATTGTCCAGTTTTTACATGCATATGAGGCGATTGAAAACACCATGGCTTGGATCAGGTGCACCTTAGTCTTCAAGGTGACATCTTTGCTTTTCAATACTTTAAAGAGGTCTTTTGCAGCAGATTTGCCCAATGCAATGCGTCTTTTGATTCCTTGACTGCTGCTTCCATAGGTATTGATAGCGGATCCAAGTAAAATGAAATCCTGGACAATACAATCTGTTCTTCATTTATCATGATGTTGCTTATTGGTTCAGTTGTGAAGACTTTTGTTTTCTTTATGTTGAAGTGTAATCCATACTGAAGGTTGTGGTGTTTGATCTTCATCAGTAAGTTCTTCAAGTCCTCTTCACTTTCAGCAAGCAAGATTGTGTCATCTACATAACACGGGTTATTAATGAGTCTTCCTTCAAACCTGATGCACGGTTCCTTTTCATGTAGTCCAGCTTCTTGGATTATTTTCTCAGCATATAGACTGAATAGGTATGGTGAAAGTATACAACCCTGACGCACACCTTTCCTGACTTTAAACCCTGCAGTATCCCCCTTGTTCTATCTAAACAACTGCCTCTTGATCCATGTATAGGTTCCTCATTAGCACAATTAAATGTTCTGGTATTACTATTCTTTGCAATGTTATCCATAATTTGTTATGATCCACACAGTCGAATGCCTTTGCATAGCCAATAAAACACATGTAAACATCTTTCTGGTATTCTCTGCTTTCAGCCAGGATCCATCTGACAACAGCAATGATATCTCTGGTTCCACATCCTCTTCTGAATCTGGCCTGAATTTCTGGCCCTGTTGATATACTGATGCAGTTGCTTTTGAATAATCTTCAGCAAAATTTTACTTGCGTATGATATTAATGATATTGTTCGATAATTTCTGCATTCGCTTGGAACACCTTTCTTGGGAGTAAGCATAAATGTGGATCGCTTCTAGTCGGTTGGCCAGGTAGCTGTCTTCCAAGTTTCTTGGCATACTTGAGTGAGCACTTCCAGCGCTGCATCCATTAAGCAATATAGTCAGTTTTAAATACTATGTTTCAGGTTAGCCATTGATTTGGAAGCATCTACTGCAATTAGGAGACACTGTTAGAATAATAAGATGAATAAGACTCATGATTTGCCTTTGGAATCCTCAGAGGTGGTTAGCAGGGAAAATGGATCCATAAACAAATAATATAGATGAAGTGTGGAGTAGGAAGGACCCCAGAGGAGATGATATTTAAGCAGAGTTTTGGAGGATAAATTGGATTTGTCAGGCAAAAAAAGATAGAGAATACAGAGGTCCGGTGCAGAGGGGACAGTTTGGGTGGGTAAAGTTATATAATCAAGAAACAGCATGGTACATGCAGAAAATAGGAAAGTTACATATTGCTGGAGTTTAAAGTTGTGGGGCAAGGTAAGGGTGTTACTATAATGGAACAATCTCAAAGTCTTTTATACCACCAGACTGAACTTTGAAATTAGCCAGCCTGACAACATATTAATGCAGGAGAAGATAACTTTGTATAAGAGATGAAAAGTTCTGAATTTGGCTTGATGTAGTTTTATTTCTTTATACTACAATGTTATGTGATGAGATGAATCTAAAGAAGTAAAAAAAAAAAAATCTATGAAACTACAGTTCACAGAATAGTTCAATAATGTATCTCTCTAAACTTGAAATGTGCTGTAGGCTTCCTGAAGATCAGATGAAATCATGTATATGACAATGTTTTGAAAACGCCCCACTGTTGTTGTTATGCATTGAATTGTGCCTCCCCAAAACATGTGTTATAATTCTTAACCTCTCTGCCTGTGGTTATAACCCCATTTGGGAATGGGTTGTCTTTGTTATGATAATGAGGACACATTAGTGTAGGGTGCATCCAGTCAATCTCTTTTGAGATATAAAAGAGATTAAACAAATAAGCCAGAGAAGTAGAGATGGGGGAAGAGAGATGCCACGCCACATGAAGATTGCCCAGGAGCAGAAGCTCAGAAGAGATAAGGATCTTCCTCCAAAGCTGAGAGAGAGATAAAGCCTTCCCCTACAGTCAGTACACTGAATTTGGATATCTAGCCTCCTATACTGTGATAAAATAAATTTATGTTTGTTAAAGTCATCCATTTGTGGTATTTCTATTATAGCAGCACTAGATAACTAACATAGTCATGTAGATGTAGGCATTACAATTTTCGTCACCTTGGAGCTGAATGAATCAGGTTATTAAAAGTATAGAACAGGATTAATTTTAAAATGAAAGTTTTGAATACCCTTTTATTAGTTGTTACTATAGTGAATATTAAAGAACATTTTATTGCCTACATCACTAAAAGGGTGATAGTAGATTTTCTATGAGGACTTGTAATGCCCTACACACCAATTCATTGATTTTTACTAAAATTAACAGCCAATTTGGTTAAATGGTCAAAAATACCTATGCAGACTCACACTAATTGAGAAATAATCACAGTTCTGTCTTGTTCATCCCTTTTTTAAAAAGACCTCAAGTATCTAAAATATCACTTGACACTATCCTATGTAAGACCCACAAAATCATTTTATTCTTAACTCGAGGAACCAGAAAGATTCAGCATAGACTTTCCTCAAGCTAGATAGTAGGGAAATTAGCCTCCCTGAAGAAAAGTCTCTAATCTAGACCACCAACACCGAGACAGTCCCCAATTCTACATGTGTTTCACCACAACAGACTTGGCTCAGGGCTGGTACAGAGGTGCAAGATATGATGATGAATGAATTAAATCACTCAAGTCATGTTTGAAATGTAGATATTTGAGGCTAAATAGCCACTGGATCAGAGTTTGTGGGTTTGACACATTGGAATCAGAATGTTTAACAAACATTCTAGGTGGTTTTAATGTATGCTAAAGTTTGAGAAGGGCAATGGTGGTTCAGTGGTAAAAATTCTTGCTTTCTATGTGGTAGACCTAGGTTCAATTTCTTACCAATGAACCTCATGCATAGTCACCACTCATTTGTCAGTGGAGGCTTGCATTTGCTGCATTACTGAACAGGATTCAGTGGTGCTTCCAAGGTAAGACAGAGTAGGAAGAAAGGCCTGGTGGTCTACTTCTGAAAATTAGCCAGTGAAACCCTATGGATCACAGAAGTTTGATCTCATTGTGCATGGGGTTTCCATGAGTCAGAGCCTAACTTGATGGCAGCTAACAACAATAAAGTTTGAGAATCTCAGGATCAGATTGTTTTACAGATAGTTTGTGTAACTGAATACAGACACTGTGCTATGTGAACACTATCTTAACTATTTTTTCCAAAAATCGAGAGCTGTTTCTAATATAGCTTCTTCCTTAGCAAACACTGACACTAAGGCACTGATGTTATGAAATTTGAAGCAGAGTTCAGCCAGTGCTATTCATTCAGTCTGGTTTCATCTTGCTGCACCATTCTAGGGAAATTAAGTTAAACCATCTCCCTACTGACTTGCTCTGTGGCCACTCTGGAAAACCCTTCCATCAGTCACTTTCATTTCATAGAAGAAAAAACTGACTTTCTCTTCCATGGAGAAATTCCAGTGACATAGTACCTTTTCTGGAAAGAAGAAGATAAATAAAATCCTGATTTGAAAAGGAGCAGTTCACATACCAAAAAGTTTCCAGTTTGACCAATAAGTAGATGTATCCATTCTGCATGCTTGATATTTTCAGCATAATGGGTAATAAATACACGGTGTTTTTAAGTAAGAGAATAATTGCTATTATATAATTCATGATTTATTAGGATGATGGAGGTATATGATTACAGTCTTTTTTTGCATATTTATCTTAAGGGTACTACAGGTTATGTAAAGTGTTTACTCATTTATTTGTTTGTTTTGAGCCCCTCCTTTACCTTGAAGAGCTAGCTTGTTCTATGTTCTTTAGGAGAATTAAGCCAAAAGAACAATGTTTGAAGCAGGAAAATACAAAACAAGATTTTTTTTTTTTTTGCGTGAGATGGTGGATGTAAAATTGTAGGTTAGTTTACATTTTCGTGTAATTTTCATCGCCATCTAGTATTATATTCTTCAAAAAAATAAACTATAGAAATAGCATACTTTTAAAATGCTGCATTTAAGCCCAGGTTAAGACAGTGGGCTGAAATTTTACCACATTAAATAAATCCCAGGTCTCCAAACCACAGCAAATTTCATGCCTGCATGAGACAAATGGTAGATGTGATAATAAAATCACTTTTAATAATAAAGAAAAGAAGTTGATCCAGAAGAACTGGTAAACATAGTTCTTAGTTCATAGTTCATAGTTCCACAAGCCATGCTTATATTTTTCTTATGAAAACTTAAAAAAAAATTAGTAACTTTGTGATTTTACATGGAGACATCAGGTAAAGCACCTCTTAGGACAAGATAAGGTAGCCAAGTATAATTGGATGTGTACCTTTTAGTCTAAATTAGTCCAGTTTTCAAGAATTTTTAATAAAGAAAAGGGATTCCTTGAACAGTAAAACTCCCATTTCTGATTTTATAATTTGTTCCTGAAAGATAATTCTGGAGAAAAGAAGTAATGGCATTTCAGAGCAAAGTTCCAGAGGAAGGAAGAACCTTTGTGATTTCATGGAAAATTTAAGAAGCAAGATTAGTTAAATCAGATCTGAGTAGAAAAGTTGTGGTAAATTTTCCGGAAAAAATGATTTGCCCACTCTCCACTCGAGAACTGAGATTGTGTCATTTGTATCTACTTAGGGATAAATACTGATGAGGACAAAGGACTGTTTGATAATTTCTTCTTTGTGATATCTGTTCATGTTCAGTCACTTAGCCAAGATCTAACCTATTTTGTGCCTGATTATTACTTCGTTCGTAAAAGAGAACTCTTCCCCACCCCAATTTTCTCATTCTACACCAGTCTGTTAATTAGGGGAAACTATTAATTTCCATTTTCCATTTTGAGTGCGCATCAGACCTTCAAATACAGATGAATGTGCCCTGTTTTCAGCTTCATTTTTACAGTAAAGGGACTTGGGTTACGCTATAATTTTCATAAAGGAAATGTCTCTTTTATAACGCTGTCAGAATTTTGACCCTTACTTTGGAGACTATCAGGAGAATTAGGCAGATATCGTATTACTACTCAGAATTGCATTCTTCAGCAAGCCACCTGCTTTAGGTTGTGGTGTGTGTATGTGTGTGTGTGTGTAGAGAGAGAGACAGAGACACAGAGAGATGCATTACTTTCGCATTACTTTCTAGATTTTCAGCAAGGGACTATTTGAATCTAATGTATAGGATAGGAGGTACATTGGAAATGCCGGGGCAGTGCTGATAGCTGCATTAATCTTATTTAATCTAGATGTTCTCTAGATGTTCTCAGACAATAGGTCTCCATGGTATTATATGCGAGGCACATTTTCTGCATTTCCAAAATGTAAATTTGAAGATCAGAGCACTAAATTATAGCAATCACTGAAGATCATTGCCTTCCACGATTGGAAGGATTGCTGAAGACCTTTGGAAGGGGCAACGCCTTTCTGAGTTCATTTTTCTTCCCCCTCTCCCTCCACTGGGATATTGGGAAAATTTTAACACATCATACTTCTAGGAGAACTTGAGATATCTGAGATGTGAACGAGAAGATGGTGGGCTGTGATGTGACTGATTTCATTCTAATAAAGCAAGGAGGCACATTAAGGTAAGGAAGGAGTTAGTACTCTATCTCTTTCCAAATATGATTTCTACAATTTTTTTTCTACGTATGCAAAGTCATGAAAAGTTATTTGTTTGCAGATTCTTTACACTGTGATTTAGTCAAGTCAGGGCAAGGTGTGTGTATATGTGCATGTGTGTGTGTGTGTGTGTCTGTGTTTGAGAGCCAGAGTGAGAGGGATCTAAGAATAAATTCTGTAGTCAGTACACTGATACTGATTTAAGGCAGTTGTCAAACTGAATATTTTTAGTACTGAAATATCTATCCTCACTGAATTAGGCAGGATTTTCATGACTGACTATAGAACTCTAAAATCTTAGGAAGGCAAGAGAATATGAGGAGGTATGGCAAGGATGTATAGAATGGAAAATTACCTTGTGTTATAAGAAATTCAGAAGTTAGAGATTATGAGATCTTACCTAAATGTTATGGTATTGTTCCCTTACTTACACCTTAAAATACTTTTCCTTACTCTGATCTCTACTAACAAAAATTTGAACAGCGGTGTTAAAAAGATGAAGCTAAGAAAAAATGGTGGGTCATCATGCCTATTGAGAATGGGTCAAAAGAAGATGTGATTGGTATCATTTGAGAGTCATGATATAATTTTTAATTCTACACGTTAAACATTTTTAATCTGTGTCCCACAAATTTAATAGATTTTAACTGGAAACAGTCTCAAATGGAATTTTAAGTCTAAATACTCACCTCAGATAAAGACTTACAGATATTTTACAGAGGACTATAGTAATTTTACTGTCAGTTTGATATTTAAAAAAAAAAAAACTAATCTACCCTTCATTTACTAGAATTCCTTTCCATATATTAAAATAGGATTTAATACTGCAATAAACTTAAGAATTTCTAATCAGACATAACTCTTGTGCTTGCATGCACGTTTTAGTAACTAAAAGTTACAATTGAATCCCATACCTATTGTCTATTTAATCCTTCTGGAGCAGAGATCTTTGTTTTGTGTTTTATAGAAGAGGTAACTAAGGCTCAGAGACGTTCCTTAGGGTGAAGTTGCCAAAGGCCTAATAAGCTAGTGTGGTGAGTTCCAGGGAGTTTGGGTCTGCTTAAGGGAAAATGTTATGACCACAAGATAGCAGCATTGCACAACAAGCTATTTATTGGGGTCTGCCCATTGATAGGAGCCCTAGTGGTGCAATGGTTAAAAGCGCTCAGCTGCGAACTGAAAGATTGGTTGGTGGTTTGAACCCACCAGCCACTCCGCAGGAAAAAGATGTGGCAGGCTTCTTCCGTAAAGATTTACAGCCTTGGAAACCCTATGGGGCACTTCTACTCTGTCCTATAGGGTCGCTGTGAGTCTGAGTGAACTCAAAGGCAAAGAGTTTACACACTGACAGCAGCAGTATGGGGCAGTCTCCCACAGCAGGAGCTCTTCCAGAGGCATGCAGGACAGGGAGCCATCAGAAGGGCAAGAGAACATGACCATCCCTGGGGAAGAGGAGAAGGGAATGGGGGAGCCTTATTGCATCTTCATGATGTCCTCCTGCGGTAGGGTGAGGAGTCTCTGGGTCAGAAAGTTCAAAGGACAGCAGCATCCTAGGGTCCTTATAACCACAGGATTTTATCATATCTAAGGCTAGCAGAATGTTGGGTGCCATTTCCAGGGGTATGTGAGGTAGGCAGGCTTTATTTGGGATTTTTTTTTTTTAAACAACTGGATATGTACAAGAGGGCTTTTTTAGGGGGACGATGAACTTCAGTTTGCTATGAGGAAGTACACACCTTAGGGCCAATACACAAAGGCCATTTTTAGCTTGTTTATTTAACAATTAATGAGTGATAAGATAAAGGAACCCTCATGGCGCAACAGTTAAGCACTCGTCTACTAACCAAAAGGTCAGTTGTTTTTTCCCACCCAGCAGCTCTGCCAGAGAATGATCTGGTGATTTGCTCCAATAAAGATTATAGACAAGAAAACCCTATAGGGCAGTTCTACTCTGTCACATGGGATCGCTATGAGTTGGAATTGACTCAAAGGCACCCAACAACAAAAACAGTGAGTAATAGATTTCAGAAACTCAAACCCATGCCCTTTGGCTCTGAAACCAGTGCTCTCACCTCTACATACCACGTTTTAAGGTGATAATAGTTAAAAGTTAAGTGAAATGATCTTTTAAATAGTTATCATGGTGATTTCATAGAAGAATATATTTCCAAGATGAACACAAAGATATACAGCATTTTAAAAACATTAGTAGTATAGAGATTAAATGCTAAATATCTTTTAGCTGATTTTGTTAGTTGTCATTGTAGACTTCTTCTTGGTTTACTTCCTGCATGTTGGATTTTATAAAGGAACTCAAATATCATTAACTTTATATATGAATTTGAATTTCTGATTACCTCTAATAAATTTTAGGAAACTGTAAATTCTATACAGAATTTACTGTCTGTGTTCCTTTTAAGGGTTAAGCCTGCTTTGTGAATATCTTTTGTGTGTGTGTGTGTAATGGTAATAAAAATTGTCTAGTATACTACTTGGAAGATAAATCAGCTTTTGAAGTAATGGTTACATTTATGAACTGTGAAATCAAAGTGTCTATATATTATTATAATGTCCTATTTCAAAATGGCTGTATAATTGTCGGTTTTATTGAGCTTTCTGAAAATGAAATAGCTCTATCATACTGTACATGTGCTGGTAGAGTTTCTCTATGTACCCAAAGATAAAATGTTTTTTATGCAATATACAAATTATTCCCCACTTATTATAAAGTTTTAAAAGAGTACTTAAGTATTTGCCAAATAAATATAATCTTAAGAATTTTCTATGGGAAAACAAAGGAAAAGTACTTCTTTTGAAGCCTTTTTCCCCCAATGATTTATTTGATCTCTAAAGTATAAAGTTCCATTAGTTTTGAATTATTATCAGGGCATATCTTATATTTTCTAAGACTTTTAAATGATATATGAAGAAGGGATTTTAATGAAGGGAATTAGTATATTGAGTAAGCAGCGTTGTAACTAAGCCAGTTCCCAATGAGAACAGCAATTTTACTGGGTAAGTAGCAAAGAAGATAGATTGCCTCTTTCCTGGTTTTGAGCTTCCCAGACAGTTTTTGATATCTGTTTGCCTGTGAGGCTGAGTCACTCTTTGGTTGGTTGTTTGGTAAGTTAAGAAGCCTTATGCTTCTTCGTAAGCCAGAAATGTTTGATTGATTTTACAGGCACCCCCAACCCCCACCCCCAACACATACACATCTCTACTCTCTCCCATCTGCTCAGTTTTTTTTCCTGACAAGCTAACGTTCAAGTCTTTAAACTGAACTGGTTTTGGTGTCAATAGATTGTGCCTTCAAAATGTTGTATCAACAGACTAAGAAATGGAAAAAAAAAAAAAAAAATACTGTCCATCAAGGGACTTCTTGATTTATATACTGCCAAAATACCTTTCAGATTTACTTATCTTCCCAAGCTGAATTGGTTAAATGTATTGGCATATTTAACAACTGTTCATAACCTTGTTTCTTTATCCATCAATCAATACATCCATCCATTTATTTGCTTGTTTTATTAATTTACTTATTTATATACCTGGCACAATAAAAATATTCGACCAAGGTTTAAAAATATAAGTTAAGCTAATCAAACAACCTGAAAAAAAAAAAAGGACAAGGAAAAATTCAAATGTGAAGCTAACGCTAGCAGAAAAAGAGTGCTGTAGCTATCACAGTGCTTGCGCTAGTCTCAGAACGGAGACACGTGCTGGCTGTGATGTCTCCAATGGCCAAAGACAATTTCTTAGTTCTTAATATCTAAAAGAAAAGAAGCTACAGAACCTTGGAAGTAACCCAAGTTTTCCTGATAGTTAATTCAAAGAGGGATTTTTCACATGCACTTTCATAGAAGCAGCCTGTACTACCATTTGTACATTGGGAAATCCTACTTCCAATGATAAGTAAAATTTAGGTGCCTTTTCATCTATAAAACCTCACTCTACTAGTATACCTGTAATTTTGTAGGATCTGTCATCAACTATGACCTTCTTTAAATCAAGATTTGAAGCCAAGTCTTTCTGAATATCCTGACAATTCAAGAATCATTTACAGAGATGCTGCCATGTGCTCGACTTTATAATACGCTCTGGGGATATAAAGATAATTATTCCCACCCACAAAGAGTAACCACCCACCTTCTAGCCCCCAGTGTTCCTTGACTTATGACAGTCTCTGACTCCGACTTCATATGGCAATGTCCCCTCTGTGTCTGTGTCTCTGTGTCTCTTCTCCTCTTCTTACAAGGGCACCATTATGTTGGCTTAAGGGCCCACCCTGCTCCAGTATGAACTCATCTTAACTAAGTACATATACATATACATAATGATTTTCAAATAGAGTCATATTCTGAAGCTCCAGGAAGGGCACTGGTTTTGGGGGGACACTGTCCAACCTAGTCCAGTTGCCATCTGATCATTTCAGAAATTGGGGAGTATTCCTCTTTACCTCATAATACTGTTATGAGGATTAGAGGAGATAATAATTGTAAAATGCTTCCTACAGAGTGCAAAAGCAATGTTCTCTTTAAATATGTAACAGAATGTAGAATGAAACTTTTTCTGTTATCTTTATATTTTGGCTCTAGCTCTAGAGAGCAGCACTGGAGCTGCCAGACAACTCCTCTAGATCTTGCTAAGATATCTTCCATGTGATCATTTTCACCCCCATCCATCCTATTAAACATAAGACAAAGAATCTTGGGGGATGGAACTTGTTTACTATGATAGTGAGTCTTATTTCTGCGGAAACAACCTTTTGATTTTTCTTCTGCCCTCTGTAGATGGGAAGGGTGTGCTCCATTCAGGTCAAAGGGGGGAGTCTTCAGAGATCATCTCAAAAATATTGGGGTGTCTGCAATATGCCTTGCAGAGACAGGCTTCTTCTTGCTTTGTTGGACACTTGCTGAGTAGCAGAAACTCAAAGGCCAATCTAGTTTGCCGGAATGGTCTGTAAGGAGACAATTCCTAGGAAAGCCTTAGAAATGCCGTCAGGAATTTGTGGGGTACACATGAGCATGGACTGGTGCTTGCTTTCTGCCTAGAGAATTCTGAAGTTGGTGGCTGTCTAGAGCTACTTGTGATGGGAGAGCAGGATAAAGAAGGGACAGTATTAGCTGCAGCTCCCTGCATTTGATGACAATTGATATCCCTTTGTCCTAGTGGATGCCTTAGAAGATAATCTCAAGCTATCTGATGGAACCCTGACTAATAAGGCTGCATGCCAGGCAAAGGGACCCCAGTGTGTAGAGGCAGTGGGGTAGACTTGGAGGGGTGGGAGGTGCAGGACTGTGACTAGAGGCCCGCTGGTAAGTATACTACCCATGTTAGGGAAGGATACCCTACAGATGGCTCAGCGGAGACTCCGAAGTACGTCCCAATAAAGAGCCAGCATTTCGATTCCTGCCCCAAAGGGGAAATCCAAAACAAAGGGAAAACTATAAACAGAAAATGATAATTAAAATACATGTTGCCACTTTATCCTCTCATCACCTCCTCTCCCACTAGACTTTGGAGGATTCTGAAGCAGCAGGGTTATGAGATAAAGAGGTGAAAATAAGAGAAGATTAAAAAAAAAAGAGAGAGAGAGAATTACCCCCCCCCCCATATTGTAAAACCTCACTGGAGGGGAGAATTTCGCATTGGGGTGAGAAGGAAGTGTTCATTAGACTGGATTGAAGTAGTTCATATAGGAAATTGAGTCTTAGATACCAAAGTGGAACTTGTTCTTAAAACATAAGTGACTTTAGAGCTTGGAATTTTCCCAAGAGATTATCCAGACATGGCGGAGATATATCCTACAGAATATTTTAAAGGCAGTGGTTGAAGAAAAATAAGTTTATTTCTTTTTATACCTCAAGTTGAGACCATTCAACTATTCGCAACCAACAATTCATACTCAAAGCTTGGATTGACAAACAAATCTTGGCAGAAGAACTGGTAATTCATGACCAAAAATGATATTTGTATATCTGCTCAACAAAGTTCTTGAGGAATGAGTTAATAAAATAACTAATAATGATGTACACACTCAATTTTCAGATATTTGCAGTTGAACCCTTTTTATTTAAAATGTCCATCCACATCAAATGGAAATTACAGCAATTGATTCTCCACTGTATAGCAACCTTTCTGTCAGATACCCTTGTTCAAAATCACAATTAGTTGCTTATGGATATAGTAGGTAATCGTTGCTTGGAGGTGAAATGTGCACTTCTACGCTAGTATGTCAGGGAGTTGAAGTAAGTTGACTTTTATCCACTGAGTCTATGATGCTGTGATTCTCCCAAAGTACATCAACTCTAATATTTTAATTTAATGATATTGGCCCACATCTAATGTTTTCCCCTGATTTTTGAATTTTTCAGTTGCTGACAGTTTATGAATCTGTTATTAAAAATGACATCCAAACCTATGGCAGAATGAATCTTAGCAGATGAGTTAAGGCAATACTAACTGATATAAAAAGTAAATCTCAAAATGAGGGTGGCTTATCAGAACAAAAGTTTATCTCTAGTCCTCATAAACTTACAATGGGTGTTTCTGATCAACAGACAGCTCTATTTCAAATATCATTTCAAGGACACAGTTTTCTTTCTTATAGCAGCCCCACAGACTTTAACACTTGGCTTCCAAAGTTGTTGCTAAAGGGAAAAAAGCATGGAAGATCATGCTGGGACGTTTGTAAGGTCCAGACCTGGTAGGGCTTACATTACTTCCAGTAGAATACATCAGTCATCATTTATTTACAAGCCTACACCTGACTGCTAAGGTGTCTGTGATGTATTGTCTTGACAGTGCCTGAGGAAGAAGAAGTGAGATTGTTCAACAGGTAGGCAATGTCTGCTACACTTTGTCCATTATATTAACTTTTAAATTACCCTTCCCACAGTTATGCTTTTTTTTCTTTTTTTAGAAGGCTTACTTTACTTTAAATCAGGGAGTGATGGGGAGAAACATCCCGTGACCAGAACTCTGCACCTGCTGTTCTTTTTGCTTTGAATAATGTGCCTGTAAGGAGCACCGGCGGCACAACAGTTAAGCACACAGCTGCTAACTGAAAGGTTGGCACTTCAAACCCATCCTGCAGCTCCATGGAAGAAGGACCTGGCAATCATCTCCTGAAAACCCTATGAGGCAGTTCTACCCTGTCACATGGGATCATTATGAGTTGAAATTGACTTGACGGCACTTAACAAATAGCAAAATAAAAAACAAAAATTTCCTGTAGAACCTTAGACCTCAACCCAACTGTTAACGTCCCCAAAGAGACTTTCTCTTACAATTCCAGGTTAAGCATCCTACCACCCATTCAGGTACACACTAACACACACCCGACTTTTCCTTCTTCTTAAATATATGTAAAGCACATACATCATGGGAAGCCCACAATAATAGTACCTTCCCCTTGCCTCAACCTGCAAGCTGAGCATTTGTTTCTGCCCTAACCTAAAAAAATATGTTTTAGGTTAAGTGAACACATTTTCTTACACAAAGCATTTCAGATATCAAATGGAGAATGTGCACTTAATTGACTTTTTATGTTTATTTCAGAATGACTTTTCAAATGAATTTAATTAGTTGTTAGGAATCCTGTTTCCTAAATGAGATATTAAAAAACCAGTTGCCATCAAGTCAACTCTGACTTATGGCAACCCCATGCATGTGAAGTAGAACTGTGCTCCATGGAGTTTTCTAATTTTTCAGAAGCAGATCTCCAGGCCTTCCTTCTAAGGCACCTCTGGGTGGACTCAAACATCCAACCTCTTGGTTAGCAGCCAAGTGGGTTAATTATTGGTACCATCCACGGACTGCAAATGAGATAGAGAATGTGAAAATTGGCCCATTCATGTTTCTGATAGCTCTAAGACAATTTTTTTTTTTTAATTTTAGCCTATTGCTTTGGGTGTATTTTTAAACATTTTGTCAAGAGAGAAAAGCCTATGTATATGTGTGTTTTGTGGTACGGCTGGTTTAGGTTTGGGAGGAGGTAAGCAACAGAGATTTCTGTGCTCCATTAAAGTTAGCAAATGGGTTGCATTAACTAATTTCTCTCCTATCAAATTTTGGTGCTGGGATATATCTTAGCTGCTATTCATACCTATCTTCCTCCAAATAGAAAAGATAGTCAAGTTAAACGCTATCTGCTTTTTTACAGATGAGCTAGCAGAAGCCCACGGAGCAAAATTATTTTCCCAGCCTTAACCAACTCAAACCTGCAAGTTTATGAGAATAGATAAAATTTAAAGGTTCTCTTTTAAGTACACTGCCTGCCTAGCATTATAAAATTAATTAATAATGTCTTTCAAACCAAAAAAAAAAAAAAAAAGATGGTTTCCCGCTCTCAAAAATTTCATATAGGATAATGCAAAAGTTAACTATTCAAAAATAAAATGTAGTCAGCCAGGAGTTGAAAGTTTTACTAAACTTCTCGAAGTTGAGTTTCTCCCCAAACAAAGAACTTTGAGAATTCATGTTTTTCTTCATTCAGTCTGGCAGGATGTGTCAAAATCGCAATATTTATACAATGCAGCTCATTCTATGAACAGTTTAGGAATCAAGACAACCAATGATAAAAATTGCCCGTGATTCTGACTGTACCAAAATCCAGCTAGTGACTTATCTTTTAATTAGAGGACAGACTCAATATCTACCCTCAAGTCTTTTGTAGCACCAAAGCAATTTCCAAAAATAGAATTGTCTGTGGAAAAGGATAATGCAATTAAAATGTATTCCTGATACATCATGAAGAAATTAGAATACAGCTGAAATGCTTAATATAATTTCTTAGCAATGCCACCCTAAAAAATAGACAGAGGATACTAGTGAATTTCTCATTAATGGAATTGCAGAATAATAGGATTAATGAAATGCCCTAATGCAATTTATTTTCATCATAGTTTTTAGTCATTGCAGATAGATCACTGAATTATATATAATTGCAACAATAAAGGTTTGTTTTAAAGTCACTGAAAAAATTAGCATGCCAGGGGCCTACCTTTTTTTTTTTCCCCCATCATCTTTATAATACTTTCTTTTCTTGCTTTTTTTAAAAAAAATTTAGTGTACATTCCGTGAAAGTTTACAGAGCAGATTATTTTCCCATTTGATAGTTTGTACATAAAGTGTTCCATGGCATTGGTTTCATTCCCGACAATGTGTCCCCATTTCCGTCCTAGGTTTCCCGTTTGCTTTCATGCTGGTTTTCTACCCCTTCTTGCCTTCTTATATTTGCTTTTGGGCAAATAATGCCATTTTGAGCTCATATAATTGATTGGCCTATGGATCACGTTCCTCTGGGGTGTTATTGTTTATTTTATGGGCCTGTCTACGGTTTGGCTGAAAGGTGGTCTCTGGGAATGGCTTCATTCCAGTTCAGAAGGGTGTCTTAGGGACATAGTCTCAAGGGTTCCTCCAGTTTCTGCAGACCAGTAGGTCTGGTCTTCTTTGCAAATTTGATTTTTTTTTCTGCAATTTTTCTCCCACTCTGTCCAGGATTCTCTGTTCTGATCCCAGTCAGAACAGACAGTAGTGGTAGCTGGACACCTTCTAGTTCTTCTGGTCTTAGGGTGGTGTAGGCTGTGGTTCATGTGGTCCATTAGTCCTTTGGATTAATTACTCCTTTGGATCTTTGATTTTCCTAACTCTCCTTTGCTCCGGAAGTAAGAGACCAATAGTTATTTCGCAGATGGCTGCCCTCAAGCTTTTAAGGCCCCAGATGCTACCTGTCAAAGTCAGACGCAGAATTTTGTCTTTATAAACTGTGTTGTGCCGATTGATGTAGATGTCCAGGGGCCTACCTTTTTAATCAGCTGGAATGGCATTGATTTAGTGCTGGAGGGAGATTTTTCTTTAATTCTTTGTCCATAAATCCTCAATGATTGTGATTCTGTCTTTATCTTTGTTTTATTTATTCAGTATACATCTATTGAACTACCACTTGTTAAGCACAGTGCTAAGTTCTGGTGATCAAAAGTAACTAAATCTATAGTCCTTGCCCCATAGGCTTCACAGTGTAGCTCACAAACATATAAGCAAATAATTACAATATTTGATGACAGCTATTAGAATATGAACATTCTATTGTGAGACACAGATAAAGCAGCCCTATCTAGAAGCCACCAAAGGATTCTTGGAGAACAGTTTTGTGTTGGGTCCTGAAAGACATTGTTCAACGCTTAAATTTAGCCAAATGCTCTTAATTTATTTTTTCACAAGGCTTCATTCATCCGTACTTAGGCATTTCTTCATAGGATCCATGGGATTTTACATGGTGAAGTCATTTTAAGGACTAAGATGTGCCTGACCTAAGCCATGATATTTTCAATTGCCTCATATGCTTGTGAAAGCTAGACAATGAATAAGGAAGACCAAAGAATTGATGCCTTTGAATTATGGTGTTGGTGAAGAATATTGAATATACCATGGGCCTCTCTAAGAACTAACAAGTCTATCTTGGAAGAAATGCAACCAGAGTGCTCTTTGGAAGAAAGAATGGCGAAACTTTATCTCATGTACTTTGAATATGTTATCAGGAGAAATCAGTCCCTAGAGAAAGACATGCTTGGTAAAGTAGAGGGTCAGTGAAAAAGAGGAAGACCCTCAAGGAGATGGATTGACACAGTGGCTGTAACAATGAGCTCAAGCATAACAATGATTCTGAGGATGACTCAGGACTGGGCAATGTTTTGTTCTGTTGTACATAGGGTCGCTATGACCCGGAACTGACGCAAGGGCACCTAACAACAATAACTAAGTCCTGATGATATTCTGTGCTCCATGTGTCATCGATTAGTTCCTTGCCATGTATCTGGATGCTGGGATCAAAACCCTTTGATCATACTTCTTTACTTTCAGCAGATCTCCTGGCCTCTGATCATTATTATTTTTTTCTTATTGTTTTATTGTGGTAAAAATACATATAACAAAACATTTGCCAATTCAGTATGTTTTGCATGTAAAATTCAGTGACATTGGTTGCACTTATCATGTGAAAACATCGCCACTATCTGTTTCCCAATTATTTCACCACCATTAACAGAAACTCAGTTCCCCTAAGCAAGGATTCCCCCTCCCCCCCACTTCTAACCCTTGGTAACTACAAGTAAGCTTTGGTCTTTATACATTTGCCTATTCTATATAAGTGGGATCATACAATATTTGTCCCTTTTTGACTGACTTATTTCACTTAGTATAATGTTTCCAGTTTCACCCATGTTGTAGCATGTATCAAGACTTCATTTCTCTTTAAGGCTGAGTAATATCCCTTTGTATGTATAGACCACATTTTGTTTAGCCATTCATCTGTTGATGGCCATTTAGGTTTTTTCTACCTTTTGGCTATTGTGAAGGGTGCTGCAGTGAACATTGATATACTGATCTCTGATTAGGATTTTTCCTTTGCTCTCTGGAATCTATGTTCCTCCAGCTTGGGTTCATTTGTTCACTGCCAACACTTATGCTGCTTGTATACGTCCTAATTCTTGCTTCATTTATGGTTGTGTTTAACTTGTTTTATATTACTACCAAAATTTACCTAACCAAAATAGCCTTAACTCAAATACTTTCTTCCAGGTGCCTTACCAGATATTGTGGATCTATACCTACCTTAACATATAGCTTCTTTACCATATCCGTTTCCCTTGGTTTTGCTTCATTTAACAGTCCTTGAAATTATCTCTCTCTTTTTTGTGCACAACATTTTACAAGTTCAATGAAGTGAAAAGTTAGATATGAAAAGTAGGTTAAGAAGTAAATTAGTTGTTTCTCACAGGGCTACAACTTAACAATTCTGATATAGCTATACATGTATACTGGAATTGAACAATTTAATAAATAGATGGTGGGAGCCAACTTTTACACTCCTGGAGTGGGAAGTTAGAGATAAGCAAAGGGAGAAGCCTAGAATGATCCATGTGGTAATGAATTAGAGACAGAGACTTTGGTGTGAACTGATGTTTAGCTTAATGTGGATACAGATAGCTATATGTGGAAGTATTTACATATGAAATGGATTTATGTATTTGTGTGTGTGTGTGTGTATATATATACATACATATATATATACATACATATATATATATATATACACATACATATATATATATATATATATATAGGTTAGTATAGAGACATACGTTTCCTCTGTCAACTGAGAGGGTCTAGAAACAATGACACCCCAGTAGCAACAACCACACATAGCACCAAGATTTTGGTTTCTAATACCATTCTCCAATAAAAGGAATAAGCATCCTTAGAGAAATGGTTAATTCTAGGACTGGAGCAGGGCATATACAATATGAACCTGGGATATCTTGTAGTTACTGAAAGTAAGGAAGTGCTCACTTAAAAAAAAATTACAATGATGGGGTCTGTCAAAGATACAGGAGCCAACTGAAAGAGCTCCCAATAGCCAAAGCTGGAACAATTTGAGCAACAAAATAATAAATGATTGAATAGACAAATAAATGGAGGAGAATAGAAAAATATTCCATGAAGAAGAATTCCAAATAGTTTTTTTAAATAATCTACCCTTAAGGAGGTGTGTCACAGCGGTGACGGTTGTCAGGACAGTGGAGACAGTAACCAAACACAACTCTTACAGAGAAGTGGGGCCAGGAGGGTCACTCTGAGGAGTTGACCCCGGCTTCAGTCCCAGGAGTTTGTTTATAGTCAATACAGCAAGCAGTGAAGCAAATAACAGAACAATGGGCTTTGGGTGCGGGCAAGGGAGAAGGAATTCAGGTAAACAAGCCAATCAGTAAAGGGACAATAGGTTTGGGAAAACAAGTCGTGACAAGTCTCAACATGTTGGGGACAAGTCTCAACATGCTGTGCAGCATAGAGGCCTGTGGGGGCTGCAGTTGTCAATAGTGCAGCCATGTTTAAATGGCATATATCCCCACAGAGGTTGAGCATAACTCCCGACTCCTTAAGTGTGGGCTGTGCATAGAGACTTCCTTCCAAAAAGTACAGTATGGAACAGGGGAAAGGAATAACTTTACAGTGAAGAAAAGTGACCAACCGTACCTCAGCCAGATGAGCAAGGTTAACATGAACAGTGATAAGTTAGTTTGAAACTATGTACCCCTGAAATGGTGTGATGATAATGTCACATTACCTCTGTTGTCTTCCTGCCAAAAACATATAACTCAAGTCTAATTATGAGAAGAATATCTGACAAATCTCAACTGACCGATAGTCTACAAAATACTTGACTAGTTCACCTTAACATGGTCAAGGTCATTCAAAACAAGAAAAGTCCAAGAACCTGTTACAGCCAAGAGGAGCCTAAGAAGACATGAAAATGAAATATAATGTGGCATCTTGGATGGGATCCTCAAACAGCAAAGGACTTTAGGGGGTAATTAAGGAAATCTGAATAAAATGTGGACTGTAGTTAAAAAGTATGTATCAATATTGTAACAAATGTGCCATATTAATGTAAAATGTTAATTATAGGGGAAAACTGGGTGTGGCATATGTGAAAACTTTGTACTACACAAGTTTTATGTAAATCTAGAACTATTCTAAAATAGGAAAACATTCATTTAAAAATAAGTAAATGAAAGAGTTGATAGGAAATGACATAATGGGAGGAAGACAAAGTTTGGGGAGAATATTCAGAATGAGAGTTTAGCTGTCACAATTTAGAAATATTGTTCTTCACCAAGTAATTCTGAGAAAAGAAAAAGAGTCTTTTCTATTTCCACTTAATATTCTTAGTACTCAGTTAATAAATTAGGTAGAGGTAGAGTTATACAAAATACAAGTATGACCAAAACTCACAATTCCACCAATGGTTCTTGAAATGAGTCCTTCCATTCCCTTTGATCTTGGGGGACAGAGAGATAAAACACTGAAACCACCTAAAATACATTACTTATTTCTTATCTTCCGTTCAGGGCATCTCTCATATTTATAAATTCAGCTTTTATCTTGGAAGTTGCTTTTGAGTTGTGGAATTATTAACTCTATCCTAATCCAGAGCATACTTCTAAGCCTCTGTACTGCCTGCGGCTCCCACTCACAGCGTTGCGAGAGGAGCTGAATAATTCACTGTAAAAAAAACAGAAGGAGACACAGATGAGGTCATTCTACTGCAATATTATCCAGAAGATTCTTTGTAATGATCAAAAAAGCATCAGAGCAAATTAAAAATAAATAAATAGATTCAGCTCATTTTCAATGCTGCATTTCCAGGAAGCCTTCTCTGAGATGGTCGGTTCTGTGCGTCACAGACATAAAGAAATAGAAGTTGAATATCTTGAAATTCTTCCCATGAGCATCCTTTCTTATGCCACAGGGGAAAAATGATAATGCGGTAAAAACCTAACCCCAGGTCTGGCTTACCTGTGGAAGGCAACAGGGAACCTTTTCCAAGGGGGAACTTTCAACAGAACTGCTGATTGGAGACTGGCCTGTACCAGACTTTCCTCTGGGCTCCTTTGTCACTCAGTGGTTGAGTGGCCATTACCTATTTGCCATTGCTACGTATCTTGGCTACTAGGTGTCTCAGTTTCATAATGCTACTGTAACAAAAATACCACAAGTGAGTGGCTTTCAAGAAAAGAAATTTATTTTCTCATAGTTCTGGAGGCTAAAAGTCCAAACCAGGGTCTTGGCCTCATCAATTTCTTCCTTGTTGGTAGCCCTGGGCTTTCCTTGATTCCTTGCCGATCCTCACATGGCATCTGTCTTCCCCTGTTCATGCATGTCTCTGTGTTGAAACTCCTGTTTTGAGAACTCATAAGTAATACCATTTAGAACCCACCCTACCTGGGCATGGTCTAATTAACATAACATTTCCAAACAGGATCACATCCACAGGTATAGGAGTTAGGATTCCAACATGTATTTTAGGAGGGTAACACTGGGGATTCAGAAATGAGAAAGACTCAATCCTTACTTTCAAGAAGATGAAAGATTGCTGAGAAATGCAACCTATAAACAGTTACAGATACTATGATATTCACTATGGATAAGAGTTTTGCACCTAGAACCATAAAAATTAGAACAAGGAACCTGTGATTCTGCTGGGACTGTAGAGGTTGAGAAAGTGATGGCGGCTTTTAAGCTAAAACACTGATTATGAGTGAATACTTGAAATAGGAAGGACATCTGGGTCGAGGAGAGAGAAAATGCCAAAGCATAAATTTAAGAGATGATTTTAAAAAACAAGATTACATTAGGGTAATTTCAGAGGTTATTGTGTTGTTTGAATATAGGACATGTCTATGATCTTAGTGGGAAGGGCTGGCAGGAGATACTTTTAGAAAGATAGGCAAGAACTGGGTTATAAAAAACATTCTAGGCCATCTTAAGAATTCTGGACATCAGGCAGTGAGGAGTAATTGAATGGTTATAAATGGTGTAAGCATTACCCACCCATGCTGTCAAGTAAATTCCAACTCATAGCAACCCTATAGGACAGACTAGAATAGCCCCATAGGGTTTCCAAGGTTGTAAATCCTTATAGAAGCAAACTGTCACAACTTTCTCCCACAGAGCAGCTGATGGATTAGAACAGCCAGCCTTTTGGTTAGCAGCCAACCATTTTCACCACTATGCCTTCAGGACTCCTGGAGTAAGCATTGTTGTTATTAGGGGTCATCATATTACACAATGCAATAGGTTGATTGATTTCTTGACTGCTGCTTCCATAGATTTTGATTGTGGATCCAAGTAAAATGAAATCTTTGACAACTTCAATATTTTCTCCATTTATCCTGATGTTAATTATTGGTTTCCAGTTGTGAGGATTTTTGTTTTCTGTATGTTGACGTGTAATCCATACTGAAGGCTATAGTCGATCTTCATCAGTAAGTGCTTCAAGTCCTTTTCACTTTCAGCAAGCAAGGTTGTGTCATCTGCATATGACAGGTTGTTAATGAGTCTTCCTCCAGTCCTGAGGCCGTGTTCTTCATATAGTTCAGCTTCTCGAACTGTTTGCTCAGTATACAGATTGAATAAGTATGGTGAAAGGATACAACCCTGACACATACCTTTCCTGATTTTAAACCACGCAGTATCCCCTTGTTCTGTTCAAACAACTGCCTCTTGAGCACAATTAAAGTTCCTCATGAGCACAAGTTCCTCATGAGCACAGTTAAGTGTTGCATGGAATTCCTATTCTTCGTAATGTTATCCATAATTTGTTATGATCCACACAGTCAAAATGCCTTTGCATAGTCAATAAAACACAGGTAAACATTTTTCTGGTGTTCTCTGCTTTCAGCCAAGAACCATCTGATTCTCATACGATATTATTTATAATTATTTATAATGTCCATACACAAATATTTTTGAGACAGCATTGTGAGAAGTAACATCACAATTTTTCAAGTAGTGCAGCCTCATTTCTTTCTATGGTAAATGAATAGGTCTAGAGTGTCAAGGAAAGCCATAAGATGGTCACTTTTGTCCATGGCAAGGCTTCCAACTTTTCCGCCTTTGACATGCTTTTAACAGTAAACTGTGGAGTTATGACCCCGATGATACACGGATTAGTTGCTATACTGTTAGCTGAGATGTTCTACCCATAGAGTGGCTATTTTTATCTACAGAACCCAAGAAAAATCGCTAGTATTCAGTGGGATTCCATCTTGGTCCCTGGGTTTAATATTTTCATCAAGACCTAGAGGAGAGACTATAAAACAAGCTCATGAAGTTTGACGCAGACACTAAGCTAGGGGTGCTGGGCACAATCCTGAGAAACGACATGGCATGGCTGTGCAAAGTGGCCCTAGTGAGCTGCCTAAAGTTTAGTAAAAATAGTTCTTTGTGAAAGAAAAGTAAAAAAAAAAAAGAAAAAAAACCCTGAATAATAGACAAACTGAAGAATAATTGGCTTTAGGAATATGGTCAAAATAAATTATAAAATTCATTATAGAAGCCCTGGTGGCGCAATAGTTAAGCACCTGGCTGCTAACCAAAAGGTTGGTGGTTTGAACCCACCAGCTGCTCCTCAGGAGAAAAGACCTGGTGATCTGCTCCTGTAAGGATTTCAGCATAGGAGACCCTATGGGGCAGCTCTACTCTGTCCTATAGGGTCGCTATGAGTTGAATCAACTCAATGGCACACAACAATAACAGCAACAATTCATTATATCCAAACCATGGATCAGAACTGTAGCAATGAACCTTTTAAAACACATATTGATTTTTTTTTAATTCAATCAAAAACATTCATCAAGCGAGAAACTTCTGGTGACAAGCACTCTGCTAGGACACTCCTGGAGGTCAGGGCCTGTGTTCAGGCCACTGTTGCATACTGAGCACCTAGAGCAGTGCTTGATGGAGAGTTCTGCTTGGGTTTGTTAAAGAAGGGAGGTGGGAAGGGAAGGAGAGAGGCAGGGAGAGTTGGAGAAAGGAAAAGAGAGTAGGAGAGAGGGAAGGATGGAAGAACAGGAACACAAAGAATAATACAGTGGCCCATACTCTAGGGACAAATTCTACTCAGGGAGAGGGACAAAAACACATAACTGCTCTGGCATTCAAACAAGGCACTGGAGTCTAATGGAAAAATACATGAATATCAGAATATCAGAGGTAGACATCGCACGTTTGATGTTCCACTTTTCTAGGTTCTAGTATATAGGGTTATTGTGAGTCAGAATCGACTTGGTGGCAGTGGATTTTTTTTTTTTTTTTTTTTTTTTTTTTTTAATATCTAGACAAGAGCTTTGGTGGCTTAATGGTTAAGTGCTAGGCTGATAACCAAAAGGTTGGCAGTTTGAACTTACCCAGTGGTTTCCCTGGAGAAAGACTTGGCAATCTACTCCCATAAAGATTAGAGCCTAGAAAACACTTTGGGGCAGTTCTGCTCTGTCACATGGGGTTCCTATGGGTGGGAATTTACTTGATGGCAAACAAAAAAAGTTTATAGAGACTTATACAAACTGATCTCTGAGTTTCAGAGCAGAGTCTTAATATTTAACAATGGTATGAGAAACGGATGGATGGATGGATTAATGGATAGAGAGCTAGATAGATACATAGATATATAGATACATAGATACAGATAGATACGGATATACAGATATAGATATAGATATTTCTTTTCTTCTAGTTTTTCCTCTGTAAAATACAGAACGTAGTAGACTCTCAAGTGAAGATAGAAACACCTGAAATGAACCTTTCCTTTTGTTCTGGGCAGGAGATGTTTATTTATAAAGTATCAGATTTGAACCAAACTCTATTAATCTAGAAGGCAGGATGCCGAATCTTCATATGAAAAGCAATGAGTTTTTTTTCTTCTCTAGAGAACTAGTCTGTGAGAAGTCACCACAGGAACAGAAATTTAATAACACAACATTGAGGAGAAAGGTGTTCTTCATGATAAAATGTTTTATGCATCTTAAAGTGAGGTTTGTGGAAATTAAAATTAAATGAAATAGCTATTCTACATAGATTTCTATTCTTGTAGGATAGGGTAAAAATATGAACATAATTTTTATATGTCAAAACAGAAAATCATTACAATGGTAATAGCTCTTTAGCTATAATATTCAGAGTTTCCCAAAGCTTTCATCTACACAGCTGTAATATTCCTGAATTTGCATTTCAAGGAATGTTCCAGAGTACAGTTTTGTAAGACAAGGAACTGAGAACTTGTTTTTCATCATCCCAAAAAAATCTTTAAAAAGCATACCAAGGGTGCTTATTATTAAATATATGCTCTGGCACTGGATTGTTAGAAAATTAGTTAAATAATGGTGTTTTAATTTCCTGTGGCTGCTAGAGTAAATGACAACAATGTGGTTGGCTTCAAACCTCAGAAATTTATTCTCTCATAGTTCTGGAGACCAGAAGTCCAAAATCAGTATCATGGGACCAAAATCAAGGTGTTGGCACAGCTGTGCTTCCTCTAGAAACTTGGGGGAAGAATCTGCCCCTTGATTCTTCCAGCTGCTGGTGGCTGCCGGAATTTCTTGGCTTGTGACCACATCTCTCCAAGCATCTTCAAATTCTTTCTCTTCTCTGTCTTCACCTCATTGTCTCCTCTTTGTACACCAGATCTCCCTCTGCCTCCCTCGCATAAGGGTATATGTTATTACATGTTTTTGTTGTTGTATGCCGTCGCGTCAATTCCAACTCATAGTGACACTATAGGACAGAGTAGAACTACCCTGTAGAGTTTTCTAGCCTGTAATCTTTACAGGAACAGATCACTAGGTTTTCTCTCCCATGGAGTGGCTGGTGGGTTCGGACTGCTGATATTTAGGTTAGCAGCTGAGCATTTGACCAATGTGCCACCAGGAATCCTTTGTTATTGCGTAGGGCCTACCTAATAATCCAGCATAATCTCCCCATCTCAAGATCCGTCATTTAATCACGTCTGCCAAGACCTCTCCCGTTTTTTTTTTTTTTTTTTGGCCATTTAAGGTATCATTTATAGGTTCCAGGGATTAGGATATGGGTATATTTTGGGCAGCCTTTTTGTCATCCTACCAAAAATGGTTAGTTTTTTTTTTTTTATTGTTGTAGTTTAAATGAAGTTTACATTTCAAGTTAGTCTCCCATACAAAAATTTATGCATACATTGTTATGTGACTCTAATTGCTCTCCTCATACTGTGACAGCACACTCCTCCTTTCCACCCCTGATTCCCCATGTTGCTTCAACCAACTCCTAACCCTCTCTGCCTTCCCATCTCACCTCCGGACAGAAGCTGCCTGTTTAGTCTCTTGTATCTACTTGAGCTAAGAGGCACACTCCTCACGAGTATCACTTTATGTCCCACAGTCCAGTCCAATCCCTGTCTGA
>NW_004443970.1:14096277-14124144 GCF_000243295.1 Trichechus manatus latirostris
GTCTCACTGCTCACTTCTGTCTTTTATATCTCAAGAGATTGCCTCAGGACACAATCCAGTCTTGTAGATCCAGTCCTGCCTTACTAACACGACTGCCGCCCATCCTCCCTCATTAACGTCATAGAGGCAGGTTTACAACATACAGGAAAATCACACAGTACCAGGAATCATGGCCCAGCCAAACTCACACACATGTTTTTTAGGGGACATAATTCAGTCCATGACAGTGGTCTTATACAGTATTTGTCCTTCTGTGACTGACTAAATTTACTCAGCATAATGCCCTCCAGATTCCTCCATGTTATGTTTCCCGATTCCTCCATGTTATGTTTCACGGCTTCATTGTTGTTATTTATTGTTGCGTAGTATTCCATTGTGTAGATATACAAAAATGGTTAGTTTTTAATGAAACCATTTTCATCCATAACTTTAGGAAATATCAGATTATGGAGGGTTGCAACTCTGTATCAAGCTTTTGTTATTGGTTCCATAGGTAGGTAATGAGATTCATTGTGTGGTATAGGCTGTAAATGTGGCAGCCTGAGTTCCACTGTCACTTCTCTCATGTCCTCTCTAAGGCCCAGTTTCATCTGAAATATGAAGATCAGCATCAACCTGAATACAGCTCAGGTTGGGATAAAGTGAAATTCTGATGTGTAAACACTTAGGAAATTATAAAGCACATTTACATAAAAATAGAGAAGTCTACATTTTCCAAACTATGCCTTTCAGTAGTATTTTAGAGAGAAGAGATTCACATGGTGACTATTAAAACCAGTTGCCATCCAATCAGTTCCAACTCACGGTGACCCCATGTGCGTCAGAGTAGAGCTGTGCTCCATAGGGTTTGCAATGGCTGACTTTTTGGAAGTAGATCACCAGGCTTTTCTTCCAAGTTGCCTCTCGGTGCCCTTGAATTTCCAACCTTTTGGTTAGCAGCCAGCCGAGCGTGTTAATCACTTGCACCATCCAGGAGCTCCCGTGGTGTTAAGCCTATATTAAAAAGATGTTAGGAGAAATAGCATGATATAGAAACTGTAAAAAACATAAGGAAGGCAGCAAAGGACAAAGCTTTATTTTTTATTATTTTTTTGAAAGCTTGTTTACTCCTCACACAGTGGCTCTGTCTCCTTCTCTACCCTGACCCTTCCTTCATCCTTACCTGATCATGCTCAGCCTCTGCATAAAGGTATGATTATAATAGATGATGTTATTGGGAAAAGACCTTCTTTTTAGAGAATCTTGGCGACTATGGGAAGGAAGGTGGGGAGGCTTCCATAACTTACATTTCTGAAGTAACATTTGGTTTTGTGAAGAATGTCTACTAAAATAAAAGCATAACCTGCGGCATGCATTGCCCACATACTTAGAGTTCGATGAATTTATCATCTCTATTTCACTGTGATTATAGTAACATTAGCATGAAAACATTGCCTTTTCCATCTGCAGACTCTTGGTTAATAGGATTATAGAGCAGCAAATTGCTAGGTATACTGTGGCAGTTTACCCAAAAAAATTAAAAAGTTAATTTCTTGATAAAATTCTCAGTGATACTCATTTTTTTTCATCTGAACTGCTCCTAAATATTTCCAACCAATGTAATTCATGAGAGAAGATCATTAAAGGCAGTGTTTTTCCCCCAGGCTTCTGCCATTTGTTTAAGAAATTTAAAATTATTATACACAGCTGTCAATTCTATAGCAAGCTCTGCTACTCCACAGTCTTATTCAGAATTCGGAGTGTTCTTTGTTGCCTCCAACCCCCACCCCCACCACCTGGCTTCTCCAAATACTGACTTTACTTCACTCTAAAGAAGCTCTTATCCAAGCTTTCATTTTGTGCCTGCTAAAGTTATATATAGCCTAATAAAATGATGTAAATTTAATTTATGTAAAGTCCCAATTTCTACTTTATAAATCTGAACTCTAAAGGACTACGTGGAAATCAGATTCCATCCTCAGATTTTTATTTATTTTTCTTTAAATTGTTTACTCTTTTCAATTACCATCAGAAAATACTTCATTCTCTTTAAGCTTTATATCGTCTTCTGAAAGTGGATCAAGAACATAGCCTACATTGTTTTTTTTCAGTCATCACTCATAGGCGGCAAAGAGGCAAGGCCAGGGAAAGGACCAGATATTTCAGTTCTCGGTGGAGAGTTAGGCAATATCAAGGATTTTCCCTTATTCCCTGACTAAGAATCATATCTTGATATGTATTTGTCGGGATACAGTGGGTTTTGCTGCAGTAACAAATGGCCCCAGAATCTCCATGTCATACAACAACAAAAGTTGTTGTTGTCCATTGTGCTGCAACTGTGGCTTTGTTCCATGTTATCTTCACTTTGAGACCAGAATAATGGAGCAATTTCTAGCTATAATATTGCTAGTCATCCTGTCAGAAAGACCAGGTTCCAACTTCTAAGTGACAAATCTTTCCCACTTAATATTTCTTTGGCCAAAGCGAGTCACGTGGTAAAACCTGATTACAGCAGGATGATAAAGTATAATTCTCCCTTAGGAAGAAGCAGCATATATTTTTGAAAATCTACCAACAGCTGCTTATGCTATGTATGAGCCTTAATCCCTAAAGCAGAGCTTCTCAAACTCACCTGGCAATAAAAATAACCCAGAGCACATGCTAAAGGACCAAATAAAAGCATTCATCCAACCCTGGTTCTCAGAGTTGAACATGAATCAGAATCCCCTGGAGGGTTTGTTAAAACAGATTGTGGCACCTCATCTCCAGAGATTCTGATTCAGTAGGTCTGGTCTGGACTTGAAAATTTGCATTTCTAACAATTCCCAAGTGAGCGTGATGCTGTTGACCCAGGGACCCCACTCTGAGAACCACTGGCTGCGCATCAGAATCTACCACTGTTGTGCATCTGGAAGTACAAGCATTGTACTAAAGATTATAAGCTTACAGAGGGTAAAAATTTTTATTACCATCTAGGCCAGAGCCTTGAATTGGAAATTTGGCCAAGAATACTCTGGTAACTAACTGCCTCCCTGTGGCTCTTCAACGTGTCACCAAAGGCTCTTTGAGATTGTAATTACCCTTAATCACTCTTTCCGGTCTATGATTGTTTGTCCCTCTTTATCCTTTATGTGTTTCCTCATCTTCCTTGCTAGCTCCCTAGCAAGGACCTGGCAGGTTATTTGGGTAAAGCATTGATAGTTACAAGATTAAGCAATGCCTGGTACATGTGCCTTTCCTTTTTGCACTCGGCTCCACTAATAACATGTATGGCTAGACCGACTTATTTATCTTTTCTGAAGCTCAGTTTTCTGGTGTGTAAAATAGAGATAATAACATTTACATATTTATTTTAAACAGGTGAAAGTGCTTAGTGCAAAGCAGTGGCTCAATACATATTCTAAATGACCTTTTCTTTCCTGCCTTCTTATTTCCTTCTCTGCTTTCTGCTCTTCTTCCTTTCCTCCCCACCCAGACACCAGTGGAAAGAACCAATCAAAAAAACCATGTTGCTGTCAAGTCAACTGACTCATAGCAGACCCCACGTGTGTCAGAGTAGAACTGTGTTCCATAGGGTTTTCAAGGGCTGATTTTTTTTGAAGGGTAGAATTGAACCTCCAACCTTTTAGTTAGCAGCTGAGCATATTAACTGTGCCACCCAGGGACTCCATGCAAAGAACAGACACAAGGTAATCTTCCCGCCATTTACCATCCCCACCAAATAGTTCCACAAGGCCTATTCCCCGCCCCCACCGTGTCTGATTTTCTTCTCTGAAACAGCACTATACAAGTTCTAAGAATCTGACCAAATATAAAGCCCTCAGATCTTAACTCTCTTCCAGTGCACATTATTAAAATGAGCTAATGCAGCAACATAAAACATTTTATGAATCATAATCTTATGTATAATTTTTAGCAGACATTCCCGATATTATCTATACTGATCTCTATTTATGCCCTTGTAATAGATTTTCCCCTGTCATATTTATGGAATTGGTAACAGAAAAAAAAAAAAAAAAAACATAATTCATGAACATTCCAAAAGGATTGAATCTTTTCAAAGCTCAAAAGTCTGGCTATCCATGTGAATAGACTGTGTATTAAAACATGAATAATAGGGACCCACTTAATGCTATTCACTTTTGAGGATAAGATCAACACATAGCATTTCAGCTTTCTGTTCTTTATCAGGTTCTCTCATATTACATTTAAGCAGATATGCCTTGCCACACTGTATCTGAGACCAGTGAATAATGAGTCTGATTCTATTTGGGGTCTCTGATAATTCTGGAAGGATCCCGGTGGTGCCGTGGTTAAGTGCTCAGCTGCTAACCGAAAGGTCAGAGGTTTGAATCCACTAGCCGCTCCGCGGGAGAAAGATGTGACAGTCTGCTTCCGTAAAGATTACAGCCTTGGAAGCCCTATGGGGCAGGTCTACTCTGTCCTTACAGGGTTGCTATGAGTAGGAATCGACTTGACAGCAACGGGTTTGGTTTTTTCGGTTAATTCTGGTATTTCAATTAAATAAATGATTGTCTGCAAAGTACACTGTTATGTTGTTCTTGAACGTTAGAGGGCATTAGAGGAGCAGTCTGAAAAATGCATGCTTGACAAGGAAAAGCATTTTCCTTTCCCAAATTATCTTTACAAGGCTTTCTCTTTGGAAGTAAAGGGTTATTTTTAAAAAGATGCTTGTAATAGCCTTCCTTTTTTTTTTTTTTTTTTTAATGAAGAGATTGCATCCTAGTATATTTCATATATAAAAGGCATATTTTCCCTGTAAGGTAACATTTGCCCTGTACTCAATATTAGCTTGTGAAAAAATTAAAAAAAAAAAAAAAATCCAGAAGAAAATTCAAAGAGGAGTCATTGGCTATAATAAAATAATGTAGATTTTATTTCAAGAAAATTTCCTTCTGTTTGTATGTTTTACAATATATCCTTAGAAAGAGAAAAGGAGTTTGAGAAAATTGTGGCTGTGTATAAATTGTTAATAGATGATGGTGAGGAATTTCAGGCCAACTAACTTTGCACAAACACAAATATTAAAGGCAATGACAAAACTGTTTTGAGACCAGTGAATAATGAGCCTGATTCTATTTAGGGTCTCCGGTAATTCTGGAAGGATCCCCGGTGACGCCATGGTTAAGCATTTGGCTGCTAACTGAACGAACTGAAGAACACGCAAACAAAATAAAGAAAACGAAACCCAGCTTGCTTTTATAAGTGATTGGAGTTCACTTACTTTAATTAAATTAGATTATCTCACCCAGTGAGACTCACACATTCGAATTTGGCCGCCATATAGTTTAAGAGCAAAAGGTTAAAAGATCAGTTTCCAAGCTTTACTAAGGGTTACAAAGAGAAATGCATATCTTGGATTTCCTCCCGTTCTCTGGGTGACCCTTCATCTTACATGACCACAACCACCACTGTGATACCAGTATCCAGACAGTGGGACCCCGTTAGGTCTGAAACTACATCCATGACCTAAACTGTTCTTTTTATGAATTATTGCTAGTCTACAATGCAAGCATGCAAAGGTGCATTGCATAATGCAAGAGATTGAAGAAGAACCTTTCCAACTTTCTCTTGGCTTGCAGTAGTTCCCATTGGGATTGGGTCTTTCTTGACTGCTCTGCACTGGTGATAAGAGATGTTGCCCAGAGCTGATGCTAAAGCACCTGGCATTAGAAGCTTCTTGCTTGCCTTGGCCAAATTCTTTTCCACTGCTAGGCAAAAGTGTGAGCTCAGGTCTTTCTCAAAATTTGGCCTCCCCTTCTTCCTTTCTGGCATTTATTGTTTTTCCTGGTGCATTTTAATTCTTCTAGAAACTCCCCGATCACTTTACTTTTTCCTAGTCTTTTGACTTTCTCACTTCTGACTCTTGGTCCGGGATATATCTTCTCGACCTTAGAACATGGTTTGTAAGAAATCAGGCATATGATTATCAAGGCCTGTATTTCTTTTCCAATGAACTTATTAGAGGAGGGTGACCAGTTTGTCCTATAGTAACTCTCACAGAAGATCTTCTGGGGGTGGGGGCATGGGCTGTCCCCATCAATATCAACTTTCTCTGTAGCAAATGCTTTCAGGGTCTGCAGGTGCTACCTATGGCTCTCTGCTCACAGGGACGAGATATCAGGACATTTCCTAGAGATTTGTGGCTCTGCTTTGTCAATATGGCCACATCCTCAGTGACCCTGAGTCATCTGGCTTTAAGAATTTAACCTGACCAGCCTATCATGCCCGTTTTAATACACCTAAGTGGAAGAAGGCTTCCAAAATTCCAGAAAAGAGTCAAAATAGCCTTTGGACTTTCAGGAAATGCCAGGATCCCTTTATTCAAAAGTCACAGAGTCACTATGACCGGACATTGACACAGCAGGATCCGGGATTATCAAAATCCTAATTGCAGGAGTCTCATACAATCCCCATTAGCAAGTCTCCTGTGAATCCTAGGAGATGCTCTCTCTGAGCATGTATGTGTTCATGAAGATAGCCCCTTTTTTTTCCATATTTTGTTCATCTTTTTGGGGAGGGAGATGGCCTCAGTTGTGAGGCCAGCCCACTCTGTCTACCCCTGAACCCAAGTGGCTTTGTTGTCACAGAGAAGGGGATGCGAGTCCCCAGAGGCAGCTGAACACATCTTGGCATAGTGCCCACAAGCAGATGAACAGGCTCTATAAAGCTCCCACCAAATACAGGGAAAGCGGAGAAAGTTTTAAACTTGAAAAGGCATTTCATTTAGACATTTATTACATTTTTTTAAAAAGTTGGCTGCCGAAAACCTACATTTTCTCACTTAGCCTCTTTAAATAAGCAAAAATGTCTTGAATGCCTACCGCGTATTGAATAGGGCACTTATCCTGATGTTTAAGTTAACAATTTTTAAGCAGTTAAGATAAAATCAATGTCAATATCCAGAAGAAAAGTTACTGTATCTGATTTGTTTTATTTTGTTTTTGCATTTAGGTCCTTACTCTGCTATATATATTTTTGTTGGGAAAAGAGATATAACACAACATTGGCCAATGTAATGTTTTTCATGTGTACAATTTAGTGACATCAATTACATTAATCATGCTGTGTAAACATTACCAATACCCCTTGCTGAATTTCTATCACAATAAACAGAAACTCAGTGCTTCCTAAACAATGATTTCCCCTTCCCTCCTCCCTCCCACCCCTGGTAACTGTTAATAAGCTTTGGTCTGTATACATTTGCCTATTTTAGCTATCCCTAGGTAGCACAATCATTTAAGCACTCAAGTACTAGCAGAAAGGTTGGCGGTTTGAACACATCCAGAAGTACCTTGGAAGACAGGTGTTCTGTTCTGAAAGGACACAGCCTGGAAAACCCTATGGAGCACAGTTCTACTCTGCACACATGGGGAATTGACTCAAGGGCAACTAACAACAGCAGCTATTTCCTATGAATGAGATCATAAAATATTTATCCTTTTGTGATTGACTTCACTCTGCATAGTATTTTCAATGTTCATCCATGTCTTAGCATATATCAGGACTTCATTTATCTTTATGACTGAGTAATATTCCATTGTATGTATATATCCCATTTTTTAAAAAAATCCATTTAGGTTGTTTCCATCGTTTGGCAATTGTGAATAGTACTGCAGTGAACATTGGTGTACATGTGTCTGTGTAACTACTTTCAAGTCTCTTGGGTATATACATAGGAGTGGAATTGCCGGGTCATATGGTAGTTCTATGTTTAACTTTTTGAGGAACTGCCAGACTGTTTTGTGCAATGCTGTGCCATTTTGCATTCCTACCACCAGTGGATAAGGGTTTCATTTTCTCCACATCCTCATCAACATTTTGTTGTTTTCCTTTTTTAAATATAGGCCGTCCTAGTGGAGCTGAATCTACTCGACTGCAATGGGTTTGGTTTTTTTGAATGGCTAATGGGAAGCCTTGGTGGTGCAGTAGTTAAAGCTCGGCTGCTAACCGAAAGGTTGGCAGTTCAAATCCACCAGCTACTCCTTGGAAACACTATGGGACAGTTCTACTCTGTCCTATAGGGTTGCTATGAGTCAGAATTGACTCAGTGGCAACAGGTTTGGCTTTTTGTTTAACGACTAATGTGGATTGACATGGTGGCTGCAACAATGGGCTCAAACAGCAACAATTGTGAGGATGGCACAGGACCAAGAAGTATTTTATTCTGTTGTGCATAAGGTCGCTATGAGTAGAACCAACTTGTTGGCACCTAACAGTAACAACAATTGGCTAATGATTGAGCGTCTTTTCATATGCATGTTGGCCATTTGTATTTCTTTTTTGGTGAAATGTCTAAGCAAATCCTTTACCCATTTTTTGATTGTATTGTTTGCCTTTTTGTTTTTAAGTTGTAGTTCTTTATATGTTCTGGATATTAAACCCTTATCCAATTTATTTTTTCCCAAAATTTTCTCCCAATCTGTAAGTTGTCTCTTCACTTTGTTGTTAAAGTCCTTTGTTGAACAAAAGCTTTTTTTTTTTTTAATTGGATGAAGTCCAGTGTATCCATTTTGTCTTTTGCTGCTAGTGCTTTTAATGTCATATCTAAAGATTCATTTTAAAAACCAGGTCCTGAAGGAATACACCTATATTTTCATCTAGGAGTTTTATGATTTTAGTTCTTATATTTAGGTACGTCATCCATTTTGAGTTAATTTTCATGTCTAGTGTGAGGTATGCAACCAGCTTCGTTCTTTTGCATGTGGATATCTAGTTGTTCCAACACCATTTATTAAAAAGCTCATTCTTTCCCTCATTGCATAGACTTAGCACCTTTGTCCAAAATCAATCTATTGTAGATGTATGGGTTTATTTATGGATTTTCAATTATATTCTGTTAGTCTATCTGTCCATTATTACACAAGTACCAGTTTTGATTACTGTAACTTTATACTATGTTTTGAAGTCAAGAAGTGTGAGTCTTCCTGCTGTGTTCTTCTTCAAGACTGTTTTGGCTATTCAGAGCCTCTTGAAGTTCTGTATAAATTCGAGTACTGTTTTTTGGTTTTTTTTTTTTCCATTTCTGTGAAGAAGACTTTTGGAATTTTGAACAGGACTGCACTGAATGTGTAGATCGCCTTGGGTGATATTGACATCTTAACAATGTTAAGGCTTCCAATCCATGAAAACAAAATGCCTTTCCATTTATTTAGGTCTTCTTTAATCTGTTTTAGCAGTGTTTTGTAATTTTCATTGTATAAGCCTTTCACCTCCCTGGTTAAATTTATTCCTAGGTAATTTCCTCTTTTAGGTGCTATTGTAAGTGGATTTTTTTTTTTAATTTCCTTTTCAGACTGCTCAGTGCTGGTGTATAGAAACCTAACTGATTTTTGTGTGTTGACCTTATACCCTACAACTTGCCGAATTCTTCTATTTCCTCTAGAAGCTTTCTTATGAATTCTTTGCTTAGTTTGCTATATTTTAGGGAATATAATTATTCTAAAACTCCTTAGGTCAGGGAAAAGAAGATTGTTTCTTTTAAAGTGTAAAACTGTAAATATAATAATGTTGACTAATGTGTTATCTCTGCCAGGATTATATGGGTTTGCAGGGCCAGGGAAAGGAAGTTTTTTATTTTTTTCTTTTTTAATGTATGATATTGACTAGTAATAGGTTATCTCTAACAGAATTATATGGGTTTGCTGTGCTGCTGACCAATACCTGCGCTGGTACACTTGATGAACTTCTTAGAGTCAACCATCTGAGGGAACCATAGGGTGGAGATGGGGAGAATACCTCTTGGAAAGGATTTAGTCAAATTATATGGATTTGCTTGATATTATGTGAGAGCCGTATTAGAAGGTGTTATGTGGGGGCATTTCTGTAGGTGGGATGGTGTTTCCAGGACATTGCAGAAAAAAAAAATGCTTTGTACCCTGAGTATTAAAACTGTGCTGAGTACAGTTAAACTTCTCTCTCGCTCTCGCTCTCACTTGCTCTCTCTCTTAATCTCATTTCCTGTCATTCTCTGTATTCTGAAGTGATTTCACAATCTTTTAGTGCCACAGGTTTATCACTGTGATAATTAATTATCACTGAATTGGCAATGAAAATGTTAGGCAATGGATGGTGTTTGTTGATAAAATGCCAGATAACAGATAATTAATTATCATGGGTCATTTTGGGAGAAAAACAAGTCCATCAGTATAAGGTTAATGATCAATTTGCCATCTGGTCTAGATGAGGCGACTGTCTAGGTCAGTGTTGAGTCACTCTAAGTTCCCTAAAGTGTCTTAATACAGATCAATTCTGTCCATTGCATAATATCACCATGTGGAGATGACACTCGACTTCAGCAGTGCTGATGGGTTTTGGGATTTCAGTAAACTGAAAAAATGGGAAAAAGAAGAAGAAAGACTAACCAGAACAGGTCCCAAGGACACTGACCCTGGTCTCAGGGAGGAGCAATGCCAAGGTCAGAGGAGCAACGGCATGTAAAGGAACATGGTGAACTTGAGTGTTGGAGGAGCATGATATTACTGACCAGCCGCAGGATGGGGCCAGGTGGTCATTGCATTCATGGCAGGACTCCAGCTGACAGCCAGAGGAATAGAAGCAAGGAATACCGCAATCTCACCCATTCTAACCCCAAAGAAGGGTGTTGGTTACTAGAAAAGTTGGAGGACCAGGTCAGCAAGCTTGTTTCAGAATGATACTCAACTCCTAGCTGAGAACTTGAGTGTGAGGCCAGAAAACAGTGAGGTGCCAAGGGTTGTTATTTATAGGTTTTTAAGCTACCATTTGTGGAAAGTGGCTACTCTGCGCAAGGTAATATAATGACCTAATCATATTTAGCACTCATTATCCTGTGAAATAGGTGTTTTCATGCCTGATTTATGGATTATAACAGAGGAGCAGAGAAGTTAAGCAAATTGCTCAGTATCACAAATCAAATAAATTGTAGAGTCAGATTTTATACTAGGATTTGTCTATATCCAGAGATCTTACCACTTCAAGACAGCAAGCTAATGTAATGGGAGTAAAAAGGGGGAGATTTCAACTGGTAGACCCCCAGGACACTGGGCATTACCCTAGATACAATGAAAAGAGTTGATCAAACCTGGTTCTAATTCTCACCGACTGTAGGCAGAAATATTAGATAAAATGATCTTTTTGCCTAAGCCGGTAATTGACTTAGGTAGAGGATGAGGTCTGTGGTGAATCTAGCAGACAGTAAGCAGCCATGGCTCCAGCTTTAGTCTGGAAGTGGGAGGCTTTCATCAGTGGAGAACTGGCCCTCAGATTCTTGGTTTGACATCATAGTAAAACCCAGTGTAAATCCTGTGAGTATTCTGAGTGCTTGGTTCAATTCATTGTCCTTGAGTGACTAAACAAATGAATATGTTTATTTCCTCCAAATAGCAAAAAACAGTGGCACTCTCCTGTATATATCCAAAGGTGGGCCCTACCTGTGCAGCAGAGAAGGTCCAGCTGTCTTCCCTTTGCCATCAACCCCACAAAAAATTCTGCCAAAGACAACCTTCAGAGAGCTCTTAAGTGAAGGAGTTTGATGATATCACATTCTACAGCAACACCTGGAATTGTAGGAGTCCCCTTATTATTGTTTGAGTTGTGTCCCCCCAAAATATGTGTTGTAGATCTTAGCCTTTATGCAGGAAAGGTATGCATCAGGGTTGTATCCTTTCACCATACCTATTCAATCTATAGGCTGAGCAAATAATCAGAGAAGCTGACTATATGAAGAAGAAGGGGGCATCAGGATTAGAGGAAGACTCATTAACAACCTGCGTTATGTAGATGACACAACCTTGCTTGCTGAAAGTGAAGAGGACTTGAAGCACTTACTGAAGAAGATCAAAGACCACCACCTTCAGTATGGATTACACCTCAACATAAAACAGAAATCCTCACAACTGGATGAATAAGCAACATCATGATAAATGGAGGAAAGATTGAAGTTGTCAAGAGACTTCATTTTACTTGGGTCCACAATCAACACCCATGGAAGCAGCAGTCAAGAAATCAAATGATGCACTGCACTGGGCAAATTTGAGGCAGAAGACCTCTTTATTTATTTATTTATTTCCTTTTTATTGTACTTCAGGTGAAGGAACAAATAGTTTCTCATTAAACAGTAGGCAAAAGACCTCTTTAAAGTGTTCAAAAGTGAAGATGTCACCCTGAAGACTAAGGTGGGCCTGACCCAAGCCATGGTGTTTTCAGTCACCTCATATGCATGCGAAAGCTGGACAATGAATAAGGAAGACTGAAGAAGAATTGATGCCTTTGAGTTGTGGTGTTGGCAAAGAATATTGAATATACCATGGACTGCCAGAAGGACAAATAAATCTGTCTTGGAAGAAGTATAGCCAAAATGCTCCTTAGAAGCGAGGATGGCGAGACTTCATCTCACATACTTTGCACATGTTGTCAGGAGGGATCAGTCCCTGGAGAAGGACATAATACTTGGTAAAGTAGAAGGTCTACAAAAAAGAGGAAGTGCCTCAATGAGATGAATTGACACAATGGCTGAAACAATGGGCTCAAGCATAACAGCAATTGTGAAGATGGCACAGGGCTGGGCAGTGTTCCTTTCTGTTGTACATAGGGTCGTTATGAGTCAGAACCAACTAGACAGCACCTAACAACAACATATATGTGGATATAATTCCATTTGTGAATAGGACTTTCTTTGTTATGTTAATGAGACTATATAAGTGTAAAGTGTGTCTTAAGTAAATTACCTTGGACATATAAAAAGAGCAGATTAGGCACAGAGAAGGAAACACAAAGAGAGGGGAAGATACAGGCCGCATGAAGATCCCCAAGGAACTGAGGAACAGAAGCTGGGAAGAGACAAAAACCTTCCCCCAAAACAGACAAAGAAAGCCTTCCCTTAGAGCTAGTGCTCTGAATTCTGACTTGTAGCCACCTAAACTGTGAGAGAAGCCCTGGTGGCTCAGTGATTAGGAGCTGAGGCTGCTAATCAAAAAGTCGGCAGTTCAAATCCACCAGCTGCTCTTTGGAAACTCTATGATGAAGTTCTACTCTGTCCTATAGGGTCGTTATGACTCAATGGCAATTTTTTTTTTTTTTTTTTTTAACAGTGAGAAAATTAATTTCTGTTTGTTAAAGCCACCCATTTGTGCTATTTCTGTTATAGTGGCACTAAGAATCTGAAATATCCCAGTAGCCACTTTTTCCTGGTGGTAGAGGGATATTGTTTATACAGTTTTTCTGAGAAATGGAAAAATAAGATAAACACAGTTAAAAATACATTCGTTATTAAAATAAAAAATAAATTGTAAGTAACTAGTGAGAATATCAACAGGGAAATAGAAGACTTGAATAACACTATATATCAACTAGACCTAATAGACATCTATAAAACATTCTACTCAAAACCAGCAAAATGCACATTCTTCTCAAGTGCACATTGGAACATTCTCCAGGACGGACCATCTGCTAGGCCATACAACAAGCCTCAATAGATTTGAAGAGTTGAAATCATGCAAAGTATGTTCTCCAACTGCAATGGAATGAAATTAGAAATTAATAATAGGAAGACATTAGGAAATTGATAAATATTTGGAAATTAAAAAAAAAAATTTCCTAACTAATCAGTGGTTCAAAGAAGAAATTACAAGATAAACTAGAAAATACTTTGAGATACATGAAAATGAAGACAAACATATCAAAACTTACGGGATGCAGCTAAAACAGTGCGACCCTTATAACAGTAAATGCTTATAAGAAAGATCCCAAATCATTAACTTCTTAAACCATAAGAAGAGCAAACTAAACCCAGAGCAAATAGAAAGGGTAAATAACAAAGGTTAGAACAGAAATAGAGAATAGAAAAACAATAGAGAAAGAAGAATTGATGCCTTTGAATTATGGTGTTGGCAAAGAATATTGAATGTACCATGGGTTGCCAGAGGAACTAACAAATTTGTCTTGGAAGAAGTACAGCCAGAATGCTCCTTAGAAGCAAGGATGGCAAAACTTCATTCACATACTTTGGACATGTTGTCAGGAGGAACCAGTCCCTCAAGAAGGACATCATGCTTGGTAAAGTTGAGAGTCAGCAAAAAAGAGGAAGACCCTTGAAGGGATGGATTAACACAGTGGCTGCAACAGTGGGCTGAAACATAACAATTGTGAGGATGGCACAGGATCAGACAGTATTTTCTTTCTGTTGTACGAAGGGTTGCTGTGAGTTAGAACCAACTTGATGGCACCTAACAACAGGAACAACAGCTGGCCCTTTGAAAAATTCAGTAAACTTGACAAACCTTTAGCTAGACTGATGAAGAAAAAAAAAAGAAAAGAAAATTAATAAAATCAGGGATGAAGGGGAGATATCACTACTGACCTAACAGAAATAAAAATAATTTTAAGGGAATGCCATATCACGCAGGGCCTATTGGGCCTTTGTAAGATTTTGTCTTTAACTCTAAATGAGATTAGAAACTATTGGAGGGTTCAACTAGGGGAGTGATGTCATGGAATTTGTGTTCAAACAAGACCACTCTGGCTGCTGTACAGAGAAGAAGTTAAAGGAGACAAGGGTTAAGCAGGTAGAGAGCTGTGTGGTTATTGTAATAATCGAGGTTTGAAATGAACAAAGCTCAGAGCAAAGTAGAAGCAGTGAAGGTGGTGAAAGTGGTTGGATTCTGAATATATTTTTAAAGTAGCTCTGATAATATTTACTCATAGATTTCATGGGTTGTGTCAGAGGAGAGAAGACAATAAGGATTTTCAGGTGTTTGGCCTGGACAACTGGAAGAATTCACCTGCCCTGAGATGGAGAAGTAGGAGGAGATTTGGGAGTGGGGAAGGTCAATGGCTTAGTTTTGAACTTGAAAAATTTGAGATGCTTATTAGACAGTCAGGTGGAGATACCAAGTAGGTTGTCGCTTATATGAATCTAGAGGGGAAGGGAGAGATTCTAGCTGAAGATACACTATTAGGAGTTGCGAATATTGTACATGATAATTAAAGCCACAACACTTGATAAAACCATCAAGGGGTGAATGTAGGCAGAATTAAAAAAAAAAAACAAAAACCGTGCCTTCCAGTCAATTCTGACCCATAGTGACCCTATACGACAGTGTAGAACTGCTCCTCAGGGTTTCCAAGGAGCGGCTGGTAAATTTGAACTGCTAACCTTTTGGTTAGCTGCCGTATCACTTAACCACTGTGCAACCAGGAATCCCAATAGAGAAGTCCAAAGTCTAGCCCATGGGGCACTGCCTCTTTAAGAGCATGTAGGGATGAGAAGAAAGAGCAAAGGAGACAGGAAGAGTAGCCAAGGAGGAAATAAGAAAACTAATAGAGTTCCGTGTAATGGAAAGCAAGTAAAGAATGAATTTCCAGGAGTGTGTAGTAGTGATCAACCATATCAAAATCTGCCAATAGTCAGGTTTAAGACTAGGACTAAGAAGCAGACATGCGATTTAGCAAAGTGGACATCTTCAGTGACTTTAACAAGAGTAGTTTTTGTGAGTATACAGGTGAAAGTCTGATTAAAGTATGTTCAAGAGAGATTTGGGATAAAGGCATTGAAGGCAGAAAACCAAAAAACCTGTTGCCGTCAATTCTGATTACGACTCATAGAGACTGTATAGGACAGAGTAGAACTGCTCCATGGGGTTTCCAAGGAACGGCTGCTGGATTAAAACTGCCAACCTTTTGGTTAGCAGCTGAGCTCTTAACCACTGCACCACCAGGGCTCCAGTAGTAGTGTAGTAGTGGTAGTAAGAAGGAATGTTATTGTTGTTAGGTGCCATCGAGTTGGTTCCGACTCATAGCAACCCTATAGAACAGAGTAGAACTGCCCCATAGGGTTTCTAAGGAGCAGCTGGTGGATTTGAACTGCCGACATTTTGGTTAGCAGCTGAGCTCTTAAACCACTGTATCACCAGGGCTCCAAGAGAGAATATCAGCATGTATTTATTTTGATGAAAAAAGTGATGCTGTAGGGGAAATAGTGGAGATAGCTGGAGTGATGTCTTTGGGCAGGTGAGAGGGGATGGGATCTTGTGCACGAGTGGAGGGATTGGTTTTGTGTAGGAGCAGTTTCCTTTGGTCCAAAGTAACAGAAAGGAGGAAAGTATGTGAGCAAAGAAGCAGGCTGGTGAGTAGTTGTGGTAGTGGGAGCTAGAGGAAGTTCTCTTCTGATTGGTTCGATTTTCTCAGGCGGTGGGAATGAGGATGAGAAAGGTGAAAGCAATTTGAGAGAGAAGACATGAACAAGTTGTCTAGGAAAGTGGGGGAGTGAATGGTATAATCTGCTCTGATGGCTAGGTGGCATTGAGGGTTCTCATAGGTTAGCAATCATGAACTTAAAGTCAGACCCGCCAGCAGGACTTTCTTATTTAAGTGCACAACCCTTTTTCATGCTGACACTGCTTGCCAACCTGCCAAACCTCTTTGTGAAGTCCTCACTGCTCTAGGTCAAGGTGGAAGGTTTTAGGCAACACATAGACATGGTCAAATTTACATCTTAAGAGGATCACTATGGCATCAGTATATAGGATGGATCCATGGGGAATAATATTGGAAGTAGGAACTTGGCTAATAGGCTTCTGAGTCAGTCAAGTAAGAACTGATGAGCATGAGCAGAGATCCTTCATTTTTCTGTGAGCTTCAGAGGATGTCATGTTTGAGAAGGTACTCCTTTTTCTCACAGAGCAACGAAGGAGTACATGCTCAGCCATTGTGTGTGTCAGATGGCTTTGGCATTTGCTTTGATATTAATCTTGCCCTGGGACTGCCATATGCCAGCTCTGCATATCCCAGCATCTTCCATCTGCCCTTATTCTCTAGAAGGCACAGGTCTACAGGAAAGAGGGCTGCTGGCCAGGTAGCGTGGGTTTTATTTGCATGAATGAACTAGTTTTGCATTGTTTATACCTCCACTGTTTTCTAGCCTCATCCCTCCCCAATACCAGAAGCACTTTCTTATTGAAATGAAGTCATTTATGGATTTTTTTCCCTCTCAATTTTATTGTGTTTTAGGTGAAAGTTTACAGCACAAATAGTTTTTCATTCAAAAATGTATACATAAATTGTTTCGTGATGTTGGTTGCAATCCGTGCAGTGTGTCAGCACTATTCTCCTTTCCCTTTCCACCCTGGGTTCTCCGTGTCCCTTCCAGTTTTCCTGTTGTCCTTTTTCTATTTTCTCATCCCTTCCTGCCTTCTCGTTTTGCTTTTGGGCAGGCGTTGCCCATTTGGTCTTGTACTTGGTTGAACTAAGAAGCATATTCCTCACATGTGTTAACTGTTTGTTTTATAGGCCTGTCCAATCTTTGGATGAAAGGTGGACCTCAGGAGTGACTTCAGTTCTGAGTTAGCAGGGTGTCCAGTGGCCACAGTCTCGGGGGTTCCTCCAGTGTTTGTCAGACCAGTAAGTCTGGTCTTTTTTTTTTTTTTGCGAATTTGAATTTTGTTTTAAATTTTTCTCCCACTCTGTCAGGACCTTCTATTGTGTTCATGTCAGAGTGGTTGGTGTTGGTACCTGGACACTGTCTAGTTCTTCTGGACTCAGGCTAGTGGAGGCTGTGTTTCATGTGGTCCATTAGTCCTTCGGACTAATATTTTCCTTGTGTCTTTGGTTTTCTTCATTCTCCTTTACTCCAGACGGGATGAGACCAATAGATGTATCTTAGATGGCCACTCTAGATGTCTTATATGGTTCTTTTTGTAGAGGGACAGGCTCAGAGGTGAGAAATTGCAATAGTGAATGATGGTGAAGGGTATCTGAAAATATTGTTCACTGAGGATGGGGATCCAGAGGTTTGATTTTTCATCTCATTTTGGAAAGAATCTGAAAAATATAGCTGGCATGCCAAAAGGTATTAAACATGGCAGGAAGGTAAAGAGAAAAGGCCGGTGAGCCACCAACAAGGAATTAAAAGAGATCATGGAATACAGCCCAAAGCACTGTTAGACTGCTAGGATGATCCAGGCCAAGCTGCAGCAGATGACAAATGATCGTAAGCTGAGGTCTGGTTCATTTAGTGGGAAATGAAGATGGTAGCAAAAGAAGAAACTCAGACTCCACTAAACAAAAGATTACTTAGAAGCAGACTTTGGATTCCCTAAAATGAAGGAGAGGGATAACAAAAGTTAGTCACAGAATGACTGTTTTTCACATAATTGAACAGGATATGTAAAAAGGCCACAAAAGATCACAAGATACAGAATATGACTCATCTGAAACGTCCCATCAGAGGAGAAGTTTGTGGAAAAAGCTCAAGAAAGTCTAGAGCAGCTGGGCGAGCAAGGGCTGTAATATGAAGAGATGTCCCTTGGAGTTCTTAAAAACGCATCTTGAGATCTTTGGGACTCTGCAGATTTGTGACTAGCACCATAGTCTACATTTCCTCCCATAAAAAGAATTAAGTATAACTTTATAATACAACAACTGCTGCAGTTATGTGGGCATAAAGAGGACTACCCAACAGTAACCAAAGAACAGCAAATCTACATGGAGTTGTAGACATTGGCTAGCTTACCCCACAGATAAGTAACTTCCAGGGCAAACCAGCTTCTTCAGGAACTCGATTCAAATGGATCTTAAAAATAAAAGACTCAAATATAAAAGCAGAAAATATAAAGTTGCCCTAGACCCAGAGTCTACTAAACTCTCTAATTTATTTGAATTTACAAAATGACATTAACGGGAGATAAAATCAAAGATTTTCCTTTTATAGCAAAGTTGAGGAAGAAAATTCTATGATAGAAAAGCCACCATTTGATATAATAATGCTTAGATATCTCAGCCTTGACCTAGGTTGTAAATGAATGTTTAATAGTTATATATTTATTTTAAGGCACAGTAAAAATTGTATAACAAACATACCACATCTATGATTTCATGGACATTATTACTTGGGATAATACTTAATTTTTTTTATTTTAAATTTTTATTGTACTTCAGGTGAAGGTTTACAGAACAAATAGTTTCTCATGAAACAGTAGTACACATATTGTTTTATGACATTGGTTAACAACCCCACGACATGTCAACCCTCTCCCTTCTTGACTTTTTTTTTTTTTTTTTTGGTGAAAATATACATAGCTAAAGATACACCATTTCAAAAATTTCTATATGCACAGTTCAGTGACATCGACTACAGTTTTCCAATTGTGCTGCTATTCTCACTTTAGATGAAAGTTTACGGAACAAAAGTTTCTCATTAAACAGTTAGTACACACGTTGCGCTATGACAATGGTTAACAACCTCACAACATATCAACGCTATCTTTACTCAACCTTGGTTTCCCTATCACCAGCTTTCCCGTCCCCTTCTGCCTTCTAGTCCTTGTACCTGGACTGCTGTGCCTCATTAGACCCATTAGATTTTATGGGGCTGTCCACTCCCTGGCTGAACGGTGAACCTCAGAAGTGACTTCACCACTGAGCTAAAAGGGTGTCTGGGGGCCATACTCTCGGGGTTTCTCCAGTCTCCTTTAGGCCAGTAAATCTGGTCTTTTTTTGTGAGTTAGAATTTTGTTCTACATCCTTCTCCAGCTCTGTCCAGAACCCTCTGTCGTGATCCCAGTCAGAGCAGTCAGTGGTGGTAGCCGGGCACCATCTAGCTGTATTGGACTTAGTCTGGTGGAGGCCTTGGTAGCTGTGGTCCATTAGTCCTTTGGACTAATCTTTCCCTTTTATCCCATTCTCTTCACACTCCCTTGCTCTCAAAGGGATGAGACCAGTGGAGTATCTTAGATGGCAGCTCACAGGCTTTTAAGACCCCAGACACTACTCACCAAGGTAGAATGTAGAACATTGCCTTTATAAACCGTGTTATGCCAATTGAGCTAGATGTTCCCCGAGACCATGGTCCCCACGGCCCTCCATCCAGCAATTCAGTCCCTCAAGGAGTTTGGATGTGTTTATGGAGCTTCTGTGACCTTTCCTTGTACAAGCTGTGCTGGTTTCCCCAGTAGATAATACTTAATTTTAAAGTGTTAAATTAATTTTAAAATTTTAAAGAATGAGTTGATTTAATTAACATATGTAATAAGAAACTATATAGATAGATGGTAGATTGATATGATAAAAGTTGGACCAAGGTATATAATGTAATTATATTTATAAATGTGAGTAACAGCATGATGGTAGAGGAAGATGCCTCAACATGAAGATGCCTCAAAATAAAGATGTAATGTATCATTATTCAAACCTTGCTAGTCTAAACAGGATACATAATCAAATCCCGACCTGACTGGAAGGGTGCAGTTTGGCACACTGAGAAGAACACAGACTTTGCAGACAGATGGATTTAGATGCAAATACTGCCTCTGCTCCTTTTTTGCTACATGGTTTGGGGAAACCACTAGTGTCCCTGTGACTCAGCTTCTTTATAATGGTTGTTATTTGTTGTTAGGTGCCGCTGAGTCAAGTTTGGCTCATACCAACCCCATGTGACAGAGTAGTACTGCCTCACAGGGTTTTCTACAGGAGCAGATCACCAGGTCTTTCTCCTTGGAAACCCCTGAGTGGGTTTGAATCTCCAGCCTTTCTGTTAGCAGCCAAGCACTTAACCTTTGTGCCAGCGGGGCTCCTTTTATTGAGGGTAATGCCTTGCAAATGTTTTGCCTAGAGAAAGCATTGAAAAAATTCTGTCACTATTACTGCAGATATAAAAACAAGGTCAGTATTCTTCTCTCTGTAAATAATCTAATGGAGTGATATGATGGAAAGAGGACAAGATATAGAATCAAAAGACTTGGGTTTAATCTGCAGCATCAAATATTTTCCTCTTACTAAATGTGCAGGGTCTATGCTAGAGTGATCAGCTGTCCTGGTTTCCCTGGGTTGGAGGAATTTCCCAGAACATGGAACTCTCAGTGCTAAAATTGGGACAATCCCAGGCAAACAGACTATTGGTCACCCTAAAGCTGCCTTGGTCACTGCCTTACTCAAAGCTTAGTTGTTTAAATCATCCTTGGATTCCTACCCTGTATCTTTCCTACCAACTGCATTTTTAAGCTTAAAGTATTCAAAACAGAATCAATAGAGCCTTAAAAAACATGGTATTATATCCAGAAAATACTGAAAGAACAGTGTTTTTAAGGAGAGCATCAATATAAGATAGAAACTGTTAACTCAAACTGTCAACCTTGAATGAAATTCTTTATTGTCCCTAATATTTGTGCTAGAAAACTACCGCTTAGTTCAGCTTGCAAAATGGATACCTTTTCTAATGCTCCTTAACATTTGTTGAATTATGTTAGTAAATTGAGAAGGATTATCTACTTTCCCAGTTTGGAAAATTGACTCATTACCTCTCTTACAGAAAGAGATGAGGGTGTCTGAGCGTTAGAAGCGTTTTAGCTTGAAGTCATGATGATGAATCAGGAATTCGATCAGGCTGTGTCTCCGGTGAATTGCCCTGTCGAAGAACTTTAATAGAACAAACTGAAGCCTCTCACAGCCTTCCCAAGTGTCTGTGTGCCTCAGAGTCTTTTTGAAAGAGAGTTAAATATTCAGTCTCCTGGGCCTTTTCACTAGATTTTTGGATTCCCTGGGCCTGAAGCAGGGCCCATGAATCTGCACTGTTAATAAAGCCCCCTAGTTCCTTGCTAGTCAGCGTGATCTGGTCTGGCAACATCAGCATCACCTGAGAGCTTGTGAGAAAATCACTGTCTTAGCTGCCACTCTAGACCTGGAGTCTGTGGGTGGTGCAAACCCTTAGGGCCCTCAGCCGCTAACCAAATGACAGTTCGAGTCTACCCAAAGGCATCTCGTAAGAAAGGCCTTGCAGTCTATTTTGGAAAAATCAGTCACTGAAAACCCTATGGAGCACAGTTCTATTCTGGCGCACATGGGGTCACCATGTGTCTGAGTCAACTCAACAGCAACTGGTTTGTATTACCTTAGTCCTACTGAATCAGAATGTGCTTTTGCTCTTAATGTTTGAGGCAGGCTGCCCTAGGAGATTTTGAGGTAGTGATGTAAGGACCAAATTTTGAGAAAATATATTCTAGCATCTTCTTGGCCAACAAGAACAACGGTTAGTATTTATTAAGTGCTTATTATGTCCCAGCATTATTCTAATACTTGACTTCACTCTATTAATCTCTATAACAACCCTCCAAACAAAACCAAACCCACTGCTGTTGAGTTGATTCCAACTCATAGTGACCCTAGAGGATTGAGAAGAGTTGCCCCATAGAGTCTCCAAGGCTGTAATCTTTTACAGAAGCAGACTGCCACATCTTTCTCCTGCAGAGCAGCTGGTGGGTTGGAACCCCGACCTTTTGGTTTGCAGCTGAGTGTTTTAACCACTGTGCCACCAGGGCTGCTTATAACAATCCTCAGAAGTCATTTTTACAGATGGGAAATGAAGGCCTCAAAAGATGAAGTAATTGTGCAGCCAGCAGGTTAAGTGGTAGGACCTGGTTTGAAATGCAGGTGGTCTGGCTTTAGAGTTTAGGTGCTTAGCTACCACACATCACTGCTTGCTGGGCGAACAGGAGGTTTGACAGCTGAAAGGAGATGAGAACAGTATTCAGTCTGCAATTCAGGGAAGAGATTCCTCCTGACCCAAAAAGCAAAAGCTCCAAAGCATTGTTTATTGTGTGGGCAATCATAAATACCAAAGATGCTTTCTGGGGATTCCATATAGCCTCAGTTCCCTCACCTGTGACCTGTGGATGACAGTACTTCCCTTCATGGTGCTATTTTGAGGCTCAAATATGCTCCCTGAGGCAGAGGGCCAGGAGCAGGCCTGGCATGAAGGCGGGACTGGAGGAAATTTCACATTGTGGAAAGAGTGAGGGCTTTGGAGTTTGAGAAGCCTGGACAGGGCTCTTAGTTGGGCTAATGGTTTTGTCCTCTGAAAATATGTTACCAGATCATGCTCACTTTCCTCACTTGTACGATAAAGTTAATAAAACCCACCTTCAAGAATTGTTAGATTAAATGAGATTATGCTCATTACATACCTAGATCATATTCCTGTTCTGTATAAAGGGTTCAATAAATGGTTATTACTTACATTTTTTTTTTACCATAATCATTATTGCCCCAAATTTTAAGTCATTATCTTCTTCCAAAGAATTAAAAACTTTCAGCACTGTAAGGGACTATGTACTCTTGTTGTTGTCATTGAGTCAGTTCCAACTCATGGTGACCCCACGTACAATCGAACATTGTTGTCCAGTCCTGCACCATCTTCACAATCCTTGGTATGCTCAACATCATTGTTGTGGCCACTATGGATTTTGAGTGCCTTCCAACCTAGGGGACTCATCTTCCAGCACTATACCAGACAGTATTCTGTTGTGATCCATAGAGTTTTTACTGGCTAATTTTTGGAAGTAGATCACCAGGCCTTTCTTCCTATTCTTTGTCTGGACAACAGAGGTTGTAAATCCTACTTCTACTTCCCCCACCCTCAAGCCTACAGGACCCCTGACCAACCCAATACCATGAAGGGAACCTGAGCTTCCTAAGCAGAAGGAGCTTCTCTTTGAGTCTATAGTTAAGAAATGACTACCAGGGAGGCAATTGAAAATAATTTATTGATGGCTAAAAGTTACCAAACTCAAGTGCCTTATCTACAGAAAATTATAAATTATTTTCCCCTTGAAACAGGCATATGTCAAGAATGAAACATTTATTATTAGTAAATAAATAACAAAAGTATGTATCCCCCTCATTAAGAAATACCAAACCAAACCCGTTGCCATTGAGTGTATTCCAACTCAAAGTGACCCTATAGGACAGAGTAGAACTGCCCCATCAGGTTTCCAAGGAGCAGCTGGTGGATTCAAACTGCAGTCTGAGCTCTTAAGTACTGTGCCATCAATGCTCTGTTAAGAAATATAACCTCTCAATATTGGGAATGCTCGTGGTATTAACTATTTTGAAAAGCTTTGCAAAAAGGATTTCTTTTTCAGAGACTGTGGAAGGTTTGACATTCTTTCCACGCTCTGACAACTCCAAAGAAACATAATTCCACACGTAGGACAAATAGTAGTCCTAATGATGACTGTGATAATGATAATTATAGCAGTTGCCTTCATGGTATTAGTTTTACTAGCAGTAACTGATATTTATCCTCTGTTCATTTTGTACTAGGTGCTGTTTTAAGCACTTCATTACTTCAGGTATTTGGGGAAACCACCCTCTGAAGTAAGCATTATTATTAAGAAACCCATTCAGGTTTAGTAAGTCACCCAAGCTCATGTAGTTGGTAAACATGGAAGTCAAGATGGGAAGCCAGACAGTGTGATGTCACAGCCCAAACACAGAGCAGTGCCAATGGTGAGTAAGAAAGATTCAACCCCTTCCAGAAATTTCTACCCTTTACTCTCCAGGATTCTCCTCTCTTGGAAGCTCCTGACTTCCTTCTCCCACTTCCATGTAGTCTTGTGTCTTGAATATAAGATCTTTTAGCTGCCTGCCAAAGAATGCTGATGGGATTTAAAATGTGGACTTCTCAGCAGGGGGGGCCAAGATGGCGGAGTAGTCAGATGCTTCCAGTGTTCCGTCTTACAACAAAGACCCAAAAAAATAAGTGAATTGATTATATATATAGTTTATGTTAAATATATGACAATCTAGGAGCCCAGAAGATCAAAGGCAAAGTTGAGGAACCAGACTGAGTGGCAGGGGGAGGGACAGATGGTTCAGAAGCAGCAAGGAGTTGCCAGACTTGACCCCACAAGAGCCCAAGCCCTTCAGCCTGGATCAGCTCTGGGGTGAGTGGTGAGGCAGGCAAACAGCCACGCTCCCGAGGCATTTTCCACACAGGGAGAGACCCAGAGGCAGAGAGTCTACTCAGCCATCCAGAACCAATGAGAAGCAGCCCTTGATCGGCAAAAGATAAGTACTTGCGTCTGGCCTACCGTGCATATCAAAAACGCCCCCATAGGAAAAAACTTCTCTCCCATTTACCTCCCCACTCCCTGGTCTGCACTGGGTCCTGGACCAGCTTCAGCAATTGCCAAGTCCCCTTGGCTGGAAGTAGGACCCATCACGAGCCCTAAGCCATTCTCCTGGCCTTGGAGAGTGAACAAATTAACAAACAGGGAAAAAATAATCTGCCGGCTCCTCTAAGTCAGGAACTCAGGGTAGACACAGTTCCTTTGCCTAGGCACAGGCATAAGGGATCCATGGACATTGAGGGCCTTTCCCCCTGCATAGACTTGTGTGGGCCCATTTCAATAGCATAGGCCCCCATTACCACAGTACAACAGGGTATATACCTGAAGTCTAACTTCAACTGTTTCAGCTGTGAAGTGGCAGGTTCTCAACATTTGACACTGCTCTGCCCATTAAGCAGGGTCTTCACCTACCCACATCAGGGGCCAGAGGACTGGTGACTCCCCCCCATGCCACCTAGCCACCTGCTACAGGAGTCTAAGAATAAGAGGTGCCCCCCCAGTCCTTACAGCCAACAGCATTTGGTGCTCATAGTCTGGCTGCAAAACCCACCCATCTATGCGCTCTAGGGAATAGGGACACTCTATCCTCCTGGACACTCGGAGGTGGCCATCAGACCCCTTCCTTGCTCAGCCTGTGTCTCCCTGCTGTAGCCATATGCCTATGACTACACCAGTCACCCATGCCTGTCTAGAACTGTAGGTGAGAGCCTGCAACACACACTTGGTGGCCGACTACCTGGACATCTGAGCTGAATCCAGACAGGAGGAATGGGCAGACTCCGGGACTCACATACTTAGTGGCAGGTCTAGCCACCTGGGGGCAGGACATTGGACCTTCAAGGATACTGGTGCCTGGGCTAACTCACACGAGCAGCCTATTTGGGCATATAAAAACAAAACAAAACAAGGAGCTAGGACACAGTAAGAAAACATTAAATAAATAAATATAATAACTTATTGATGGCTCAGAGACAACAGTCAGTATCAAATCACATAAAGGTGCAGTCCATGACAGCTTCAGCAAGCTCCAAAAATAAAGAATCTAAAAATTTTTCAGAGGAAGAAAATTTCCTGGAATTACCAGAGGCAGAATACAAAAGACTAATATACAGAACTCTTCAAGAGATTAGGAAGGAAATTAATCAAAATGCAGAACACACAATAGAGGAAATTAAAAAGATTAGAGAAGAGCATAATGAAAAATGTAACAGTCTGCAAGAATCCATAGAGAGAGAGCAATCAGAAATCCAGAAGATTAAAAATAAAATTTCAGAATTAGACAACTCAATAGAAAGTCATAGGAGCAGAATTGAAGAAATGGAAGTCAGAATTAGTGAGACTGAAGATAAAGCACTTGACACCAACTTATTTGAGGAAAAAATCAGATAAAAGGATTTAAAAAAAAAATGAAGAAACCCTAAGAATTATGTGGGATTCTATCAAGAGGAATAATCTACGAGTGATTGGAGTACCAGAACGGGGGTTGGGGAGATAACAGAAAATACAGAGAGAATTGTTGAAGATTTGTTGGCAGAAAACTTCCCTGATATCATGAAAGATGAGAAGATATCTATCCAAGATGCTCACCAAACCCCACATAAGGTAGATCCCAAAAGAAAATCGCCAAGACATATTATCATCAAACTTGCCAAAACCAAAGATAAAGAGAGAATTTTAAGAGCGTCTAGGGATAAACGAAAAGTCATCTACAAAGAAGAGACAATAAGAATAAGTTCAGACTACTCAGCAGAAACCATGCAGGCAAGAAGGCAATGGGATGACATATATAAAGTCTTGAAGGAAAAAAACTGCCAGCCAAGAATTAAATATCCAGCAAAACTGTCTCTCAAATTTGAAATTGGGGCATTTCCAGATAAACAGAAGTTTAGGGAATTTGCAAAAAACAAACAAAAATTACAAGAAATACTAAAAGGAGTCATCCAGTTAGAAAATCAATTACATGAGCTAACAACCCAAGAGTAGAACACACAACAGAGCAACCAGATATCAACCAAGATAGGGAAGTCACAAAAATAAATCAAAGCTAAACACTAAAAATAGGGAAACAGATGTCAATATGTAAAAGATGACAACATTAAAACAAAGAAGAGGGACTTAAAAAATGTAGACATAGATTTTTCATATGGAGAGGAAGTCAAGGTGATATAAAGAAATAAAAGACTAGTGTAAACTTAGAAAAATAGGGGTAAATATTAAGGTAACCACAAAGAAAACTAACAATCCTACAAGTCAAAATAAAAAACAAGAAAAATATAAGGACTCAGAAAATATAAAATCTACAACAATGAAAAAGGTGAAAAGAGAATACATAAGGAAAAATGACTCAGCACAGAAAATTAAGTGGAACAAAAAAACTGTGAACAACACATAAAAAAAGACATCAAAATGACAGCACTAAACTCATACCTGTCAATAATTATGCTGAATTTAAATGGACTAAATGCACCAATAAAGAGACAGAGAGTGGCCGATTAGATTAAAAAAAAAAGATCCATCTGTATGCTGCCTACAAGAGACACACCTTAGACTTAAAGACACAGCCAATCTAAAACTCAAAGGGTGGAAAAAAATACATCAAACAACACTCAAAAAAGAACAGGAGTGGCAATATTAATCTCTGACAAAATAGACTTTAAAGTAAAATCCACCACAAAGGATAAAGAAGGGCACTATATAATGATTAAAGGGTCAATACACCAAGAGGACATAACTATAAGAAATATTTACACGCCCAATAACAGGCCTGCAAAATACATAAAACAAGCTCTAACAGCATTGAAAAGAGAGATAGACGGCTCCACAATAATAGTAGGAGACTTCAACACAACACTTTCAATGAAGGACAGAACATCCAGAAAGAAGCTCAAAAAAGACAAAGAAGATCTAAACGCTACAATAAACCAACTTGATCTCATAGACATACACTGACACTCCACCCAACAGCAGCCAAGTATACTTTCTTTTCCAA
>NW_004443970.1:14125633-14174791 GCF_000243295.1 Trichechus manatus latirostris
AGAAGATTTCAGCAAAGTTTCAGGATATGAGATAAACATACAAAAATCAATTGGATTCCTTTACAACAAAGAGAACTTTAAAGAGGAAATCACCAAGCAGTACCATGTACAATAGCCCCCAAGAAGATAAAATACTTAGGAATAAATCTAACCAGAGACGTAAAAGACCTATACAATGAAAACAAGACACTTCTGCAAGAAACCAAAAGGGAGCTGCATAAGTGGAAAAACATACCTTGCTCATGGATAGGAAGACTCAACCTTGTGAAAATGTCACTTCTACCCAAAGCGATCTACAGATACAATGCAATCCTGATCCAAATTCCAATGGCTTTTTTAATGAGATGGAGAAACAAATCATCACCTTCATTTGGAAAGGGAAGAGGCCTCAGATAAGTAAAGCATTACTCAAAAAGAACATAGTGGGAGACCTCACACTACCTGATTTTAGAACCTATTATACTGCCACAGTAGTCCAAACAGCCTGGTACTGGTATAACAACAGATACATAGACCAATGGAATAGAGTTGAGAGTCCAGATGTAAATTCATCCACCTATGAGCAGCTGATATTTGACAAAGGCCGAAATCTGTTAATTGGGGAAAAGACAATCTCTTTAACAAATGTTGCTGGCATAACTGGATATCCATGCAGAAAACTGAAACAAGAACCATACCTCATACCATGCACAAAAACTAAGTCAAAATGCATCAAAGACCTAAATATAAAATTTAAAATGATAAAGATCATGGGAGAAAAAATAGGGACAACACTAGGGAGCCCTAATACATGGAATAAACAGAATACAAACCATAAGTAACAATTCACACACACCAGAAGAGAGACTAGATAACTGGGATATCCTAAAAATCAAACACTTATGCTCATCAAAAGACTTCAACAAAAGAGTCAAAAGACAACCTACAGACTGGGAAAAAAAATTTTGGCTACGACAAATCCGATCAGCATTTAATCTCTAAAATCTACAAGATACTGCAAAACCTTAACAACAAAAAGACAAATAACCCAATTAAAAAATGGGCAAAAGATATGAACAGGCACTTTGCCAAAGAAGACATTCAGGCAGCTAACAGACACATGAAGAAATACTCACGATCGTTAGCCATTAGAGAAATGCAGATCAAAACTACAATGAAATATCATCTCACCCCAACAAGGCTAGCATTAATCCAAAACACACAAAATAATAAATGCTGGAGGGGTTGTGGAGAGACTGGAACACTTATATTCTGTTGGTGGGAATGTAAAATGGTACAACCACTTTGGAAATCAATCTGGCATTTCCGTAAAAAGCTAGAAATAGAAGTACCATATGATCCTGCAATCTCACTTCTTGGAATATATCCTAGAGAAATAAAAGCTGTCACATGAATAGACATATGCACAGCCATGTTCATTGCAGCACTGTTCACAATAGCAAAAAGATGGAAACAACCTAGGTGCCCATCGAGGGACAAATGGATAAACAAATTATGGTATATTCACACAATGGAATATTATGCAACGATAAATAACAATGATGAAGCTATGAAACATCTTATAACATGGAGGAAGCTGGAGGTCATTATGCTGAGTGAATTTAGTCAGTCACAGAAGGACGACTATCATATAAGGCCACTATTATAAGAACTCAGGGAAAGGTTTAAACACAGAAGAAAACATTCTTTGATGATTACGAGGGTGGGGAGGGAGGGTGAGGATTATTCACTAACTAGATAGTAGGCAAGAATTATCATAGGTAATGGGGAGGACAGCACACACTACAGGGGAAGTCAGCATAGTTGGACTAAACCAAAGCTAAGAAGTTTCCTGAATACAATTAAACACTTAGAAGGGCAGAGTAGCATGGCTGGTGGTCTGGGGACCATGATTTCAGGGGACATCTAAGTCAATTGGCATAACAAAGCTTATTAAAATAATGTTCTGCGTCCTACGTTGGTGAGTGGTGTCTGGGGTCTTAAAAGCTTGCAAGCGGCCATCTAAGATGCATCAATTGGTCCCAACCACCTGGAGTAAAGGAGAATGAAGAAGACCAAAGACACAAGGAAAGTATTAGCCCAAGAGACAGAAAGGGCCACATAAATCAGAGACTTCATCAGCCTGAGACCAGAAGATCTAGATGGTGCCCAGCTACCACCAATGATCACCCTGACAGGGAACACATCAGAGAGTCCCTGATGGAGCAGGAGAAAGGTGGGGTCCAGAACTCAAACTCTAGTAAAAAGACCAGACTTAATGGTCTGACTAAGAGTGGAGGAACCCTGGAAAACATGGCCCTCGGATTCTCTATCAGCCCAGCTATAACAATTTCCAAGGCTAACTTTTCAGACAAAGATTTGGACTGGACTGTGAGAAATAAAATGATGTTCGTGAAGAGTGGGCTTCTTAGCTCAAGTAGATACATGAGACTAAACGGGCAGCTTTTCTCCAGAGGTGCGATGAGAATGCAGAGAGGGTTAGGAGCTGGTTGAATGGACATGGGAAATCCGGAGTGGAAAGGAGGAGTGTGCTGTCATAGTATAGGGAGAGCAATTAGGGTCACATAACAATGTATGTATAGATTTTTGTATAAGAGACTAATCTGAAATGTAAACTTTCACTTAAACACGACAATAAAGAAACAGAAAAAAAGTAAAATGTGGACTTCTCAATGCAGTGATATCATTTGGTAAATCTCTTTTATTTTTCTTCTAAAATATTAAATTTTGATATACTCTGGCTTATTCCCTCCTGTGTCAGCAATCACAGTGCCTAAGTCCCCAGTGGCTTAATTCCAGACACGCTGGGAGACAAATTTTCCTTGCCAGCTCCTGGGAGGTTTGAGAAAGGAGAACCTGTTTTTCACATTTCACTGTCAGAACGTTACACTCTTATTTCCATTAACTCGATCACCGTAAGGAATAATGATCTTTTTGTTTAAATGAGTAAGAATTTCCAACCACCTTGAATGATCAGATGTTCTAAAAATTGTTCTCTTGTAGTTTCTATTTCCTCCAATTCTCACTTGACTCTGAGCCTGAAAATGAACTTGAAGCTTATTTGATGCATTGTTACCAGCAAAGATGCTTTCACAGTATTTTCTCATATGTCTTTTTGTGAAAATTACTGCGATTGTCTTAAGGTAGTTTTGATTACTGTTACCACACCATTGACATCTTTGGGAGCACTTATGTCTGTGCAGTACAACTTCATTAGGGAATCTTCCGTTTGTTATTTGGGGCAAAACAAAACAAAACTATGAATTATCTTTTCTACTACAAGAACGGCAGGAACCGCTAACTTCTGAATAGCATGTTGCAACTCAAGGGACATTCATATGCCTTTGATCCTTCAAACAATCTTGCAAAATAGGGATTATTGTTGCTTTTATTTTATAGATGAGGGAAATCAGGCACCATGAGCCTAAGTGACATAGACAATAAGTCAAATTCTTTTTTTTTTTTTTCCTCCTAACTCTGAATCTCTTTTCACTAGCTTATGGAGTTAGATTCACATTTAGTAGAATATTTTCTGGTATATTATGCCACCATGAATGTTTGATCTATGATGATATTTTACAACTGGCATAAACCACTGATGTTATTACTGACATTTTACCTTATGCTACTGCTAGCAATTCGCAGCCACAAAATGCCAGATGGGGAAGTGATCTTGTTACTCATTACTCAGGAAAACAGTAACTACAGAATGAAAACTATCTTCAGATTGCAAATAACCATTTGCTGTTATCACAGGTCTAAGACAACTCCACCACCCCCTGTGACGAGAGTATTGGATTTTCATTATCGAAAGATTTTTTAATTCTTTTTTCAATTTATGAAACACCTCTCTTCTTATAACCTTTTATATTCACTACTATGTGGTTTGTACTTTCTGTTTAGAACCACACATTCTTCTTACTTCTCTAAGCAGAATATCTAATTTCCAATGCCCTGGATTCTTCCTATAGCAAAGCCAGATTATTTTGTGATTTTTGAGATAATCATAAATAATGCTTGGCACATGGTCGAATCCCAAGAAAATATCTTTATGGACAATAACTTACATTTGTGAAATCTTATGCTGTCATTTGATCCTTATGATACTTCTGGACGCAGGCAAAGGAAACATTGTTATCAAACTCATAGTATAGATGGTAAACTGAGGCATAGATATGGGAAACGACTTATCCAAATCCATTCAACTATCAGGTGTCAGACTCAGTACATTAACCTAAGATTTCTGAAGCCAAATACACTATAAGATGCCAACCTTGATAATAATGCCTCCTCCTCTTTTTCTTTCTTCTTCTTCTCTTGATTTTTCTTCATCTCTATCATCATCATTATCATTTTTGTTCATGGTCAGCAAAAATGTTGACCACCAGGAAAAAGACATATACCTTTCTTCTTATATCAGGATTTGTACTCAGAAAGTCGAAAATACTCGTAATTATATTTAATATTGTGCTTTGGGATGGCCATTTATTCTGGGGACTAAAATGATTATTTGAGTGAATAGTCAGATTAGACTGTCTCTACTTACATGAAGATTGGTATGCATTAAGCTGAAGTGAATTTAAAGGCAAATTCTCATTGCCTTACCAGTTTTCACTGCCATCTAGTCAGAAGTAAGGTTGAGAACTCTATAGGAAATTTCCATTATTTGTTGGTTGTAAGAAAGATGATACTGTAGGTTTATGTAATGAGAAAATGTTTCCTGAAGACTTTGTCTCTAGATTAGACATTCTAATTTGCTCCTTTATTTCTCCAGTAATAATAATCATGGTACAGTGTTTTCGTAGTTCAGCTACTGTTTGTCTTCCCTACCAAGGTGAGAGTGCTCTGTAGATTTTGACCAAGTCTTGCCTAACATTAAGTCCTCTGCACAGAGCCTAGCACATATAAACTGAAATAATGTTTTCTGAATGAATACATAGGTGGATGGATAGATGGATGGATGGATGGATGGACAAATTATATGAGGATATGGAAAAGGAAAATATTTATTTATTCATTCAAAAACGTTTTTGAGCACTTGCTATGTACCCGCCATTGTTCAAGGCACTAGAGACCCAGCAGTGAAAAACAAAATGAAACAGACAAAACCACTGCCTTTACGGAGCTTACATTCTAGTAGTTCGGGAGACAGACAGCTAACAAAGTAAATAATTTTTAAATGGTATGTATATTCACTTTTTATTTTTTAAATAAAATAAATGTAGAGGTTACATAGACAAGTGGGGAAGAATAAATCATGAAAAATATATTGAGAGCATGAGAGGTACATTTTAATTTTAAATATAATAGTCCTCACTGTATTAATTTCCTGTGGCTATTTTAACAAATTACCACAAACTTGATGGCTTAAATCAAGATATGTATTCTCTCACAGTTCTGGAGGCCAGAAGTCCCGAATTAATATCACTGAGCTGAAACCAAGGTGTTGGCTGGGCTCTACTTCCCCAGGAGGCCCTAAAGGAGAATTTTTTTCTTGCCTCTTCCAGTTTCTGGTGGCTGGAGGCATTCCTTGGCTTGTGACTGCATAGCTTCAGTGTTCAAGGCCAACATCTTAAAATCACTCTTTGCTCTGTCTTCACATTGACTTCTCCTCTATATGTGTCCAATCTCTCTCTGACCTTCTCTCTCTTTAAAATTCTATTGTGGTAAAATATATATGACATAAAAGTTGACATTTTAAGCATTTTTTAAGTGTACAATTCAATGACATTAATTACATTCACAATATTGTGCAACCGTCATCACTATCCATCCAAAACTCTCCATACTCTCTTCCCTTAGCCCCTGGTAACCACTAATCTACTTTTGTCTCTATGCATTTGCCAGTTCTAGATATTTCATGTAAGTGAAACAGACAACGTTTGTCATTTTGTGTTTGAATTATTTCACTTAACACAATGTTTTCAAGGTTCATCCATGGCATAGCATGTATCAGATTTGACTGTCTCTTAATAGGATATGTGTGATTGCATTTAGGGTCCACGTGGATAATCCAGGCTAATCTGCCTATCTCAAGATCCTTAACTTAATCACATTAGCAAAGATATGTGCGTGTGTGTGTGTGTGTGTGTGTGTGTGTGTGTGTGTGTATGATATAAGGTAACATTCACAGCTTCCAGGATTAGGATGTGGGTATTTGGGGAAGGGTGGATTTTCAGTGTACCACACTCACAGAGGTGTGGGGTGAGGGAGTAAGCCATGCTGCTCTCTGGGAAAAGAATATTCCAGGTAGAGGGAGGTATAGGAGGCATCAGGCCTTGCAGGCCACAAAAGATCTTTGATGTTTATTCTGAGGGTGAAGGGAAGCTAGTGGAGGCTCTACACAGCAGAAAGTTGTGGCTGACTCATTAGCAGGCTCATTCTTGCTGGGACAAATCAGTTGGGAGATTATTTCAGTGATGCAGGTGGGAGAGATAGGGGCTTGGACTGAGAGACAGAAGTAGAAGAGATGAAAATGTTCAGGTTTGGGTAAATTTTGAGCTGGGACAGCATAAATTTTTGACAAATTACATATGGGTTGAGAGCAAGGCTTCCAACAGATTCATTCCAGTTTGAAAGCCTGCTGAGAATTTGTATTTCTAGCAAGTTCCCAGGCAATGCTAATACTGCTGGTTATGGACCATTTCTGAGAACCACTAGTAGAGCAGTGATTCTCAGAATTTATTATACAAAAGCATCAACTGGGGATCTTTTTAAAATGTAGATTCTGATTCAGTGTATCTGAGGTGGAAATGCAAATTCTCAGCAGAAGTTTGAACTGGAATGAACCAGTTCAAAGCCCTGGTTAAGATAGGGGAAAAAAAAACACGTGTGGATGACTCCAAAGTTTTTGATTTGAAAAAGGGATTTACCTGAGATGGAGAAGATAAAGTGGAAAATGATTTAGGGGGAATATCAAGAAGTTGGTTGTGGTCATGTTTTTAGGTGCCATTAGATATATATAAGAAGAGTTTGGAATGAATCTTGAGTTCATGGGAGATGTTCAGCTGGAAAAATGGATTTGGGAATGGTTAGCATATTGCTGGTAATTAAAGCTATGAGCCTGGATGAGCTCATCAACAGAGTGAGTAAAGATAGAAAAAGAATGAAGTATATGAACTGATCCCTGAGACACTTTAATGTTAAGAGGTGAAGAAGATGACAGACAACCAGTAAAGGAAAATAAGGGGAGTTACAGTGAGAATAGAAGAAAATCAGGAAATTGTGTCCTGGAAGATAAGGAACAAAGAATCAAAAAGAAAGGGAGTGGTCAACTGGTCCAAAAGTTCTTGATATGCCAAGTAAGATGAGGACTGAGAATTACCTTTTGGATTTAGTAATGTGGCAGTTATTGTCAGCCTGGATAAGAGTAGCTCTGACTGGAATAAATTCAAGAAAGAATGGGAGGAGAGGAATTGGGCATAAAAAATGTAAATAACTTTGTGGACAAACATAGTGTGTAGACTAAAGGCCGTCATACTTTATTTGAAGAATAACCAATGTTGATGCCCTAATGAATAAAATCAACCAGGGCTGTTGGCATCGATGGTGAAATTATGAACTACAAGTGACGGGAGAATTATTAAGGGCTTCACTCTTTTTCCTCCCGGGAGTTTCTGCAAACCACAGAGAGGCCACAAAGAGGAAGCTGTCTATGGTAGACTCAACCTCAATTTTTCAGTTATAATCCTTCACTGGCAGGATCTGGGTTGAAGAAAACATTAACCAAACAGACTCATGGTGACCCCATGTGTGTCAGAGTAGAATTTTCTGTCACAGTAGGGTTTTCAATGCCTGATTTTTCAGGAGTAGATCGCCAGGCCTTTCTTCTGAGGTGCCGCTGGGTAGACTCGAACCTCCAATTTTTCAGTTAGGAGCTGAGCCCCTTAACCATTTGCACCCTCAGGAACTCTGAAGAAAGCATTATAAAGAATAATTTCCTGATCTCAGAAATAATGCAAAAAAAAAAAGCATAATGTTTTAAAAATACAAATAAACAATGCAATGTAAAACAAAAATAATTCTTCAATAAGAAATGGCAAGTTGAACAGTCTTGGCCAGTTTATCTTTTTCAGTACATGGTACTTGTAGGTACTTTTAAAATGAAGTAATGATATAAAGCTGTCAGTGTATTATATGTTCAGTAAATGTTAGATCTTTCTCCAGGACCTCAAACCTACCTTGCCATTCCCTTCAGACCCTCCATCTAGTATATCTGACAAAGCATTTGAAATGAAGAGGAACATTCACTAGATTTGAAAGCAGTGATAGGATGGCTGATTATAACATAAATATATAGTGGGGAGAAATATGTTATTAGCTCTTCCTATTTTTCCATGGATGAAAAACAAAACCCACAAAGATTCGCAGAGGTTATATAATTTGCTCAAGTTCTGTGCTTTCTGACTTTTCATGCATTATTCTTTCAGTCAATTGTATTGCATTGTGAAAAGTCCTGTGAATTAGGTGGGTACTAATGGACAATAGCGAAAGGGAAACTGAGAAAGGCATTGTAAACAAGGGGCAGATGGAAGCCCCTGAAGCAGTGAGAATAATTTAAATTTGCTACAGAAGGTGACAGGCAGCCCTGGAGGTTTGAGAAAGGGAAGAGTGTGGTCAAAACAGTGGACAAAGAAGATTCTTTTGACAGCCTTTGGTACTGATTGGACATTATATAATATAAAACAGTATTTGAGTTCTTGAGAAAAAAATGTTTTATATCTGGGTTTTTTTTTTTTGTATTTTTCTAATATTATGTAAATTGCTATACATTCTAGGGACCAGGCTCTTGGTTTTGATTTGTTTTGCTTTGCTGCAGGAGGGCATGCAATTGAATTATGCTACTGACACTAAATAGCTCAAACCCAATCATTTCATTTGGCTTAGCACAATTTTCACAATATAGAAATGATTCTGATATTTATTCAAGTTGAATAGAGATGTATGATTCCATCAAGTTACTTATTAGCAAAAAATGGAAGTGTGATATTGTTTAAATAGCAGATGTGTTAATACAGAGTAATTATGTTGACTGAAAATGAGCAGTTCCATTGGCAGACTCCCAATTTTTCCACCAGTGTCAACACTGAATGTCTTTTAATACACCGGAAAATTACTAGGCAGATTTGAAATAACAAAGCAATCATGGTAGGCTTTGTTTAAAATTCCTCTAGAGAATAGGATAAATAAAGTGATTACAGTGATTTGAACAGTCAGAATTTTATAGCTATTCACTTAGAAAAACAATCTCCCAGTTAGTTGACAATTGATGACTTCTGATATTTCCTGAAATGGTTTCTGCATTAGAAGTATTGATCTCTACTTCTATTTGGTAGGCTATCTCAGAGAAAGTTATTATAGTGAACACATGTAAATGCTGTACTTACAAATATACATATTTGATTATTACAAATTTATGGTCCAAATGGCTTAGCTATATATGAACTTGTATTGTTTGTACAATTAACTATATTGCAACAAAATTCTGCTGGGTATTAGTGAATTTGGAAGCTCCCCCTTTTTTTCCCCCACTCCAGTTGCCTTGGATAGGGTTCTGAATTTAATGCTTTCATTTTCCTTTGTAATCAGAGAAAAGAATAGCAAGTTTCAAGAAGCCTGAGCATAGATTGTGATTTCTCAGGCCAGGAATGTTAGAGTTAGAAGTATACGGAGGGAGGCAGGACCTATGGTCCCTCTTAGAATAAAGACCCAAAAAAACAAGTGAATTGATTATATATGACAGTTTAGGAGGCCTGGACATCAAAGACAAAGTTGAGAAATTGGACTGAGCAGCAGGGAGAGGGAGAGACTGTTCAGAAGCAGCAAGGACTTGCTGGACCTGACCTGGCTGGCCCCAGCACCCTGCAGGTGGGATCAGCTGGCGCACGAGGGGTCAGGAAAGCAGTGGCACTTGGAACTTGTTTTCCACATTGGGAGAGACCGAGCAGCAGAGAGTCTGCTCAAGCTTCCAGAACTAGCGAGAAATGGAGTTCAATCGGTGAAAGGTAAGTATGAGTGTCTAACCTACCGTGTGGATCAAAAAAATAAAAGACCCTTTTAAGAAGTACCTCTCTACCATTTACCTGCCCCCTCCCTGCTCTGCTACAGGTTGCAGTCTGGCTTCAGGCATTGCTGAGCCCCCTGGACTGAAAGTAGGACTCATTGCATGCCCTGAGCCATTCTCCCAACTTTGGAGAGGGAACAAATTAACAAACAGGGAAAAACAATCTACTAGCTTCCCTAAGTCAGGAACTCAGGACAGGCACAGTCCCTTTGCCTATGCACAGGCATAAAGGGTCCACAGATTTTGAATGCCTCTCACCCCTCCATAGACCTGTGTGGGCCCATTTCAACAGAATAGGCCCTCATTAGCACAGTACAACAGGGTATATACTGAAGCCAATTTTCATCTGTATCAGCTATAAGAGGGAGTGATAGACTTGCGACATTTGACACTGGCCTGTCCAGTAAGCAGGGTCCTCACCCACCCACATCAGGGGACGGAGGATTGGTGGCTCCACCCACTCCACTGAGCCATCTGTCACAGGGGTCCAAGAATAAGTGGTAACTCCCAGTCCTTACAGCCAACAGCATTGGGTGCCCATAGTCTGGCTGCAAAACCCACCTACCTACCCACTCTAGGGAACAGGAACATGCCTTCCACCCAGAAACTTAGAGGTAGCAGTTAGGCCCCTGCCTTGATCAACATATTACACCCTACTGCAGCCAGATACCTGTGCCTACTCCAATCCCCCCTGCCGTATAGAACTGTAGGTGAGAGCTGCACCACACAATTGATGACTGACGACCTGGACACCTGAGCTGAATCCACACAAGGAAAGTAAATGGACTCCTGGGCTCATATACCTAGTAACAGTTCTAGCCACCTAGAGACAGGATATGAGAGCTTCAAAGATGCTAATAATCAAACTAGCTCACACAAGCAGCCTATTTGGGCATATAAAAACAAAACAAGAAGCTAGGACATAGTAAGCAAACATAAACTAAATCTATTAACTTATTGATGGCTCAGAGACAACAGTCAATATCAAATCACTTAAAGAGGCAGACCATGATGGCTTCAGGAAGCCATCAAAACAAAGATTCAAGAAACCTTCCAGAGAAAGAAAACTTCTTGGAATTACCAGAGGTAGAATTCAAAAGATTAATATACAGAACTCTTCAAGACATCAGGAAGGAGATCATGCAAAACACAGAACAAGCCAATGAACACACAGAAAAAGCATAATGTGCATAAAGTGCATAATGACAAATTTAACAGAATGCAAGAAACCGTAGATAGACAGAAAACAGAAATCCAAAAGATTAGCAATAAAATTTCAGAATTAGACAACTCAATAGAAAGTCATAGGAGCAGAGTTGAGGCAATGGAAGTCAGAATTAGTGACACTGAAGATAAAGCACTTGACACGAACTTATTTGAGGAAATATCAGATAAAAGAATTTTTAAAAATGAAGAAAACCTAAGAATTATGTGGTACTCTATCAAGAGGAATAACCTATAAGTGATTGGAGTACCAGAACAGGGGGAGAGGGGGATAACAGAAAATACAGAGAGTTGTTGAAGATTTGTTGGCAGAAAACTTCCTTGATATTGTGAAAGATGAGAAGATATCTATCAAAGAAGCTCATCAAACCCCACACAAGGTAGATCCCAAAAGAAAGTCACCAAGACATATTATAATCAAACTTGCCAAAAACAAAGAGAGAATTTTAAGAGCAGCTAGCGATAAACGAAAGGTCACCTACAAAGGAGAGTCAATAAGACTAAGCTCAGACAACTCAGCAGAAACCATGCAGGTAAGAAGGAAATGGGATGACATATATAAAACCTTGAAGGAAAATAAAAAATTGCCAGCCAGGAGTTATATATCCAGCAAAACTGTCCCTCAAATATGATGGTGAAATCAGGGCATTTCCAGATAAACAGAAGTTTAGGGAATTTGAAAAAACTAAATCAAAATTACAAGAAATACTAAGTGGGAGTCCTGTGTTTAGAAAATCAATAACTTCAGATAACAACCCAAGATTAGAACAAAGGACAGAACAACCAGATATCAACTCTGATAGGGAAGTCACAAAAATAAATCAAAGCTAAAACACTGAAAATAGGGAAACAGAGGCGTTGGTATGTAAGAGATGACAACATTCAAATAAAAAAGAGGGAGTAAATAATGTAGTCATAGATCTTTCCTATGGAGAGGAAGTCAAAGTGATATAAAGCAACAGAAGATTGGTTTAAACTTAGAAAAATAGGGGTAAATATTCTGGTAACCACAGAGGAAACTAACAATCCTATGCATCAAAAGAAAAAAGAAGAACATGAAGACTCAGCAAATACAAAATCAACAACAGTGAAAAAGATGAAAAGAAAATACATAAAGAAAAATGACTCAGCGCAGAAAATTAAGTGGAACAAAGAAACTGTGAACAACACACAAAAAAAGACATCCAAATGACAGCACTAAGCTCATACATATAAATAATTATGCTGAATGTAAATTGACTAAATGCACCAATAAAGAGACAGAGAGTGGCAGAATGGATAAAAAAAAAAACCTCTATATGCTGCTACAAGAGATACACCTTAGACTTGAAGACACAAACAAACTAAAACTTAAAGTTTAGAAAAAATATATCGAGCAAACAACACTCAAAACAGAGCAGGAGTGGCAATATTAATCTCTGACAAAATAGACTTTAAAGTAAAATCCACCACAAAGGATAAGGAAGGACACTAAATAATGATTAAAGGATCAATACACCAGGAATAGATAACTATAATAAATATTTAGGCACTCAACGACATGGCTCCGAAATACATAAAATAAACTCCAACAGCATTGAAAAGAGAGATAGATAGCTCCACAATAACAGAAGACTTCAACAATCCACTTTTGGTAAAGGACAGAACATCCAAAAATAAGCTCAATAAAGATATGAAAGATCTAAATGCCACAAAAAAGCAACTTGATCTCATAGACACATACAGAACACTCCACCCAACAGTTGCCAGTTATACGTTCTTTTACAGTGCACATGGAACATTCTCCAGAATAGACCACATGTTAGGCCATAAAGCAAGCCTTAACAGAATCAAAAGCATCACAATAGTACAGAGTGTCTTTTCTGTCCATAAAGCCATAAAAGTAGAAATCAGTAGCAAAAAAAGGAAGGAGAAAACATCAAACACGTGGAAACTGAGCAACACCTTGGTCAAAAACTATTGGTTATAGAAGAAATTACGGATAGAATAAAGAAATTCATAGACTCAAATGAGAATGAAAACACATCCTACGAGAACCTTTGGGACAGAGAAAAAGCAGTGCTCAGAGGTCAATTTATAGCAATAAATGCACACATCCAAAAAGAGGGAAGGGCCAAAATCAAAACATTAACCCTACAACTAGAACAAGTAGAAAGAGAGTAGTAAAAGAAGCCCTCAGGTACCAGAAGAAAGCAAATAATAAAAATTAGAGCAGAATTAAATGAAATAGAGGATAGAAGAACAATTGAAAGAGTTAACAAGACCAAAAGCTGGTTCATTGAAAAGATCAACAAAATTGATAAACCATTGGCCAAACTGACTAAAAAAAACAGGAGAGGAAGCAAAAAACGTGAATAAGAAATGAGATGGGTGATATCACAACAGACCCAACTGAAATTAAAAGAATCATAACAGAATACTATGAAAAATTGTACTCCAACAAATTTGAAAACCAAAGGAAATGGACAAATTTTGAGAAATACACTACCTACCTAAACTAACACAATCAGAGGTAGAAAAACTAAATAAACCCCTAACAAAAGAAGAGATTGAAAAGGTAATTTAAAAGCTCCCAACAAAAAAAGCCCTGGCCCTGAAGGCTTCATTGTAGAATTCTACCAGACTTTCAGAGAAGAGTCAACACCATTGCTACTAAAGGTATTTCAGAACATGGAAAAGGATGAAATACTCCCAGACTCATTGTATAAGGCCTCCATAACCATGATACCAAAACCAGGTAAAGACATCACAAAAAAATATATATAATTACAGACTAATATCCCCCATGAACATTGACACAAAAATCCTCAACAAAATTCTAGCCAATAAAATTCAACAACATATCAACACAATAATTCACCATGACCAAGTGGGATTCATACCAGGTATGCAGGTATGGTACAACATTAGAAAAACAATCAATGCAATCCATCACATAAATAAAACAAAAGAGAAGAACCACATGATATTATCAATTGATGCATAAAAGGCATTTGACAAAATCCAACACTCATTCATGATAAAAACTCTCAGCAAAATAGGAATAGGAGGGAAATTCCTCAACATAATTAAGGACATTTATACAAAGTCAATAGCCAACATCACCATAAATGAAGAGAGTCTGAAAGCATTCCCCTTGAGAACAGGAACCAGACAAGGATACCCTTTATCACGACTCTTACTCAGCGTTGTGTTGGAGGTCCTAGCCAGTGCAATTAGGCTAAAAAATAAATAAATAAATAAAGGGCATCCAAATCAGTAAGGAAGAAGTGAAAGTATCTCTATTTGCAGATGATATGATCTTATACACAGAAAACCCCAAAGAATCCATAAGAAAACTACTGGAAATAATAGAAGATTTCAGCAAAGTATCAAGATATAAGATAAACATACAAAAATCAGTTGGATTCCTCTATATCAATAAAGAGAACTTCAACTATGAAATTACCAAATCAAAACTATTTCCAATTGCCCCCCGGAAGATAAAATACTTAGGAATAAATCTAACCAGAGATGTAAAAGACCTATACAAAGAAAACTACAAGACACTGCTGCATACATTGCTCATGGATAGGAAGGCTCAACATTGTAAAAATGTCAATTCTACCCAAAGCAATCTACAGATACAATATAAGCCCGACCCAAATTCCAACGGTATTTTTTAATGAGATGGAGAAACAAATCACCAACTTCATATGGAAAGGGAAGAGGCCCCAGATAAGTAAAGGATTACTGAAAAAGAACAAAGTGCGGGGCCAGACACTACCTGATTTTAGAACCTATTATACTGCCATGGTAGTCAAAACAGCCTGGTACTTGTACAACAACAGATACATAGACCAATGGAACAGAATTGAGAATCCAGACATGAATTCATCTACCTACGAGCAGCTGATACTTGACAAAGGCCCAAAGTCCATTAAATGGGGAAAAGACAGTCTCTTTAACAAATGGTGCTGGTGTAACTAGATATCCATCTGCAAAAATTGAAACAAGACCCATACCTCAACCATGCACAAAAAGTAATTCAAAATGGATCAAAGACCTAAATATAAAATCAAAAAAGATAAAGATTATGAAACAAAAAATAGGGACAAGGCTAGGAGCCCTAATACATGGCATAAACAGAGTATGAACCATAACTAATAGTGTACAAACCCCAGAAGAGAAACTAGATAACTGGGAGCTAGCTCCTAAAAAATCAAACACTTATGCTTATCAAAAGACTTCACCAAAAGAGTAAAAAGACAACCTACAGACTGGGAAAAAAATTTTGGCTACGATATATCCGACCAGGGTCTAATTTCCAAAATCTACAAGATACTGCAAAACTTCCACCACAAAAAGGCAAATAACCCAATTAAAAAATGGGCAAATATATGAACAGGCACTCCACCAAAGAAAACATTCAGGCAGCTAACAGATACATGAGGAAATGCTCAGAATCATTAGCCATTAGAGAAAAATGCAAATCAAAACTACAGTGAGATACCGTCTCACCCCAACAAGACTAGCATTAATCCAAAAAACACAAAATAATAAATGTTGGAGAGGTTGTGGAGAGATTAGAACATTGATAAATTGCTAGTGGGAATGTAAAATGGTACATCCACTTTAGAAATCGATTTGGCGGTTCCTTAAAAGGTAGAAATAGAATTACCATATGATCCACCAATACCACTCCTTGGAATATATCCTAGAGAAAAAAGAAATATCACACAAATAGATATATGCACACCCATGTTCATTACAGCACTGTTCACAATAGCAAAAAATGGAAACAACCTTAGTGCCCATCAATGGACAAATGGATAAACAAATTATGGTATATTCACACAATGGAATACTATGCAACAATAAAGAACAACAATGAATTTGTGAAATATCTCATAACATGGATGAATCTGGAAGGCATTATGCTGAGTGGAATTAGTAGCAAAAAGACAAATATTGTATGAGACCACTATTATAACAACCCAAGAAAAGGTTTAAAGGTTAAGACACAGAAGAAAACATTCTTTGATGGTTACAAGTGTGGGGAGGGAGAGAGAGGGGAATTCACTAACTAGATAGTAGACAAGAATTATCTTAGGTGAAGAGAAGGACAACATACAATGCAGGGGAAGTCAGCACCACTGGATTAAACCAATATCTAATAAGTTTCCTGAACACAACCAAATACTTCGAGGGACAGTGTAGCAGGAGCAGGCGTATGGGGACCATGGTTTCAGGGGACATCTAGGTCAACTGATACAACAAAGTTTATTAAGAAACTGTTCTCTATCCCACTTTGGTGAGTGGTTTCTGGGCCTTGAAAGCTAGTGAGCAGCCATCTAAGATGCATCAATTGGACTCAACCTACCTGGAGCAAGGAGAATGAAGAACTCCAAAGAAACAAGGAAAATCTTAGCCCAAGAGACAAAAGGGGCTACATAAACCAGAGACTGCATCAGCCCAAGACCAGAAGAACTAGATGGTGCCCAGCTACCACCAATGACTGCTCTGACAAGGAAAACATCAGAGAGTCCCTGATGGAGCAGGAGAAAAGCGGGTTGCAGAACTCAAATTCTAGTAAAAAGACCAGACTTAATGATCTTACTGAGACTGGAGGAACCCCAGAAGACATGGTCCCTGGACTCTCTGTTAACCCAGAATTAAAACCATTCCCAAAGCCAACTCTTTAGACAAAGAATAGACTGGAGTATAAGAATAAATAATACTTGTGAAGAGTATGCTTCTTATTTCAAGTAGATACATGGAACTAAATGGGCAGGTCCTGTCCAGAGGTGAGATGAGAATGCAGAAAGGGGTAGGAGCTGGTTAAATGGACACAGGAAATCCGGGGTGGAAAGGAGGAATGTGTGGTCACATTATAAGGATAGCAACTAGGGTCATATAACAATGTGTGTATAAATTTTTGTATGAGAAACTGACTTAAGCTGTAAACTTTCACCAAAAGCATACATACACACACACAAAGTGTACGGGGAGGTTCTCTTATAAAGTAACAGAGATGGACAATTGCCTTGTCAAACAGCATATTAGATAGATGCTTCCTCAGTAACAGAAAGACAAACTAACACTGCTTTAAACAAAAATGGCTTGAATTCCTTACATATTAAGAAATTTGGAAGTAAATATTGGCTTATTTTGCTCTGTGGATCAACCACTAAGCTCTGGTTTAGCATTTCTTGTGGGCATCTTTCACTCATGGTGGCTTCCACAATTCCAGGTATAACATCCATACTCAAGACAAGAAAAAGGGAGAAGGAAGTGTTAGCTCCAACCATGGCATGCCCACTGATCAGACAAGCAGTAACTTTATCTACAATTCAGCAGTTTTCTGATTACATCCCATTGGCCAGAATTGTATCACCTGACCACCCCACATTGCAAGGGAGTGTGGGAAAATGACTGTACAGTTTTTACATTCACTCTAACGGAGGCATGCAAAGATGAGAAGTTGGTAATGGGTGTTGCTTTCATTAGTCACCCATCAATATCTGCCACAATCAATGAGTTCTATGAAAGATTTCTTGTAGACAAGTTTTATTTGTTTATATATATAGATAAATAGATAGATATATTGATACATAGATGATATATAGATACATTGATATATAGATAGATACATAGATAGATAGATGCTATTGAGTTGACTCTGACCCATAGTGACCTGATGTATAACAGAAAGAAATGTGCCAGCTCCTGCATCATCCTCATGGTTGCCAGCATATTGGAGTCCATCATTGCAGCTTGTGTGCCAGTCCATCTCATGAAGTGTCTCGTTCTCCCTTGCTGGCCCTCTGCTTCACCAAACTTGATGATCTCCTCTAGTGATTGATCCTTCCTAATGATGTGTCTGAAGCAAGCGAGTTGGACGGTGTTCTCTTGTGATCCATAAGGTTATCATTGACTAATTTTTGGAAGTAGATCACCAGGCCTTTCTTACTAGTCTTTCTTAGTCTGGAAGCACTGCTGAAACCTGTCCTCCATGGGTGACCCTGCTGGTATTTGAAATACTGGTGGCATAGCTTCCAGCATCATAGCAACATGCAAGCTACCACAGTATGACAAAGTGACTGGTGGGTAGTGGTTCATTGGTTTAGTTATAGTTAACTTAGCTTCTGAGTCCACTAGAATTTCAGGAGGGAGTTACTAATGCAGATATCCAGGAATTAAATAGTCACTTCCATTCCCATGCGACAGCAGAGGCACCAGTAGGTAAAGGTAAGGTGAGGATGCAGACTTCCCTCTGTTGATTCCTGTCTCTACTTGCTGATTATTTTTCCATATTCCTTAACATAACCTGGTTGTATCCCTGGAAATCTCCTGAGACAGTGTTAAAAGATAACCAATGATGCTCTTTTACATTATAGGCTGAAATGCATTTTTAAGTTAGCATAATTATGTAAGACATCAATAATTAATAAAATTAGTATGTAAAGGAATGAATTTGTTTTATTTACAGGTCATATTAGCGTAAATATCTGTTTTCTGATATTTCATTATTAGTTTATGATTACCTTTCTCATTTTTTTATATAACTATCTACATTCCTTATGAAAATCCCCCTTCTGATTTTTTCAATATAGAACATAGGCAAACTTGATCGTGCATAGAGCAAGCAAATCAAGCCTATAGCAGCTAGCCAGTCTAGAAGAAGAGACCTAAGAAGGACATACATGAGTTGTATTTCCCCACAGAAAGAAAAAAGATTATAGTAATATGCATTTATTATGCTGAACATTTATAAGAATGACAAAAATTCACCATCTTAGCTTAAGTTTAAAAAAGAGCATATAGCTGTACATAGCGTATTGCATAAAGCTGTCTAACTGCATATACATTTATTAAACAGTGCCATGGATTGAATTATGTCTCCCAAAAATATCTGTCAACTTGGCTGGGTCATGATTCCCAGTATTATATAATTGTGTACCATTTTATAACCTGATGTGATTTCCTTATGTGTTGTAAATTCAATCACTATGATCTAATAAAATGGATTAGCGGCAGTTATACTGTTGAGGTATACAAGACTGAATAGCATCTTAAACCAATCTCTACTGAAATATAAAAGATAGAAGCAAGCAGAGAGACATGGGAACCTCATACCACCAAGAAAGCAGTGCAGGGAGCAGAGCGCGTCCTTTGGACCTGAAGTTCCTGCGCTGAGATGTTCCCAGACTAAGGAAAAACTGATACATCACAAGGACCTTCCTCCAGAGCTGACAGAGAAAGCCTTCTCCTGGAGCTGATGCCTTGAATTAGACTTGTAGCCGACTAGACTGTGAGAGAGTTAACTTCTCTTTGTTAAAGCCATCCACTTGTGGTACTTCTGTTACAGCAGCACCAGATGACCAAGACAAACAGCATCAAATTAAATAAAATTGCATCCAGAACCCTCAGAGAATATTAGCTGTGGAAAAGAAATTCTATCTTACACCTACCTACAATGGCCTTATCATGTCTCCTTCCTGGGCCTTATCTGAACTTTGAGGTGTCTGTTACCTGCCATAGGTAGGTTGTTTTGAATTAGATTGCTAAACAGGTGTATAAAGTCTAGAGACTTTTAGGTGAATGGATGCTTTGAAAATATCTGGCAAGGAGCACTGCCTAATAATTCAAAATCAGAATATTTTATCATCATAATAAAATCCAGGATTCATTGCTAGAGAACTAAGTTAATATGTATAATCTAAAACAACAAGAGCATAAAAGTTCATGGGCTAAATCAATGTTATCCTTCAGACCAGTAAATATAGACATACATACTGAAAGCTACTTGTAAATTAAAAAGATATAAAAGCTTAAGGTTCATTGACTTCACATAGAATAATCACTTTAGCCACTACAGCTTTAATTAAAGGAAGGTTAAAAGTAAGGAAGATTGATCAGCTGTTTTTGTTACAAGGGAGTTAAAGTTTCTTTGCTATCTGGCTTAACAACCCTGTCCCTAAGAGGTTAGTTAAGCCACTTTGGAAGATCCACACATAGCACCTTGCTTATATATTTCAATTTACCTTCTTAGAAAACTGGAAACATTTCCACTAACATGTTGAAGAAAGTTAGGTGAGTGGAAGTCGGGCCATCCAGAATTGCTGGGCCCAAGGCTTGCTGTTGATGTTGGCTACTATAGAATCAGGAAGACTCATTAACAACCTGCGATATACAGACGACACAACCTTGCTTGCTGAAAGCAAAGAGAATTTGAAGCACTTATTTGATGAAGATCAAAGACGACAGCCTTCAGTATGGATTACTCCTCAACATAAAGAAAACAAAAATCCTCACAACTAGACCCATAAGCAACATCATGATAAATGGAGAAAAGATCAAAGTTGGCCAGGATTTCATTTTACTTGGATCCACAATCAATGCCCATGGAAGCCAGTCAAGAAATCAACCGACCCATTGCATTGGGCAAATCTGCAGCAAAAGACCTCTTTAAAGTGTTGAAAAGCGAAGATTTCACTTTGAAGACTAAGATGTGCCTGACCCAAGCCATGGTATTTTCAATCTCCTCGTATGCATGCAAAAGCTGGACAATGAATAAGGAAGATTGAAGAAGAATTGATACCTTTGAATTGCGGTGTTGGTGAAGAATATTGACTATATCATGGGCTGCCAGAAAAACTAACAAGTCTGTTTTGGAAGAAGTACAGCCAGAGTGCTCCCTGGAAGCGAGGATGGCGAGACGACGTCTCACATACTTTGCACATGTTATCAGGAGGGGCTAGTCCCCGGAGAAGGACATCATGCTTGGTAAGGTAGAGGGTCAGCAAAAGAAAGGAAGACCCTCAATGAAATGAATTCACACAGTGGCTGCAATGATGGGCTCAAGCATAACAACAATTGCAAGGATGGCACAGGACCAGGCAGAGTTACGTTCTTTTGTACATAGGGTCAATGTGAGTCGTAACTGACTCGATGGCACCTAACAATAACAACTGTAGAGCCAGCCCTCCACTAATGGGGGACCTCATGCACATTTTCAGCCTAGCTAGTCTTAGCCTGGAAGATCCACTGAAGCCTGTTCAGCACGTAAGCCTCCACTGACAGATGGTAGCTGGGCATGAAGTATATTGGTTGAGAGTTAAACCTGGACCTCCAGGGCATGGAACGAGAGAATTCTGCCAACGAACTGCCACTACTCACAGCCCAAGGCAGCGGATTTTAAATGATGCTCCCTGGAATCTTAAGGGCTGAGCAAAACTGCCTCAGAGGCTTAGGGGAAGGGGTAGCAGGGAGGAGGAACAGCTGCATAGCGAGTTCAAGGCTCTAGCATCCTTGCTTTTTAAATCTCTTAAGATATCCCAGGACTGTTTATTTGTTATATAATTTGGCTTCTATATAAAATTTAATTTGAAGCAGTTGTCTTTCTTTTAACTTTTTAGTTTGTGAAAATAACTGTGCTAAGGCAATACATGAAAATGGAAAAAAGGAAAAACAGCCCAAGAAACAGTGATGTGAGTGAGACATAGTGCAACAGCCTATTATCCCCTGCCTTATTTTTTTGCAACACAAGATCCAAAAGAGAAAATTCAATTCAGCAAGTATTGACTGAGCATTCCCATTGCTCAACACTCTGATATGTCCAAGCGGTGAGACAAAATAAGTAACTTACTGCCTCGGGAGAAAAAAAACACCAACATTGCCACCAAGTCAATTCCAACTCCTAGCAACCCTATAGGACAGAGTAGAACTGCCCTTTCCAAGATCAGCTGGTGGATTGGAACTGCTGACCTTTTGGTTGGCTGCCGTAACTCTTAACTACTGCACCACCGGAGCTCCTGGCAGAAAAAGAGGGGCAGGAAATATGGCTGCAGTAGAAAGAAGATGGTACTTGAATTAGAAAATGTGGGTTTCTGTACTGACTCTACCTGAAGGATCTACGGACACAGTCACTTCTTCTCTTAGAACTTTGACTTGTCAGTTTTGTAAATTGGTGGCACAGTTCTTTGCTAAGCACTTCCTATGTGCCCGGCAGGAGTCCCTGGGTGGTGCAGTTAAGGTGTTTAGCTACTAACTGAAATGTTGGATGTTTGAGTCCATCCAGAAATGCCTCAGAAGAAAGGCCTAGTGGTTTACTTTTGAAAAATTAGTCATTGAAAACCTATGGGCACAGTTTCACTCTGAGACGCATGGAGTACGCCATGAGTTGGAATTGACTGGATGACAGTTGGTTTGGTTTTTGGTTTATGTGCCAGGCACTGTACTAGGCACTGGGGATCCAAAGATAAATGTGATAATGTGATTTGTTACCTTGCCCTGGACATGTTCACAGAATAGTGGTAGTAATCTAAATAGTGAATTGGCTAACCTTTATCAGGTAATCATCCTGGGCTGGACAATGTTCTAAGCACTCTTGCAAGAAGTATTAGTCTTCATGGCCATCCCATTAGGTATATAATGTATTATTACTGTTTTGTAGGTAGGGAAAGGAGGCATAGAGAGGTTAAATAAATCACCCAAAATCACACAGCTGGAAAGTGCAGAGATAATCTCTGAGTTTAGATCTCAGAGAATTCTAGAGCCTGTGCCCTAAAAATTCCACTCTATTTTGTTCCCTGAATTACGAAGATGTAGAGAGAAGGAGGAACCCTGGTGGCACAGTGATTAAGAGCTACAGCTGCTAACCAAAAGGTCAGCAGTTCCAATCTACCAGCCGATCCTTGGAAACCCTATGGAGCAGTTCTGCGGGGTTGCTATGAGTCAGAATCAACTGGATGCAATGGGTTAACGGTTTAGAGAGAAGGAAATATGAGTTGTTTTTAAATGCACTTTGGAAACAGTTGTATTCTCTGCAAGTGTTAGTTATTGTTACACCAAGCAGAGATAAATAATTCAAAAGTGAAGTAACAACTGAAAATAAATGCTAAAAAGATGTAAGCAGGCTGTGGAGTTAACACTGATTAGATTGGATTCCTAAACCTTCATTTAGTCCCTTCTGGATTAGATGTTGTCAGAAGAAAATGAAAGGCAAAGTATTTCCTAGGCTCTGACCATAGATAGCCTCAGTGGCCAGCGAGACAATCTAAATGTAGATACATGTGACTTTCAGGACATTGGGGTTGCCATGAGTCTGAGTTAACTTTACAGCAACTGGTAATTTGTACTCCAAGGAGGGACTTGGGTTGGGCATCAGGAATGAAATAAGGAAACCCCTTTGAACTACAGCATGAACATTTTAAGGGGAGAAATATGCCATCCAAATGACTTGACTTGTGTTCCAGAAATTAACCATCCCAACATTGTCAAAAAATATAGTAAGGGGATGCTCAAGCCGGAAACCCTCCTTATTCTCTGCCAGAGCTGGGACTGTGTCCTGCTATTGTGTTTAAAATCTGTTCTATTCAAAGCCTTTTTGCAGAAACTGCATTTGTAAATAAAAGCCGATTCAAGTAACTTAAAGGTCAGTGGCAAAGCTGGAATATAACCAGAGTTAAACACAGCATCCGGTAGAAGACGTCTTCAATAACAAAGGTCTTTGCAAACATTTTGAGGTTAGGAATTGGTTTTAATTCAGCTAATGGATCGGGAAGAAAAAAAAAATGTTTACATTTGTGATTTTTGTGTAGCTCCTAGCTTCTGGTAAACATGCCCTTTTATGAAGAGCGTGAAAATAGACATTTCAGAAATTTGATACCCAGTGTCACTCCTCAATTAACTTCTATTCATTCAGCCAGCAAGAATCAGTGTTCAGCCCATTAAAAATAAGAGGCTTCTTTTGCTGTTATTGATACTGTTAATCATTTTAATTAGTGGCTTCCCACAATTCCAGTCAAGCCCAATTAGACTCAAACCTGATAAACAATGAAGAGGTGAAAACAGCTGCTCAAAACGTGGATTAACCTCACAAGCACAGAGTAGAAATAGCTGCATTTTAAATTGCTCCCACTCAACCCTTAAACAATGGCTTTCCCGCTCTCACTTACTATAATAGCATTTAGTGGAGGTGAAACGTATTCCATAGTCATACCTTTCAAAGACCTTCATCCTCCATGCCCCATCATACATATATTCATTTGTCCACATATCATTGTCTGATCTGCCTTTGTTTACATTATCTCACACGCCTCTTTCATGCCTCTCCTATGCCCATAATTTCCCTGCCTTTCTCTGCCCTTTGAAAGTTCCTATGTCCTTTAGAAAAGAGCAAGTCCCATTCTCAACAAAGCTATAGATGTTCAAGGCATGTATTTTCAGACAACCACAAAATACCTATCCTGGGTATAGTGCTGTAGATAGGTATATAGCTGCTGTTGAGTCGACTCTGATGCATGGAGACCTTAAGTATAACAGAACAAAATGTTACCTGTACCTGTGTCATCCTCACAATCACCAGTATGTTAGAATCTATTGTTGTGGCTGTTGTGCTAATCCATCTCACCGAAGTCTCCCTTGCTCTCTCTGGCCCTCTACTTCACCAGACATGTTGTCCTCCTCTAGCGCTGATGCCTTCTGATGACATGTGAAAAGCAAGTGAGTTGGACAGTGTTCTTGTGATCTGTAAGGTTTTCACTGGCTAATTTTTGGAAGTAGATCACTAAGACTTTCTTCCTAGTATGTCTTTGTCTGGAAGCTCTGCCGAAACCTGTCCACCGTGGGTGACCCTGCTGGTGTTTGAAATACTGGTGGCATAGCTTCCAGCATCATAGCAACATGCAAACCACTGCAGTACAACAATAATGACAGACAAGTGATGAGGATACAATGCTAAATTATTTTATAAGACTTTTTCATTTAATTATCTCAACAGTTCTATGAGGTAGTTACTTCTATTAGCCCCATTTTACAAATGAGAAAAAAAGTTTCTAGAATATAAGTAACTCAGATCACTCAGCTAGAAAAGTTAGACTAGGATTTGAACTCAGATCTATATAGTCCCAGAGCCCAAACACTTAACTTTTACATCATGCTTGTCTTTCACTTAGGAACAGAACTTAGTGACCCGGGTAAGAAAATGCCCAAACATCACTGTTAATCTTTCTTAGAATAGCTGCAATTAAAAACATAATCTCTTTTTTGAGAATTTTACACTTTATTCAAGCCATCCTCCCCTCTTTGACCATACTTACCAAATGACATGGTACATACAATATTTTATGTAAGCCAAGACGTTTTATCAATATTCCTAGGTCTAAGAGTCCCTGGGTGGCGCAAATGGTTAAACGCTCGACTACTAGCTGAAAGGTTGGTGGTTCGGGTACACCCAGTGGCACCTCAGAAGACATGCCTGGCTATCTCCTTCTGAAAGGTTACGACCTTGAAAACTCAATGGAGCAGTTCTAGTCTGCACTCATGGGATCGGCATGAGTCGGAATCGACTCGATAATGACTAACAACAGCGACAACCTTAACAGTATTTATAGGTCTACACAGTAGACAGTTTTCATCCTTTAGAGCTTATTCAGTTTTAACGTGGACATCTATTATGTGAAAATTTCATTATGTATCCATTTTCAAGATGTCACATGGAGGAGTATAGAAAGTAACAGCTGGATTTTAATTCTGGATCTAGAATTTAGTTTCTGGGATGTCTTGGGCAAATTACTTTTTCTGAGCCTAGAATATAGAGAGTAACCAATAATGAATGACTATAATCCAGAAAATGGCAATAATAAAATCTGCCTTATATTAGTGCTGCAAAGATTAATTAAAATATGTAAATGTGCCTGACACATACTTGTTTCTTAATAAATTATAGTTTTATTTAAATAAATAAATTTATAGTTTTATAAATAAATTTATAGTTTTAATTGTTGTTATTTATTTTTGCATCACATGTAAAGCCAATGATAATTTCTATGAATGGAAGTAGATAGATGGTAGGTTTCAATGAGGTAGAATATTAGGAGTATGATACCTGATAGCAAATATCCAGTCAAAAGTTCCCAGATTAGGAAGGAAATTGGATATAGTAGAGTATTAATATTAGATTAGAAGGCTGCTGCTTTATTGAAAAGAGTGAAGTAATTAAAATTGCAATTATTAAAGCTCACATTCACATATATCATTCATTTATTGCCATGATAATTCTACAAAACAACTCCAAAATGCAGTGCTTACAAGAGTACATATTGCAATGTTCAGCTTCCTAGATGCAGTATGAACTCAAGTATGTAGCTCTGCTTCAGCTGTGTGTTAGTTTTGCTCGGCTCTAGGCTGGAGGTTCAGGTTAAGTCTGCTCCATGCATTTTTGTTCTGGGACCCGGGCAGAAGAGGCAATAGTACCTGGGGGTTGCTCTTCTACTGGCAGATCACTAGATTGTAACAGAGAAAGTCCAATTGCATACACACACTTCCAGTTTCAGCATGCATCAGGCCTTCTGATATCCTGTTGGCAAAAGTACGTCACATGGCTTCATATGGTAAGTTACACTCCACCCACCAAAAGGTCAGGCAATTATATATATGTTGTTGTTGTTAGTTGCAGTCAAGTCAATACTGAATCGTGGTGACCCCGTGTGTATAGAGTAGAACTGCTCCATAAAGTTTTTAAGGCTGTGACCTTTCAGAAGCAGATCTCCAGGCCTGTCTTCCAAGATGCCTCTGGGTGGGTTCAAACTGCCAACCTTTTGACTAGTAGTCAAGTGCTTAGTCATTTGTGCCACCCAGGGACTCCAACTCCAATGATTGATAGATAGATAGATAGATAGACAGAGAGATAGATAGACAGATATTTTTAATACAGGGGGAATGAAAAATTGGGACAAATAGTTTGATTTAACCAACATGGTTAAAATTTGAGTGACAGGAAGATTTGAGACTGTTGAATCTTTGAGCTATAGAACTAAAGAGCCTCCTGTTTCCATTGCAGAGAGTCCATACTTGTTCGAATACTTAAACCTGAAACTTAGACTGTGGTTGAGAAACATCAGTTCTGGGAATAGGATGGTAGCATTAGCGAAAAACCAAATCAGCCGATTATGACGCTGATTCAATTTATCTGACCTGATCCATATAACCTTTTACTTCTGGTGTGCCACCCTTAAACACTTCAGTTTGGACTTGGGGTTTTATTTGTTTGCTTTTACCAGGTTGCTGGAGCATACTGCTGGGGCTAAAGTGTGTGTGTAGAGGGGTGCTGTTGGGAGGATTATTGATTAAACATCCATGTCCTTTCCTAAATACTTCCTCCAGGAACTTCAGGTCTAGCTTTCCAGTTTCCATTTCTTGAGCACCATTTGTAGGCATGATGCAAAAATTCAGTTGCTTCACCTTTGATATTGGAATTTTTCCTAGATGATTAATTTGAACAGTGTTGGTGAAGTTTCAGTAAGATTGCATCTCCTTGTTTTGTGCCTATGAATAGATGCATTCATTAAGTCTATTGAACATCATGACTTCTGTCACACATTTGCAACACATAGATTCCCCAAAATCGATATAAGTGAATCAATTCTGATTTCTTGAAGTGCCTTGTAGATACCATTACAGTCTGTTGAATTGAATACTTTCTTATGGTCAAAGAATGAGAAGCAACCTGCACCCAATTTCCTTGGATTATTCGACCGGTTCTTCAGAGAAACGACTGTGATTATTCATTGACCAATTCGAGCCTAATCCAGACTTTCTGACTTGCTTGGAGTTATGCTGTCTCAACTGGTATAATGCCTTTCTTGCTATAGTTTTCAATAGAAATTTAGAACATTCTCCCTGTCTCTAGTTGCCTGTGCTTCTATAAGATTATATGTGCATACTTCTACTGTAGGTCTTTGAATGTATTATGTATATTCTTATATTTATATTCCCTAATTATCCCTGATGGCACAGTGGTTTAGTGCTCTGCTGCTAACTGAAAGGTCAGCAGTTCAACCCCCCAGCTGCTCTGTGGGAGAAAGATGTGGTGGTCTGCTTCCGTAAAGTTTACAGCCTTGGAAACCCTATGGGGCAGTTCTACTTTGTCCTATAGTGTCACTATGAGTCGGAATTGACTCGAAGACAGTGGATTTTGGTTTTTTGGAATGAGATTGAGAACAATAGGCAGGTACAGGGCATTTATTCATGTGTGTACCATATACCCAATACATTGTTTATCATTAACATTTTATTAAATGAATAATTCTTGTGGTTTTGGGTGCACTGTACTGAACATTAAGGAGCCCTGGTGGTGCAGTGGTTAAGTGCTTGGCTGCTAACCAAAAGGTCAGTGGTTGCAACCCACCAGCCACTCCCTGGGAGAAAGATATGGCAGTCTGCTTCTACAAAAGATTGGCAGTCTGCTTCTACAAAAGGTCTACAGCCTGGGAAACCCCGTGGGGCAGTTCTGCTGTGTCCTATAGTGTCACTATGAGTTGGAATCAACTTGATGGCAATGGGTTTTATACTGAATATTATGGCCGAGATTTCAAATATCAGGCACATTTTTTTCTATAATTTTCCCAGTCAGTGTTTCCTGCTACATTTCCTATTACATTCATGAGTGCTAATCTGTCTCAACAGTTCACAGTTCGGTCTTTAATCGTTCTAATTAAGTGTATTCCCATACAATGCATTAGTCTATCTTGAGATGTGATCTCTGATTGAGGCATCCACCGTATTTTTTTGAATATTTCCATTCTGCATCCTCTTAGTGCTAATTATTTTTCCTGTACCTCTCTGGTAATATACCACTGTTACCTGGATGGTATCTGAAATACAAATAGTACATATTTTATAGCCATATGACTTTTGGGGAGCAGTTCTGAATTTATACATGTCTGTAGATCATTTACTACCATTTTATGCATGCATTTCATCATTATTGTATAGTATGCACTCATTCATAACAAAGAAAACCAAAGAACTGTGGTTATATGGGAGTTATAAAGATCAGTATTTTGTCCAAGCCGTTTTTATTTATTATTTGTTCCTGATTTTACATTTCAGTGCTTGGAATTTTCTGAACTAGACCTTTCTTGAATTCCTTTAGAATTTCTTTTGGTTCTACAGACTTTTAACTTCTTCCTGAATTTTTCATCATCCTCTTTGATATTCTTCTGCATCTCCTTACACACAGCTCTGTATTCCTCACTCTTCCTTCAAATGTATTGAATATCCTAGCCTTTATCCATTCTTCAATTCAATATATTTTATTGAAGAAACACTCATGTTGAGTTGACAATAATCTGTCTCACCCTGGTATTTCCTTATTATCTAGTGAGATTGTTCTTATAAGAAATGAACCTCAGAAACACATTCCATTCCAACTGTTACATTGATTGGATGCTTTGTTTGAATTCCTTATCTAATTAATACCTTAAATCAGTGCTTTCTTTTGAAGGTCTTGTATCTATTTGGAATCGTGTGACTATTTTTGTCTTTGGCTCTCCACTCATATTTCATGATCCAATTTGAAAGCAGTATAGCAAGGTGGAAAGAGCTGGATTTGATTCAGTCTAACTGGGTTTTGAATCTGAGAGCAGCCACTGAACTACCTCTATGACCTTGAACAAGTAACTGAACTTCCCAGAGCCTCAGATTCTCACCTATTAATCTTCTATTCTCACCTATAGCACCTTTAATCCTCACAGGCTATTGTGAGGATTAAAGATAGAAATAGAAAAATACGGGACACATAGTATACCCTTCATAAATGATGGCTAAATGATGCAGCCATCTACTTCACAGATACTCAGAAAATTATTTTTGAATCATTACCCATAGAATTAATCAGCGGTAGGTTGATTGAATCGAGGCTTTTTCAGTCTCATTGACGTCATCGCACTGTGTTCATAACGGGTACACGGCACGACCTCCCTTGTAAAGTGCTCATCTCTTCCATTTTGATAGAATATTTTTTTCCTATCAAGTTGCTTTGTTTACCTTTCTCCTTAAGAAAAGTTCTTCACGAAAACCTTTGCCACTTCAAAATATTGGTGCAACTAATTAAATATATATGCTAGTAAGTATACTAAACACGATGCCAGATTAGACTACTTGTTTGATTGAATTGTTTCTATTTTAGCTCATTAGAATAAAGCATATGTCAATGGGGACATAAATTATACTAGATAACAACAGCAAGCCTGACAGACATATAGGGTAAAGGGAGCACATTCATTCATCTAATGCTTGCTGAGAACGTATTAAATATAAGATACTCTTTTAAGCTCGTCAGTGATAACAAAGTGTTTCAGGCTTGTGTAGAAATGTATTTTGTCAGTAACGACTCTTCTTGAAATGGGAATTCCTTTCTTAATCCTCCCAGTGACTGATAAAGGGTCGGTGCTGAGTGCATATTGGATTAAATGAAGTGAAAAATCAGAACTGAAAAGGCTTAATTAGTATTACTTTGGAGGAAGTTTGATTGGAAGAGCATTAGGGACGCTGATTTTTTCTTGAAGAAATGATGATCAAATAGTAAGAGATATGGGTGTTAAAATATTTTACTTTCCGGTTTTGGCAGGTAAGCATATAAATGTACAGAATTATAAATTGCCAGAATAAAAAGGGATCTTAGAGATTATTTCTAGTCTACCCTCCTTATTTTAAAGGGCTAAACAGAGTTTAAATTAATACTAGACGGTAGGCACTTAATTCCTGCCATTTCTATCACAGGACGTCGTCTCTCGTCTCTGTCCATTAGCCAGCAAGCATACTATGCTAAATGATAGCTTACTGTTGTTTATTCCTGTCGAGTCAGCTCCGACTATGGGGTAACATTATGTATAACGTAACTAAAGGTTGCCAGGTCCTGTGCCATCTTCACGATCATTGGTATTTTTGAGCCCGTTGTTGTTGCTTGTTATGCCAATCCATCTCATTAAGCGGTCCCTCATGTCCATTGGCCCTCTACTTGACCAAACATGATGTCCTTTTCTGGGACTGGTCTTTCACGATTATGTGTCCAAAGTAAATAAAGCAGAGTTTTGCCATCCTCTTTTCTAAGGCACATTTTGCTTGTATTTCTTCTAAGTCTGATATGTTTGTTCTTTTGACAGTTCACGTGATACCTAGATACTGTCAATTTGAATTGTTCCTGTGGGAATATCCTGTTTGTAAATTGTCTAAAAATATTATGGATTCTCTGATGGCTTCCTTCCAGCACTGTGTGTAAATATAGTCTCATTGCCTACCATGAGCCATCATGGTTTTTGAGGCTGCGGGCTGATTTTAATGCTAGCCAAAATAAGGATACATTTTATGAAATTTTTTATGGAAAAAATAACAACTCAGCTAAATTTTATTTAATTTGAGTTGACTTGTCGGCCTCCTCTGATTGTGGCCTGCTGTCTGTGTCTCAGTGGTCTAGTGTTCCCACTAGACCATCGTGTGACTGGCAAAACAGGATATTACATTTAACAAGGACTACATACAAATAAATCAGAGCCTTTCAGTGTGTCTACTTTTAAAAATGACAATATAATGCACTTTTCTGATTCAGAAGTAACAGCATGAGGAAATGATAGCGATAGCCCTTTGCTTGTAATAATCATTGCTTTTATTTCACTATCCATTTGTCTGGTCCTACCCATATAAAAGCCTGTTCAGGTATGTTATAGTACTAATTCCTCCCTTTAGGTAACCATATGTATTACTGTTCAAGCATGTTATCCAATTTTCCCCAAACTTGAAGACAGCACTGAATACTCCCTCCTTTCTCCTTTTTTCCCATAGCTCAGTTAGATTTATGCTTGGATTAGAAGGAAAATTTGGATTAGCTATGGTTAGTTCCTGGCAGTAAGTTTTCTTAATAATCTTGAGAAAGAGGACAGGCTAACTCTTTGTTAAAAATCTTCTCTAGTCTCTGACCTACCAGGATAATTTTTATCCACATAATGGTAACACATAGCTCCCATCCCCCTCCTTCTAGTATATTCACATTTCTTCGTTATTGTTATTTAGTTATCACCGTATCAGTTCAGACTAATAGCAACCTTGGTATAACACAACAAAATGTTCCCCGGTTCTGTTCCATCTTCATGATCTTTGATATAATTAATCCCATTGTACCGTATATCAATGTACAGTGTAAATCCTAAAATAGCTTTTCCCTAGCTACATGCTTCTGGATTTTTTGGGCTGGAGCCCAAGAATCTTCATTTTAATGATCCTGTAGATAATTTTATGGCTAAAATATGGAACGATGCAGGAAGCATCAAGAGAAGATGGAACGTTCTGGGGTCTTAAAACCCTGTGAACAGCCATCTAAGATACTCCGCTGGTGTGACCCTTTCGGGAGCAAGGGAAAATGAAGAAAACAAGATACAAAGGAAAGATTAGTTCAAAGGTCTAATGAACCACAACTACCTGACTGGAAGAGATCCGTATTTTTGCCCATTCCAAAGAAGGGTGATCCAATATAACACAGAAATTTTTCAACAATATCATTAATATCACACGTAAGTAAAATTTTGCTGAAGGTAACTCAAAAATGGTTGCAGCAGTACATCAATAGGGAACTACCAGAAATTCAAGCTGATGAAAAAGAGGATGTGGAACAAGGGATATTATGGCTGATGTCAGATGGATCTTGGCTGAAAGCAGAGAATACCAGAAAGTTATTTACCTGTGTTTTATTGACTATACAAAGGCACTCGACTGTGTGGCTCATAACAAATTACAGATAACATTGCGAAGAATGGGAATTCAGAATACTTAATTGTGCTCATGCGGAACCTGTACATAGACCAAGAGGCAGTCATTTGAACAGAACATGGGGATACTGCGTGGTTTAAAATCAGGAAGGGTGTGCGTTAGGGTTGTATTCTTTCATTAGACTCATGCAGTCTGTAAAAAGATGTAGGTTCTAGACTTAATAAAGAAAGAAAAAAAATCATATGCTGAGGTTAAGATCTGCATTCACATAACTTTTATTGTAGTATATTGTTACAATTGTTCTATTTTATTATTAATTATTGTTAATCTCTTACTGTGCTTAATTTATAAATTAAACCTTATCATAGGTATGTATGTATAGGAAAAAACATAGCACATATAGGGTTCAGTACTATCTGGGGTTTCGTGCATCCACTGGGGGTCTTGGAACATATCTCCCATGGATAAGAGGGATAAGGAGGATCTACTGTATAAAGTGTCTTGAACAAAAAAGAAACAAAAATATGAGTTAAATATATATGACATGCTTTATTAAAACATTTCTTTCCAAGTTCTTTAAATGCTAGATTGAATTTTACAGAAAGTAAAATTTTACAGAAAGCGTAATTCATAAGGAGCCCTGGTGGTACGGTATTTAAGCTCTTCGCTGGTAGCTGAAAGGTTTCAGTTGGAGCTCACCGACCGCTCCTCCGGAGAAAGATGAGGCAGTTTGCTTCTGTAAAGATTTACAACCTTAGAAACCCTATGGGGTAGTTCTACTCTGTTGTATAGGGTTGCTATGAGTTGGAATTGACTTAATGGTAGTGGGTTTGGTTTAAACATAATTCATACGTAAAGGCATATTTCATGGTGATCTATTTATCAAAGGATATGTTTTATCACGTATTAAACAAAGGGAGCTACATGTTTAAATACTCCTAAGAAATTCAGGTAAATAGGCAAGGAAAGAAGGAGCCCTGAAGGCACAATGGTTAAGTTCTCGGCTGCTAACCGAAAGGTTGGTGGTTCGAACCGATGAACGGCTCCATGAGGAGAGAGACCTGGCAATCTGCTCCCGTAAAATAGCCTAGAAAACCCTATGATGCAGTTCAGTCCTATCACATGGGGCCGCTATTAATCGAAACCTACTGGACAGCACCTAGTAACAGCAACAAGCAAAAAAGGATGTGTTCTAAAAGAATAACCACAAAAATGAGTGTGTCCAGACTTTCATAATCCTAGTATTATACATTTTTCTTCTTTCTGTGTAGTCTAAAGTATTCCACTGCTTCATTCAAGCATAAATGCACAGATATTTTTTCAAATGGTTTAATTGAGGTATAATTTATATATCATAAAATTCACTTGTTTTAATTGTACAACCCAGTGATTTATAGAAAATTTACAGAGTTAACACAATCCAATGTTTGAACATCTTCGTCACCTCAGAAGATTCCGTTTTCGTTTGTAGCTACTCCTGGTTTGTACCCCCAGCCCCTCTGTCTCTATGGCGTTGTCTTTTCTGGACATTTTATATAAGTAGAAACATACAGTGTGTGGTCTTTTGTGCCTGACTTATTACATGTGACACAATATTTTTTGAGGTTCATCCATGTTATAGAATGTGTCCCTACTCTGTTCCCTTTTATTGCCGAATAATAATCCCACACATTGCTTTTAATAAATGTTAGCATGCAAAAAAACTGTGAAGGAAAATGCATTTAAAACTCTGAAGGGTTTCTTTTGCAGTTTGCTTTTAAAAGTAGTTTATGTCACCATAATTTCAGTGAGAATTGTAGTAAGCGTTAATGTAGTAAAAATAAGACTACTGATTTATTTATTTAAGGATGGCATGATACACATATTGATATTACGAGAATATTGGTACATATCAGAAGGGAAGGTCCTTTGAGCAATATAGGTGTATAATTGCATGAAATTCTTTATTTTTGCTGAGAAAAACGTATAAAAAAGCAAGCATTAGGAGAATGAACATGCTCTCCTCCTCCCCTACACGTTTTTCAGGCTTGCTATTTTTATCAAGTACAATTTATGTCCATCATGACATATGTTTTATTCTAATGGCCTAAAATATAAACAAATAAAACAAGTAGTCTAATCTTACATCATGTTTTCTATACTTACTAGCAAATATTTGAATTAGTTGCAAAATATTTTAAAGTGGCAAATGCTTTTATGAAGAGCTTTTCTTAAGGGTAAAGGTAAACAAATATATATATTTCTATATCTTCTGAGTATACAAATAATCTTTTAAAAGTTTGTTCATTCTTTCAGAACTCTTCCTTTAAAATATTAAACTTACTTGACTGAATTCATTTTTACTCTATGCATATGCGTATATATTTAACACGTATTTTACTTCAAATGTACAGTGTACAAAGATAGGAGTTACGTTTTAATGTGTTGATAACTGCTCACTGTCGACTCATACCAAGAGGGAAAAGAAAAGACTGTATCATGCGCTCTTTTAGTTTTTTCCTGGAAGATCTATATATATAATGAAGACCACTTAAATGAGATGAGATTACGTAGGAACATTGGCTACTTAGTTATTCCATAATACTGAACTCGAAGCTATGTTACAAAAAAGGTAATATGTCTATTCATATTATTTCTTTCATAATTTAAAAGTGTTAGAGGGAAATAGGTAAACACCAGATATAGTCAAAGTCCTTCAAAGGTCAAGTGCAAGTAGATTGTTGGGGATCATTTTATTTCCTCACATCTCCCCCTGAGTTTTAATTCTTCTCTTTTTCAGTACCCTCTAGCCCCCACCACCTTCTTATTTTATCACTGTCTCATCTTAGACCTGGTCAAATTTCTTCCCTTGTTTTAGTTGAAGCAGATTGGTGTTTTTCAAAAAGAACTTTGTTGTGAGGGACAGGGAATTTGTGAAGATTGGTTGGGAAGTAAAAATGAATTGAAATAAAATAGCCTATGCACATTTTAAAGGTCCCTAGGGGGCTCCAGTTGTTTGTGCTTATTGCTAACCTAAAGGTTGCAGGTTTGAACCCACGTAGCAGCACTGGGGAAGAAGAAGCCTGGAGCCATTATGATTATAGACAAGAAAAGCCTATAGAGCAATTCTACTCTGTAACACATGGGTTTGTCAAGACTCAGAATCAACAGGATGGCAACTAACAACAACATGCACATTGTGAGGAAGAATCTTTTCTACTCAGTTTTTCTATCTCCCAGCATCTGGTATGTTGTTGTTGTTAGGTGCCGTCGGGTCGGTTCTGACTCATAGCGACCCTATGTGCAACAGAACGTCTGTCAGCTTGTTGTACTTTGGGGGCTTCCATGTCACTGTGACGCTGGAAGCTATGTCACCAGTATTCAAATGCCAGCAGTGTCACCCATAGTGGACAGGTTTCCGCTGAGCTTCCAGACTAAGACAGACTAGGAAGAAGGACCTGGAGGTCTACTTCTGAAAAGAATTAGCCAGTGAAAACCTTATGAATAGCAGCATCTGGTTTAATACCAGAAAGATATTTGATTAATATATGCTAATTAAACAATACAATAATGGATAAAAAGAATATTTACGTAGCATCCTAAAATTCTGCTTTTCAGTGCTTGAGTTTAACTCTCAACTCGCTTATATTTAAGGAATATTAGGTAAATATTGAGAAGACATGTTGTGACAAACCTAAAGGAAGAAAGGGAACTTTCTACTTTTTTTTTTTTTTTGCTTAATAGGCATTAGCATAGATTAGATAGTCTACATGTAGAGACCCTATTACTTTATCAGTGCAGAAAGTAAATGTGCTTTTTAAACATAACTTTACCTGTATTACATCCAGCAAGGAACCACTGAAGAAAAAAAAAAAAATCCCACAGATCACATGGCTCAAAAATATGATGCTGTAATATTCAAAACATGTGTAAATGCTAGTAGCATGTATTTCTCTCTGTGGATTTTAGTGAAAACACATTACCTCTGTGACATTAAAAAAAAAATCAATTATGTTGAGCTCTGTGCCATGTAAATATACACTGGAGGACAGTGATGGGAGCAGGTTCAGAAATAGTGATTCGTAAGCAGGTAAGGAAATATGTTGTAAATTAATCACTAAATTGCTCTTTCCTAAATTAATATTAGTTATTTGTCACCGAACAAGTGTTTATAAGGAAACTTGTTTTTATGCCAGGCACAGCGTTATATATGAAAAAATGTACCAGAGAAACAAAGATTCTATAGATAATAGAAAAGTGAAAATGTAGTATCTCCAATATATAAACTCACGTTTTCACTTGTTATAAGGTAGGAAAAACCCAAACATACTTTTGTCAGACTATTTTTCTTTAAAATGTTGTTATCGTTTTTGTATCATTCATTGTTTTACACCAACTTGGTGTCTTTTGATAAATATTCCATTAATCTGAAGTTCAAACCCAAGGAAGTCCCATACCTCACACCATGTACAAAAACTAACTAAAAATGTATCAAAGACCTAAATATAAAATCGAAAATGATAAAGATCATGGAAGAAAAAATAGGGACAATGCTAGGAGCCCTAATACATGGCATAAACAGAATATGAACCATAAGTAACAGTGCACAAGCACCAGAAGAGAGACTAAATAACTGGGAGCTCCTAAAAATCAAACACTTATGCTCATCAAAAGACTTTACCAAAAGAGTCAAAATGCAACCTACAGACTGGGAAAAAAAATTTGGCTATGACAAATCTGATCAGCATTTAATCTCTAAAATCTACAAGATACTGCAAAACCTCAACAGCAAAAAGAGAAATAACTCAATTTAAAAATGGGCAAAGGATATGAACAGGCGCTTCGCCAAAGAAGACAGTCAGGCGGCTAACAGACACATGAAGAAATGCTCACGATCATTATGCAAATCAAAACTACAATGAGATACCATCTCACTCCAGCAAGGCTAGCATTAATCCAAAAAACACAAAATAATAAATATTGGAGAGGTTGTGGAGAGACGGGAACACTTACACACTGTTGGTGGGATTGTAAAATGGTACAACCACTTTGGAAATCGATCCGGCGTTTCCTTAAAAAGCTAGAAATAGAAGTACCATATGATCCAGCAATCTCGCTCCTTGGAATATATCCTAGAGAAATAAAAGCTGTCACATGAATAGATATATGCACACCCATGTTCATTGCAGCACTGTTCACAATAGCAAAAAGATGGAAACAACCTAGGTGCCCATCAAGGGACAAATGGATAAACAAATTATGCCATATTCACACAATGGAATATTATGCAATGATAAAGAACAATGATGAAGCCATGAAACATCTTATAACATGGAGGAATCTGGAGGGCATTATGCTGAGTGAATTTAGTCAGTCACAGAAGGATGAATATTGTATAAGACCACTATTATAAGAACTTGAGAAAAGGTTTAAACACAGAAGAAAACATTCTTTGATGGTTACTAGGGTGGAGAGGGAGGGAGAGGGTTATTCACTAACTAGATAGCAGACAAGATTTATCTTAGGTGAGGGAAAGGACAGCACACATTACAAGGGAAGTCAGCACAACTGGACTAAACCAAAGCTAAGAAATTTCCTGAATAATACACCCAAACACTTTGATGGCCAGAGTAGCAGGGGCAGAGATCTGGGGAGCATGGTTTCACGGGTGTGATGGTTAAGATTGTGTGTCAGCTTTGGCTGGGCCATGATTTTCAGTGTTTTAATGTAATCACTCCCATGATTGAATATACTGTGAGTAAGAAAGGGAGTCTCCTTGGGGGTGTGGCCCACATCTGAATATAAGCAGACTTTCTGGCTTTTAGCTCTCTCTGGATCCTGTGGCGGCTGCCTCCTGTTGCCTCATCTCCAGTTCTTGGGACTTGAGCTGTCAGCTTATCTGTCGAACTTGGGATTCATCGATCTGCACAGCCTGTGAGCACAAGCCTTGCTCTCCGACCTGCCAATCTTGGGCTTGCCAGCTTCTGAGGCTGCGTGACTTGGGAGAGGCCTCTACCCTGATCCATGGACTTGGGACGTTCTAGCCTCTACAACAGTGTGAGCTGTTTCCTTGATATAAATCTCTCTCTATATATATATTTACACACTTTCCTGGTTTTGCTTCTCTAGAGAACCCAGCCTAAGACAAGGGGACATCTAGGTCAATTGGCATAACAAAGTTTATTAAGAAAATGTTCTGCATCTACTTTGGTGAGTGATGTCTGAGGTCTTAAAAGCTAGCGAGTGGCCATCTAAGATGCATCAATTGGTCCCAACTCATCTGGAGTATAGGAGAATGAAGAACACCAACATCACAAGGAAAATATTAGCCCAAGAGACAAAAGAGCCACATAAACCAGAGATTCCATCAGCCCGAGGCCAGAAGAACTGGACGGTGCCCAGCTACCACCAATGACTGCCCTGACAGGGAACACAACAGAGAGTCCCTGATGGAGCAGGGGAAGAGTCGGGTACAGAACTCAAATTCTACTAAGAAGACCAGACTTAATGTTCTGACTAAGACTGGCGGAACCCCAGAAAGCATGACCCCTGGACTGTCTGTCAACCCAGAACTAAAACAATTCCCGAGGCCAACTCTTCAGACAAAGATTGGACTGGACTGTGGGACCAAAAAATGATACTCGTGTAGAGTATTTTTCTTAGCTCAAGTAGATACATGGGACTAAATGGGCGGCTTCTGTCTGGAGGTGAGATGAGAAGGCAGAGAGGGTTAGGAGCTGGTTGAATGGACATGGGAAATCAAGAGTAGAAAAGAGGAGTGTGCTGTCACAGTATAGGGAGAGCAATAAGGGTCACATAACAATGTATGTATGAATTTTTGTAGGAGAGACTAACTTGAATTGTAAACTTTCACTTAAACTACAACAATTAAAAAAAAAAAAGACAAGGAGGTTTCACTACCCCCTTCCTTACTAAGATGGTAACTAAGTGCAGTGGGTGTATCGCTTATCATCTCAGCATTGGAAGAATGCTTCTGGTTCCTGTGCCATCTTCCCAACTTCCAGGGATATCACATGAGTTGCGATCGGTTCCATCTGGTCCCTGGGCACCTTGAACTTTAGCCTACTGAAATGAAGCTGGGCGTAATTGGTTCTTCTGGGTGTGTGCTGGCATTCAGTGCTAATGTCTACAGTCTCACGTATGGTCCCAAGTTCCTACATTCTCTGGCTTCTTCATGCCAACCTCAAGTCACTTCTGGTCAACCAGTTGTCACAGTATTTCTGTAACTTTTTTGGAACTCTAGAATCCTCAGCTGCTTTTTCTACACCATACTGCATGAAGTTAGACTTACTGAATTCTAAACTTCTATCATCTAGGTAGGAATATGTGGATCTGTGATGAATATAGTAGCATCTGCTGGGCTTGTAGTTTTCTCAGGTGATAAAATGAGAAGTGAGAAGTAAGCTCAAACATTGGGGGCATATCCCTGAACTACCTGATGTGGATTTCACCCTTGCTTCCTCTCACCGGGAGCATCACCCCTAAGATAGGAAGGTGAATATTTACATCTGACTTCCCACCACCCTTCCGTTTACCTGCTTCTCTGTCAATATAAGATTATTACTCTTTTGGTCTTATAGGACCTTCCTTGAAATCAATCCTGTCTATTCTCAACACGCTATGGCTTATAATAAAACACTGTTATTAAGGTAGACTTATGATAAATAAAATAAATTTTGTAACTTAAAACCCTCTTTCTGTAGTTTAAATGGCTTTGTTTTCGGGATTATGTTTGTGCTATGAGCTTCAAGATCATGTTTATGAAATCAAAATTGGACTATAGTCTCTTTCTCTTTTTATTCCTTCTAATCTTACCTGTGGCAGAGAGAGTCCTCTCCCTGAATGGGGGGAAGGTCAAGTGCAAAGAATTGATACTGTTACTCAGTCTATCGGAGGGTACAAGCACTACATAAACAGTGCAATATAAAGAGTTATTTGATAGAGGAAATATAGGATTGCAAGAGAGCAAATGACAATTGGGGCAGGTCCTAAATTGGTCTGGAAACAAGGAAGACTTCTCAGAGTAAGACACTCTTAAGCTTTAAGCCAAATTCTTAAGTTGAATAACAGCCATTCCACTTAGAGGAGATTGTATGTTCCATAAGGGAAAAAATGAAGTATGAAAGATGTGTGGAATAGTTAGAGGATAGAGTGTCAGGGGTCAATAAAGGACACCAGGGAGAAACCAGGCCAGACACTGGAAGACCTCTTAAGCTACATTAAGGATTTTGAACCCCCTAATAGGAGGCTGTCGAAGGCTTTTCAGCAGGTTATTGACTTTATCTGTGTGTCACATTGACTGCTGGGAAGAATAGATTGACTGGGAACATGGGCTAGAATGAGACAGGAGAGAGGAAAACCTCTGGGTAGCTATTACAGTGGATCAGGAACAAGATGATTGTGGCTTAAATTGGAGTGAAGTAAAGTGGGGGCAGTTAGGAGGCAGGGAAATGTAGGGATACGTTATTGTTGTTGTTAGTTGCCATCAAGCTGATTCCGGTTTATGGAGATCCCATGGGTTAGCGAGTAGAACTACCCTATAGGGTTTTGTTGGCTGTAATCTTAACGGAAGCAGATTGCCAGGCCTTCCACGGTATCACTGAGCGGGTTCTAACTGTCTACCTTTAGGTTAGCAGTTGAGTGCAAACCATTTGTGCCACCAAGGGATCTTTTTGGGATATGTGAGACACTTAAAGAAGATGTATTTTGCCCTTTTTAATTTTATTTTTTACGGTTGAGTTGGAAAAATAGAAATAGCCAAATGTCCAGTGCAAAGTTATTATTTACTTAGGCTAATATTTTGATATGTTTGTTTTGGTGGGACTTGAGTCCCTTCACTAGCACTGACAATTAATATACAGCACCTGTCTGTTTCATGAGACCACACAGAGTGACTTTTACTAGTAGAAAAAAGCAAGGCTGTAACATTGGTGAGAGGTCTATTGAGCTCCCACACAATGTCAAAATCGAAATCTCTATGCTTATGATTATTTTTGACATCAGAATGACCCCTATGCACATTCAGGAGGAAAATCAAAGTTATAGCTCCTTTATAATTATTCATCCTTCTCTGCCCAAATCTAACAGCTGTAAGCAGTGCAATTTCTGCCTGCACTGAGATTTGTTTGGAGAATTTGTTCTTGTAAGTTTTTCCTAAATCTCCTCCTCTGCACATCCTCTCTCTCCTTGGAGTAGTTATAACCATGACTTAGCAGGGAACAAAGCCAAATAGAATCAAACCAAAAAACTCAATGTTTTCCTTCCTTTCCTTGTTTCTCCTCCTGTGCTTTACCTACCTTTTTTTTTTTTTTGAATCAATAATGATAAATAACAATAGCTAACCTTGATCAGACGCTTCTAGGTGCTAGACATCATGCTGAGTGCTTTGTCAACGTCATTTTATTTAGTTCCTCTGAGATAGATCTTATTTTTCTTAGATGTAATGAATATTATTATTTCTACTATATTATTGTTGCTGTGGGTTGCTATCGAGTTGGCTCTGGCTCATGGTGATCCCATGTACCAAAGAACAAAATGTTGTCCTGTCCTGTGCCATCTTCATTGGTACGCTCAAGGGCATTGTTGCTGCCACTGTATATTTTGAGTGCCTTCCCACCTAGGAGGATCATCTTCTAGCACTACATCAGACAGTATTTTCTTGTGATCCATAGGGTATTCATTGACTAATTTTTGGCAGTAGATTGCCAGGCCTTTCTTTTTAGTTTGTCTTAGTCTGTAATCTCTGCTGGAACCTGTTCACAATGAGTGACCTTGTTGGTATTTGAAATACTGGTTGCATAGCTTCCAGCATCTTAGCAACTTGCAAGCCATCATGGTACAACAAACTCACTGGCAAGTGGATTTCCATTATACAGCGGAAGAAAGAAGGGCTTTGAGACTCAAATAACTTAATGACAGGGTTGATATTAAATTGTCTTCTCTGACTCAGTATAAGCACCTGGTTTTATAGCTATGCTGTCTATCCTCTACCAAAACCATCATCATCACCTTTATCAGCATCATCAGCATTATCACCCTGGTGTATATATCACACCTTGGAAATCACTAATAATCTTCGAAAACTATCAGGAAGCTATTGCTTGAGATGTCCTTTATTGTCCCCTGACACTCTATGCTTTAACTCTTCTATACATCTTTCATTCTTCATTTCCCCCCTCTGAAAGGAAATAACTCTTGAGATCATTAATTCCTTTAGTAGATGTTTTTGAACACATTTCACAGCCCAGACACTGTGTTTGGTGCTGGAGCTGGGGACATGATAGTGCGTAAGACAGGTATGAGATGATTATAGTGTGGAAATAGGAAAACTGATGGGGCAGAATGGCAGCTGCAGCAGAAGAATTAGAGCTCATCCCAGTCAGCCTCTATCCACACTCTCAGGAATAGCATGTTATGGGGTACAGGAAAAAACTCCCTGGTGGAACAGCCCCGTGTAGACACTGCTTCATCCCTTTAATGGTCAGTAGTGGGGTAAACTGACTTGCTCTGACTTTCCCTTGTTTTCCTTTTCTTGATACCTCTGTTTCTGAATAATCTCTTTCATGCTTCACAACGATCTTATGAAGAAAAAAAAATGTTATTATCTCTGCTCTTGTGGGGAGACAACTCTCCATGAATATTTTCACGTTTCTGCACCATCAGGACTTCCTAAGCAAAGAGCTCTGGCACCTGGGTTAAAGGATGATTTAATAGAAACCCTAAAGATAGAGACCTCCAGAGAGATGCAAAATTTCATCTCTCCCCTGGAGACACTTTTCACTCTCCAGGATGTTGTAGTAGATATCTCCCCTCCCCTTTCCAGAGACAATTTATTCTCATGGCAGATCAAAAGTCTCTCTTGCTCTCTCCAGAGGGATAGTGGGAAAGATGGAAAAGTCACGCTATATAAGCTCCAAATTTCATAATTTTGAGACTCCTCTCTTATGATACAAACCCTATTGTATACACAGGGCACATCTTCCTCTCACCGCATTACCCCACAGGGTGTTCATGTATGAGAAACTGAAGGAAGCTGCTCTGTGAGTAAATAAATAGTCTGATCCCCGGTCCAAAGAGCTATGTTCCTGTTAGTATGTGTACGTGTGTGTACCTGTGTGTGTGTATTGTGCAAGCTGGATAACATCTCAGACCCCTAACAGTTTCAGACTTAACAGTTCTCCAGATCAGGAAACTAATGCTAGAAACATGCTCTCAACACGGCTTTCCAGAACACTTCCTTTGTTCTGTTCTTTAACCTTCTGTATGGAGGACCAAGAGGCTTAGGTAATTCCACTATTGAAAAGTATTGGTCACTGACTCTACTTTTCCTTTAAATATCTACTTCTATTCAGCTGACTTAATGTCTAACTTAGTCACACTGAGAAGTCTCTGGGAGAAGCAAGCCCAGAGGACTATGTCCTGGGCCAATGGCTCCAACTTTATCTGTTGGTCCAGGATCTACTGTAAATATGGAATTCTTTTTCATTCTGTAAACCTGTAAAACCTGTTGCTGTAGAGTCGCTTCTGACTCATAGTGACCCTATAGGACAGAGTAGAACTGCCCCATAGGGTTTCCAAGGAACGGCTGGTGGATTTGAACTGCTGACTTTTTGGTTAACAGCCAAGCTCTTAAACACTCAGCCACCAGGGCTCTGTAGGGCCCTGCTATTATCTTAGAACAAATGTGGTAAGACCCTATGTAGCATTCCATAGGGAGAGGAAAAGTAAGAAAACTACTTTGTGACCTCTCATGATAGGGAGTCCTTTGCTGCTCTGGAACATTCCCTTCCATTGGTAGCCACATGGGGTGGGCCAGATCCACCCCAGAGTGAGTTCTCCAGGAGATATGGGCTCTACTATGTCCCCTTTTCAGAACAGAATAGAGGGGAAGGACTGAGGAATGTTACCATATTTTACTAACTTACGATCGACTCGACGGCGATGGGTTTGATTTGGGTTTTTGGTTTATTCCTTAGTGCCACAAAACAAGAAAGAAGGCCACACATTTTAGACCCTCAGAGATAATCCCATAGGGAGGTTCTCCTTTTCCTGGTTTTGTTTATCTCCCTCTTGTCTGTGGTGTTTTCCCCCACCATTCCTACATGTGATGCAAATACAGGCTTTCGGTCTGTCATCTTTCTGTTCTTTACAAGTTCTTCCCTCACGTTTGGACAGGATGTTAGATATGTCTTCCTTGTGCCTGGCTTCCTTGGCTTCACTTGGGCCCTGATCTCTGGAGGGAGGGAATGACGATTTTTAGGTGCTAGCTACTGTTCCAGTTCAGACTTTCCAACACGGGAAGCTTCTAGTTTTCCTACAAAACACCAAAAGGCAAACACATTTTGCCACAGCGTGTATCAATTCATTCTTTTCTGAAGGCAACACAATTTCACGTGGGAAAGGCATATTGTTGCTATTAGCATGACCTCGACTCTACTTGTTTTAAAGTAATAACCTTGGTGTTACTGTTTAAGGGACTTGTGATTCTGTCTTCTGTCTGGGGGGACTGGACAAGTGAAATTCTTCCCAAATTGATTTTCCCCCAAATATGACTGACATATATTCCCCTGATAAGGTGGGAGAAATGACTATGGTACATATCACTCTGAATGAATTTTGATTCCATGGGATTTCCTGTCTTGCATCTGCATTTGCAATCCATTCTCTAAAGACATGTGCGTGTGTGTTGGTTTCTATTTGTAAAGTTGGGAAGCTTTAAATGTAGTTAATTCTCAGTGCAATTCATTCATTTTCCTTGTCTTCCTGTCTTCGGACCATTTTTCTTCTTTGAATGTTTAAGTGATGGTTAACGATGAAGAAGACTAAAATAGACAAAGTAATTGCCACTTGTTCCTTTGTCTCTCGGTGGCTTGCTGTGCTATAAATGTATTTAATCTGGACCAAACTGGGGAGGTAAAACCTAATTTAATAGCTATCAATCACAGACAGCAGGCCTGCTGGAGGAGAAAATACCAAGGTGTTTCTATTACGCAGTCCTCTCTCTGGAAAAACAAAGTGAAATATTAGACACTCCATATCTTCACAAGATGCCTCCTAATCCCTCTACAAAGTTACACATAATTTGAAACTCTTTGTGTATTCCATTTCCACTTATATGTCACTGCCCTTATATTAAAAAGTGTGTGAGTGACATGTTAGCTAAAATATTTTATGAGAATTAACTACACTGGGCTCTGTTAGAAGGAAACAGAGAAACTTGATATGAAATTCAAATACTAATTAAATAAAGTTTCCCCATGTGGAGCTGAGAAGCTGCTTTTCTAAGCCCAGAATAATGCATATGGCTGTGCTGTATAGCCTTCTAATAGGGAAACCATCATCCTGTGTTGTCTGTTAAAACCCTTCCAGAACCTTCCCATTTTACTATGATTAAAACGCCAAAGTCAGAAGTGTTCCATGGTCTAGTAACCTGCATTATTTCTCTGACCTTCTCTTTCTCCAAGAGGTCAATGGTGGTTCAGTGGTAGAATTCTTGCCTTCCAGGCAGGAGACAAGAGTTTGATTCCTGGCCAGTGCACCTCATGGGCAGGCACCACCCGTCTAGTCAGTAGAAACTTGTGTGTTGCTAGGATGCTGAACAGGTTTCAGCAGAGCTTCCAGATTAAGAGGGACTAGGAAAAAAAAAAGCTTGCCCATCTACTTCCAAAAATCAGCCAATGGAAACCCTGTGGATCACAATGCCCTATCCACAACTGATCATGGGGATGGTGTAGGACTGAGCAGCATTTAGTTCTGTTGTTCATGGGGTCAGTATGATTTGGGGACGACATGACAGCAGCTAACAACATATTTCCCTACTCTGCTCACCCATCTCGTCCTCTTTCAGTCTGCTTCAGCTTCCCTGGTCTCCTGGCTGTTCCTCTTACACCACACGCTCACACACCAGGGTCTTTGCACTTCACATTTTCTCTCCCTGAAACATTTTTCCCTAAAATATGTACAAATCTCCTTCACCAACAAAGTGACACTAGCCTGACCAGCCTATTTAAATTGGAATCCTCCACCACCAGCATGCCTTGTCCCACTTCCCTACTTTTTATTTTCTCTATAGAGTTTCTCACCATCTAACATACCCTATGTCCCTGGGTGGTGCAAGCATTTTATGCTCTACTACTAACTGAGAGGTTGGCGGTTCAAACCCACCCAGTGGTACTGCAGAAGAAAGGCCTGGAGATCTGCTTCCATAAAGATTACAGCCATAAAAACTCTATGGAGTTCAGTTCTACTCTGTAACACATGAGTCATCATGAGTTGGAATTGACTCAAAGGCAAGTTTTTTTTTTTTTTTTTTAGCATACCATATTTTACTTATATATTTTATTTATACTTTGTCTCCCCTTACTAAAATGTAAGGGCAAAATTTTTGTTTACTTGCTGTATCTCCAGACCAGTGACCAAGGTCACACAATATTTGCTAAATGAATGAACAAAGGAATGTTAATACAGTCTGTTCTTCAGAAGCTGTAAGTTATTTCAAAAGGAAATGGAGTATAATGGAATTGTAGTAAAGGTTACTTGGAGCAGAGAGTAATAACCCTGTGATAAATAGGTTTGAATCACTGAAGACTGCATTAAACCAACCAGACACTTTACCTAAACTCTAACTTCCGCAGCTGTTGAACATATGGCATCTTGTCAGGGGCTCAAACAAAGTAGCTGAAGATCCATTCGTTCGTTTACTGAGGTCTCCTATGAGATCCAGGCAGTATGCAAGCCTCTAGGGATATAATGCTGAATAGACTGTAGTCTTGATCCTTACTGAACTCATAGTTTCTCGGGGAGACAGATAATAAAACAGCTCATTACAAGTTGATGCATTCAATGTTATGAGTTCTGTATGAGCAAAGTTCTGGGGAAGAAAAGAAGGGTCAATAAGCTAATGTGCCTGTAGGGATTTAGGAAGGCTTTGCAAAGGAAGTTAAATTTTATTGGAATTTTTGTTCAAGATGCTTTCAATTACAAGCAATGGAAAACCCAGCTCAAATGGGGAATAAGCAATTAAGGGAATTTATTCACTCATGTAGTTAAAATATCTGGAGATAGAACAGACTTCGATCCAAGAGATCAAAGCACCAGGGCCACTTGTCTGTGAGTTTCTCATGTCTGGACTCTTCCATGTGACAGCTTCACCTCAGGCTGGCTTCTCTTGTAGCTGGGAAATGGCTCCAGCAGTTCCACTTCTCGCATCTGCCTACCCAGGAGCTACCCTTCTACCAACTACTGAACAAAAATATGATGGTTAATCTGACTGACCCACCTGAGATCACTGACCACTCCTTAACCAGTTACTGTGACCAGAAGATTCCATGGGCTAATTGATATATACGGGATGTTGATGGTTCTGTGGTAGAATTTTTGCCTTCCATTTGGGAGACCCAGTTCAATTCCTGGCCAATGCACTGCATGTGCAGCCACCACTCATCTGTCAGTGGAGGGTTGAGTGTTGCTAGGATGCTGAATGGGCTTCAGCAGAGCTTCCAGACTAAGATGGACTAGGAAGAAAGGTCTGATGATCTACTTCCAAAAATCAGCCAGTGAAAACCCTATGGATCACAACAGTCCAATCTGCAGCTGACTAGGGATGGTGCAGGGCCAGGCAATGTTTCATTCCATTGTGCATGGGGTCACCATGAGTCAGGGGTCGACTCAACAGCAGCTAACAACAAAAACAACCATTGATGTAGATCTTGGTTCCCCGCCTAGCCTTTCACCCACCATTGGAGCAAGAAGGATAAAACTATGTTCTCTAGCTTATAGCAGTGATGGCCCATCCCTGAAGCAATGTGGTGTTGTTACTCCTCCCTAACTGTAGAGTAGCTATGCAAATGGGAAAGACAGATAATAATAAACGGGACAGAGGAATGCTTGGGTGGCAACTTCAATTTGTCCTACAATCTTAAAGAATAATTAAGAACTTTTCAGGGAGATGATAGAGAAAAGTAATGTCATAGGTATAAACAACACCATGTTGGGGGGAAAAAAGTGGAGGTAAAAAATGATATGCACCATTGAGGGAAAAGCGTGCAACATAGGGGCAAATGGAGTGCCTGGAGATGAAACCCCAAATGAAGTTGTAGACAGATTGGGATGTCTCCTGTATAAATGGGATAATTCTGTGAATAATTTAAAATTTTGGGTCTCTTTAAATCAAACAAACATGTAAAGCCAGATACAGAGAAAACCACAGGAATAGAAGATATGGTCTCTGTTCTCCAAAAGATGTGCAGACTGGTTGCCCTTTATCACCACTCCTATTTAACATTGTGCTGGAAGTTCTAGCTAGAGCAATAAGGCAAGAGAAAGAAATAAAGGGCATCCAAATT
>NW_004443970.1:14177666-14196610 GCF_000243295.1 Trichechus manatus latirostris
TTTCAAGCCACCAAAAAAAAAAAAAAAAGATGTGGAGACAATCAAGTTGGTTAAATGAAATAGTGCTCAGTGACCATCCAGAGTGCTTCATTGTTAGACTGTGTGTCATCAACTTGAATTTAGAGGTCAGAAGATGTTCTGTGAGAACTTGTGTATAGAGGAAGGCTTCTGGGAAGAGGAAAGAGCATAGAGAAACCTTGAAAGATGAATCCATGTAGATAAGTGAAAACAAGCCGTGGACATTCAGCATGGAGGGATAAGCATGTCTTTAGGCAGAAAGTTAGAAGCATGGTATGAGCAGAAACCATGAAGAGAATGGCTGCTGGTTGTGCATGTAATGAATGACAGTCACAGAGGTGCCAGATGGTAAGACCAAAGCTTTAGTGTCTTCGATCCAGACTCTGGGCAATGAGTTTATTTCTTTTACACTCATTTTTCTCATTTATAAATGAGGATAAGAATCCCTTTCTTACATGGTAGAGCATTTAAGAGCTAATAGAAATCCTGTATGTAAAGTGCCCCGGTACATGCAGATAGTATGTGATCAATACATTATAGCTTTTCCTCCTTCTCTTCCTCTGATGAGGATGACTATGATAAGTAGAAGGAGAAAGAGGCTCATGATGATGAATGCTGAATTTTCACCACTGATTAAGAACAAATCAGAGAAAGTAAAAGCTGATAAGATGATTCTGGCTCCTTAGAAACAGTAAGAAAAAACATTTTCCATCTCCTTCCCTGTATTTTAATGGTACAAATGATGTTGATCTTCATTTACTGTTTGTGAAATTATTAAGAACAATCAGTTAAAGGCTCATTGATAGATTTTCCATTATCATTGTTCCTAATATATCGTAAGAGAACCAAATCATTGGTCGAATATTGATACATTTTCCCCACTCTCCAAAAGTTTGGCTTCTTGGTATTTTTAGTGAAAAAACAACAAACAACAAAAACCCATCTCTTGACACTTAATCAAAATTAACTTTTCAGTAACTCTTTACCCCTTCTGCAACTTCAAGACATCTGTCACCCTAAACTTTACGCTGTCCATAACAGCACCCCTCTTCCTCAGCATCTAAGGATTTGTGTCTAAGGCAGCATCAACCACTAAAATACTTTAGCTTAAAAATGTGGTGTCATCTTTGGATGAATAATTCCTGATATTTGTGGTTTTCATCTCTTTTATATCTCTTTCTCCCCTGACCTTGCCCTTCTCCAGGTCACTTCTACTCTGAGAGACTAAAATAGACCCAAACTTCTTTCAATGCTGTCTGTCTCTCTGCCAGCTGATCCCTTTGTCAGTGTTGCCAGACTATTATTACCAAGCTGGCCCCATCACCATGACATCCCCCACCTCAAGTACTTCAGGTGCCATATGAGCAAAGTTCTGAAAGTATGTCTGAAAAGTCAGGAAACACAGGATAAATTCATTTTAAACAATTTGCTTTATTAGTTATTTATTGCTGCATAAATAATTGCCACAGAACTTAAAACAATAAACATTAATTATAATTCACAATTTCCTGTGGGTCAGGAATTTAAGAGCAGCCTGGTTGGCTGGTTCTGGCTCCAGGTCTTTCATGAGGTTGCAGTCTAAATGTGGGTTAAGGCTTCTGTCATCTAAAGGCTCAACTACAGCTGTATGATCCACCTCCCAAAATGCTTTACTCACATGCTGGCAAGGCTTTTGTTAGGAAGCCTCAGTTTGTCTCCACATGGGCCTCTCCGCAGGACTGCTTGAGTGTCTTCATAACATGGAAGCTAGTGTCCCCCAGAGAGAGTTATCCAAGAGAGAAAGCCAGGCAGAAGGAATATTCTTTTTGATGACTTAGTCTCAGAAGTCACGTCGTATCACTTCTGCTACAGTCAGTGGTTAGAAAGGAATTATTAAATCCTACTTACATTCCAGGAAAGCAGAATTAGTACCACTTGCAGAAGGAGGACTGTCAAAGAACTTGCAGACATATTTTCAAGCCACAACAGCATCTGAGTAGTATGCCCGCTATAGTTTTCTTCAATCTGTACATTGTTAGTCTGAATAAAGTCTAACAAGTATACTATTTTCCCTGTAATCCTAGATTTATTGAACACTTTGTAGTGTGTTTATTGTACTCTTATAGAAGGAGTCTCATCAACTGTATTTATCACAACCTGTGCTTATTTTTTTCTCCTTCTACTCCCCCAGAATATATTCCAGTTGCGTCAGGCTGGTCTTCTCATTCTTCCCAGTGCTTGCTGTTTTCACTGCTGCCTCAATGGCTTTATCAAGACCACTCTTCCTTCTTTTGATCTGCCTTTCTAAACCCTCAGCATTTGTGACAGGCAATCTCAAGTCTTACCTTTTCTAGGAAGAGTTGATTAATATCTCCCTCATGCATAGTCCTCTCAGTTGTGATCACTCATACACACGTGCATTTTTTCACCTGATTATATTCGGTTCAGCACAATTTTATCTACCCCGTTTCTCTAATAACGCCTGTATATAGCTACAGCAAGTACTCATTAAATATTTATTGAATGAATGAATGATATTAGATTAAAATATTTTTATTTAACCCAGGTATCCAAAATATGATTATTTCCACATGTAATCAGTATAAAACTTATTAATAAAATATTTTATGTTCTTTTTTTGTACTAAGTTTTCAAAACCTGGTGTGTCTTTTACTGTATCATCACATGCTATTTTAAAAATGCTTGATATGTATTTAGATACATAAAATGTATAGTTCAAAAAGTAGGTTAATACATGGAGATTATTCTAAATATAATTAAAATTTTTATAACTTAATATCCACTTTAAACTTTAAATTTAAATTAAATAGCATAAAAATTAAGTTGCTCTGTTTTACACCACGTTTAAAGTGCTTAATATCTATATGTGGCTGGTGGATGCCATTTTGGGCAGTGTAGCTCTAAGATCTTAGAAGAAACAAACGTGGGGTGTCATTGGGTTTTGTCTCGGTCATTGTCTTAGTCATTTAGTGCTGCTATAATGGAAATACCACAAGTGGATGGCTTTAACAAAGAGAAGTTTATTCTCTCACAGTCCAGTAGGCTACAAGTCCAAATTCAGGGCACCGGCTCCAGGGGAAGCCCTTCTCTGTCAGCTTCAGAGGAAGGTCCTTGTCATCAGTCTTCCCTTGGTCTGGGAGCTTCTCTTCACAGGAACATCAGGTCCAAAGGACACGCTCTGCTCCTGGCACTGCTTTCTTGGTGGTATGAGGTCCCCATGTGTCTCTGCTTGCTTCTGTCTTTTATATCGCGAAAGAGATTGGCTTAAGACACTATCTAATCTTGTATACCTCATCAGTATAACTGCCGCTAATCCATTGTATTAGATCATACTGATTCAATTTACCAGACATAAGGAAATCATATCAGATTGCAAAATGGACACAATTTTACAATACTGGGAATCATGACCCAACCAAGTTGACAGAAATTTTGGGGGGAGACAGTTCAATCCATGACAGGTTTTGAACTAATTTTTATCAAAAACAATGCTTAGAAGCGCAAAAGTAGAATGAAATACAGCTTGTATGAGGGAGGTGAGTTTGGAAATATGTATATCCTTAGAGAGGGATTAAAAATTTGGCTCATTCTTCAGGTTTGGCTGTCCTATATATTTCCTTCTACATTTTCTAACTAGCTCCTGGAAGCCCTTCTTTCCTCCTCTATACGGAAGTCTGCCACTGACAAATGCATCCCACTTCACCTTTACTGAAAAGGCTGGATGCTCAAAATAACTCATCCCTTACTTTTGGAGATGGTTCAGGACCAGGTAGCATTTTGTTCACTGTGCATGGGGTCATCCTGAGTTAGGGGCTGACTCAATGGCAGCTAAGAAGAAAAATAACAGGGGAAAATAGATACATCATTGACAGAAAGTGGAACCTGGAGTTTTAGTAAAAGATGAGACCTAAGAGAGACTCCTGGTCATACACCTATAACCATAGGGAGTATAGTCTGGGCAAGCAGAAGCAGGTGAGAGATTTGATGGTGGGCATGTGTGGACTTCTTGTAGGGTTGCTGATTTTTGTAAATAGCTGAAAGGATGAGGGAAAAAGGGTGAGATGTTTTCCTATGCCTGCTTGGAAAACCAGCAGAAGAATGGTACCATCCCCATCTACAAAGAAGCATCTTGGTATTAACAAAGCCTGTTAGAGACTTAACTCTTTGTCTTTATGAGCAGTATCCCAAGATGAGATATTCCTATCCAGTGTTAACATTTGGCATTTAATCCAGGATTGTGACAATATGAAGAGATAGAGTAGTAGATGAAAACTTGCTGTGATTCACTTACTCTTCAAGGAAGAAATAGCCATTTATGCTTCCACTGAAGAAATTTTAATTTGCAACTGTGTGGGAGCTATCTTTTTTGAATAACTTCACTCTCTTAAAAAAATGTAGCATTTAGATTTGGGGAAATTGAAGTAAATCTAGAGAATCTATCTAGCCAGTGGATCTGAAGAAGGCAGATCATTTTTTCCACTCTCTGCATTTCAAAGCAGTCAAGAATGTGTCCACTGTAAGTAACGTGGGAAGATAAAGCATACATTTTTAAAAAATGAATTGCGTCAAAGGCTTTTTAATGCCTCGTTTTGAATTAATAGGCCATCACCTGCTTTTTTATCCATGATATGCTGAAGGATCCTTCCCATGCATGTGGAAAAGTGTACTCCATGGGGAAGTAAAAATCAGTGTCATTCTTTCATTATTAACATATCAGGAGCTGGAAGTATGAATAGCATGGGCTTCTGAAAAATAGGGACCTGAATTCTCTCTCTTTATCAAAGGACTTCCCTTGTGCTTGTCCAGTACCGCTCCTTTTCTAGAACCTACCTTCCCTAGAGAAAGGCCCTAGAATCTTGCTAATTTATAGAATGGGCCTGTGGCATAAGTATAGAGAATGAGCTATGAATTAGCACATCAGACTCATTTTCACTGGTAACCTGATTTTATGTTTTACATCTTACTGCTGTAAGAAAAAGCAAATGGGATCTTGAGCTCCTTAATTCTCTGTTGCTAGCCTTTCTTCAGCAAATTAGTTCAAGTTTTTTTTTTAAACCTGAAAGTGATACCTTTTCTTGCTACATTCACAACGGGAATAGGGAAATGTCAATTTACCCCAAGTTCAGCAGACCCACATCCAACGAGGGAAAGTTCATTTGCTGCTGTGTTTTCTAAGCAGTGACACCTTAATAGGTCTGCCCCAGAAAAAGACAAGTCGAAGTGTTTTGGGGCCCCTTGGGTTTCTCTTTGAGCATGGGCATAGGAGATTTGTAAAATGGGACAGTCCTCACACATCTTCATTCCTTAAAGATAAAGGACATGTTTTCCTTATTTGCAAGAGATCCAAATGAGATCATCCTAGGCTGATGGGGAATACAATAAAATAAAACTCAGCTGTGAGTTTTTACCTGGTAAACTTCAAAAGTGAACAGAATCAGGACATAAAGAGCTTGGTGGTTAAATGTTTTCAAGGAAAGCAAAGAAAGCTTGGATTCTAGACTCAACCTTGCTGGGTTCCACTCCCAGATCTGCAATTATCATCAGTCAGTTACCTTATCTCCCTTTTGTTCTCTCATTTATTTTATTTTTAAATTAAATTAAATTTAATTCTTTTATTGTACTTTAGATGAAGGCTTACAGAACAAGTAGTTTCTCATTAAACAGTTAGTACACATATGGTTTTATGACGTTGGTTAATAACCCCACGACATGTCTTCTCGACCTTGAGTTTCCTATTACCAGCTTTCCTGTCCCCTCCTGCCTTCTAGTCCTTGTCCCTGGGCTATTGTGTCACATTAGTCTCATTTTGTTTTATGGGGCTGTCTAATCTTTGGCTGAAGGGTGAACCTTGGGAGTGACTTCATTACTTAGCTAAAAGGGTATCCGGGGGCCATACTCTTGGGGTTTCTCCAGTCTCTGTCAGGCCAGTAAGTCTGGTCTTTTTTTGTGAATTAGAATTTTGTTCTACATTTTTCTCCAGCTCTATCCAGGACCCTCTATTGTGATCCCTATCAGAGCAGTCAGTGGTGGTAGCTGGGCATCATCTAGTTGTACTGGACTCAGTCTGGTGGAGGTCATGGTAGTTACAGTCCCTTTGTCCTTTGGAGTAATCTTTCCCTTGTTTTGTTTTCTTCATTCTTCCTTGCTCCCAAAGGGGTGAGGCCAGTGGAGTATCTTAGATGGGTGCTCACAGGATTTTAAGACCCCAAAGACGCTACTCACCAAGGTACAATGTAGAACATTTTCATCATAAACTATGTTATACCAATTGAGCTAGATGTTCCTAGAGACCATGGTCCCCATAGCCCTCCGCCCAGCAATTCGGTCCCTCAGGATAATGTCCTCCAGTATCATCCATGTTATGAGAAGCTTTGCAGATTCACCGTTGTTCTTTATGATTGCATAATACTGCATTGAGTGTATGTACCATAGTTTATCCATTCGTCTGTTGATGGGCATCTAGGTTGTTTCCATATTTTTGCTATTGTGAATAATGCTGCAATGAACATGGGTGTGCGTATGTCTATTCGTCTGATGGCTCTTATTTCTCTAGGATATATTCCTAGCAGCGGGATTGCTGTATCGTTTGGTATTTCTACTTCTAGCTTTCTAAGAACGCGCCATATCATTTTTCAAAATGGTTGTATCATTTTGCATTCCAACCAGCAGTGTATAAGAGTTCCTATCTCCCTGAAGCCTCTCCAACATTTGTTATTTCCAGTTCTTTTCAATCATGGCAGTAATGCCAGGATGAAATGGTATCTCATTGTGGTTTTGATTTGCATTTCTCTAATGGCTGGTGATCGCGAGCATTTCCTCATGTGTCCAGTTGAATGTGTTCTTTGGTGAAGTGTCTGTTAATTTCCTTTGCCCATTTTTTAATAGGATTATTTGTCTTTTTGTTGTAGAGGTGTTGGATTTTCTTGTAGATTTTAGAGATTAGAACTTCGTCTGTCTTGTAGGTTCTCTTTTTACTCTTTTAGTGAAGTCTTTTGGTGAGCATAAGTGTTTAATTTTTAGAAGATCCCAGTTATCTAGCTTATCTTCTGGAGTTTGTGTGTTGTTGGTTATGGTTTATATCCTGTTTATGCCATGTATTAGGGCCTCTAGCATTGATCCTATTTTTTCTTCTATGAACTTTATAGTTTTTCGCTTTATATTTAGGTCTTTAATCCATTTTGAATTAGTTTTTGTGTATGGTGTGAGGTATGGGTCCTGTTTCAATTTTTTGCAGATGGACATCCAGTTTTGCCAGCACCATTTGTTAAAAAGACTGTCTGTTCCCCATTTGATGGACTTTGGGCCCTTGTTGAAGATCAGGTGACCATAGGTGGATGGACTTACATCTGGGTTCTCAATTCTGTTCCATTGGTCAATGTATCTGTCATTGTATCAGTACCAGGCTGTTTTGACTACTGTAACTGTATAGTATGTTCTGAGGTCAGGTAGTGGGAGTCCTCCTACTTTATTCTTCTTCTTCAATAGTGCTTTACTTATCTGGGGCTTCTTCCCTTTCCGTATAAAGTTAATGATTAGTTTTTCCATCTTTGTAAAGAATGTTGTTGGTATTTGGATTGGAATCCATTGTATTTGTAAATTGCTTTGGGTAGAATTGTCATTTTCACTATGTTGAGTCTACCTATCCATGAGCATGGTATGTTTTTCCATTTATGTAGATCCCTTTGGGTTTCTTGCAGTGGTGTTTTGTAGTTTTCTTTGTATAGGTCTTTTACATCCCTGATTAGATTTATTCCTAAGTATTTTTTTTTTTTAGGGGCTATTATAAATGGTATTGTTTTCCTGATTTCCTTTTCATCGTTCTCTTTATTGGTGTATAGGAATCCAACTGATTTTTGTATGTTTATCTTGTATCCTACTACTCTGCTGAATCTATTAGTTCCAGTAGTTTTCTTGTGTAGTCTTTAGGGTTTTCTATGTATAGTATCATATCATCCACAAATAAGGACAGTTTAACTTCTTTATTACCAATTTGGATGCCCTTTATTTCTTTTTCTTGCCCTATTTCTCTAGCTAGGACTTCCAACACAATGTTAAATAGAAGTGGTGATAAAGGGCATCCTTGTCTTGTTCTTGTTCTCAAGGGGAATGTTTTCAGCTTCTCTCCATTAAGAATGATGTCGGCCATTGGTTTTGCATAGGTGCCCTTTATTATGTTGAGAAATTTCCCTTCTCTGAGTATTTTATTGAGAGTTTTTATCAGGAATTGGTATTGGACTTTGTCAAATGCCTTTTCTGCATCAATTGAGATGATCATGTGATTCTTTTCTTTCCTTTTATTTATGTGGTGGATTATGTTGATTGATTTTCTAATGCTGAATCATCCTTGCATACCTGGTATGAATCCTACTTGGTCGTGGTGTATTTGGTTAGCAGCTGAGTGCTTAACCATTGCACCACCAGGGCTCTGTTAAACGTATCTTCCAGCTCTAAAAGCTTACGTATTTGCTACGTGTCAGGCTAATAGACTTTGAATTCTATATTCATAGCCCTAACCAAGCCAGAACTGTTGTTGTGTGCCGTGGAGTCAATTCTGACTCATAGTGACCCTATATGACAGAGTAGAACTGCCCCATAGGATTTTCTAGGCTGTAATCTTTATGGGACCAGATCACCAGGTTTTTTCTCCTATGGAACAGCTAGTGGGTTTGAGCTGCAGACCTTAACCATTGTGCAACCAGGGCTCCTAATAAGCATATGAATACCAGTACTACTTGTCCCTTATCCCCACCCAACCCTGACCATTCCTTTGCCTTTGACAGCCCTAGCTTGTTAAGAACATCATTATTATTAGAAAAACAGGAGAAAGGAGGGAAGAGAAGATACAGGAAGGAAATAATAATCAAAAGATGGCATTTGTTGTGGATGACCATTTCCCCGATTCCCCTCCCCACTCAGCATACCTGTCCATGGAGGCCCATCTCTAATCCTGTCTCCTCCACGGTTGGCCTTTTGGCTCCCCTCCCCCTACCAGTGCAGCAGGCATTACAGTTCCTTTGTTGTTTTTGACTGTATTTGCTTTTCTAGAAAGCTTATGGAACCTCTAAAGGGTAAGAACTGGGACCTCCTCACCCAAGCTTACTTGCAATGCCCTGTGCAATGTCTGAGGCATAGTTGATCCTTTGTAACAGCTGGTCAAATTAAAGGAATTAAACTGAACTCAGAGAGGGTCAAAATTAACAAGGCCATTTTTTACCACCTTCCTTCATAGATTAATTCCAGGACCTTGAGTTTGAAACCAATGTAGAGTTAGGATTGGCGCAGAAGAAGAGATTTGGAACATCGACCTGATAAACATATTGCTTTTTCTTCTTTCTATTATATCATGAAAACTGACTAGCTCTTAGTCCTCTAAAGGGAAGTGTACAAAACTCTACTACATTCCATAATAATTTTTGTCCCTGAGCTAATCTCACAGGTGTCTTGTTTTTATGCACGGCCCTGCTCTGCATCTAGTAATAGTTTGCTATATGAATTATGATTAGGGTTGTCGGATTCCCCAAATATTGCATGGGACATGCTTATACTAAAAAAATTATTCGACTTTTATCTGGAATTCAAATTTGACCAGGTGTCCTATATTTTATGGGCCAATCCTAGTTAGGACTCAGGTGACCTGAAAGCCAGCTCAAACTGACTTCAGCAACAACAACAATAATTTATTGGCCCACATAACTGAAAGGTCCAAGTGCTAATTCTAGGTTTCAGGTGGGGCTTAATTTAATACGTCATTAAGAATCCATTCATTCTCTCAGCTCTGGCTTCTCCTGTAATGGCTTTTTTTGCAGGCTTCACATGGTACCAGGTGGTGGCAAGGAATGCCTGCCTGACATCGTGCTAGGACCAAGTGCAGTGGGGAGGGCAAGAACAGCTGCCTCCTGCCCAGCAGCCCCAGCAGAAGCTGTTTTGTTCCTTACTGGCTCTCACTGAGTGTTGTGTCCTACCCTGAACCTACCCCGTGACCAGGGCTACACTATGCTCTGATTGGCCAGACCTGAGCCCTATGCATGGCCTGGTGGTGGGAGAGGAACAATTCCTTACAAACTAAATTGGGTTGCTGGTATCAGAAGAAAAAATGGATATTGGGTGACAGAAGAAAAAAAAAAAAAAACACTCACCATACTTATTATAGGTACCTAAAACCAGTTGCTGTCAAGTCGGCTCCCATTCTTGGTGACCCCTATGTGTCAGCATAGAACTAGGCTCCATAGGATTTTCACTAGCTGATTTTTCAGAAGTAGATTGTCGGGTCTTTCTTCCAAGTCGCCTTGACTTGAACCTCCAGTCTTTCAGTTAGCTGCCGAGTATGTTAATCATTTGTACCATCCAGGGACTCTTACAGGTTGCTAAACAGGGTTGACTATTTTTCCAAGATAATTTGAAAAAAGAGATAGCAGCAGAAGCTCTGGGTATTAATCCTGGTTATTCCACTAACCTGATCATGTGGCTTTAACTTTGTGGATCAGTTTTCACAAGAGTAAAAGAAGGAATTAGGCAATAGGTGAATTCTGAAGTCCTTTTTAGTCTAACAATCTCCAATACTGTGAATGGTAGCAGAAAGGAGATTATGAGAGAAAGACACAGAAAGAGAAGAATTTAAATGCATTTTATTTGTTCAGGATAAAATGGCTGTGTTAGAATAATAATAAGGAGCCCTGGTATTGCAATGGTTGAGCGCTTTGTTACTAACTGAAAGGCTGGTGGTTTGAACCTAGCCATAGGCTCCAAGGGAGAAAGACCTAGTGACATGCTTCTATAAAGATTACAGCCTAGGAAACCTTACGAGCACTTCTGTTCTGTCCCATGGGGCCACTATGAGTCAAAACCAACTCGATGGCACGTAACAGCAGAAGGATAGCCTTAGTATAAATGGAATGAGTTTCTTTTATACTGTTAACTCTGGTTAGTTCATTCTTTGTTTTTTGTAGGTTCTCTGTGGCTATTTTAACAAATAAATTTGACTCTGAATATGCAAATGTATATGTATGTGTATTAAAATTGCTGTTCAGTCACTGACACCAAGTTGGCTTTTTTTCTCCAAAGTAATTTATTAGAGAGTAAAAAGGAACTGAAATCTCAGAGGAATGATGAAACTCTTGTGATTTTATTTCATCATAGCATACCATTAAGATGACATAGATCATCTTCATGCCATAGGGATTAATAGTAATTTGTGAGCTTTTGAAATCCCTTTGAAACTTTCAGATTAAAGGAATTAAGCTATATTTTAAAATAACAAATCTAATTATTGGTTTTTCTGAACATTCAAATGAAGAAGAAAGTCAATTTCCTTTTTTTCTTCCTTCAGATGTCTTTTAATTTGTTCACTTACCACAGAGCCTTCAAGTTCAAAAGCAGTTTTCATCATTTTGGCTTAAACACAGGGAAAACAGACCTGAATAGACTTGGCCAGACTTAACCCTGGCAAAAGAAATTGAGTCCGACAAGCCTAGGCTTTGGTTAAAAATGTAGTTGCCTGTAATAAACTTGTGAGGTCTAGCTTTTCAGCCTCTTCTGCTAACTCCCCAAATCATCCCTGTGGGGAGTGACCCCTATGAGGTGTGTGATTGTGTTTACTTCCAATTTTTGGAAAATCACCTTAAGTAAGAGCTGGCTTGAGGCTTTCTGTACCCAGCCATCTTAGAATAACATGGCATTTTTATGACTTTTAATCATGTAGTCCATTGCCCCCCTTCAATTTATAAGTACGAAGCAGAGCCCCATTTAGCGAGGCATGACATGCTCAAGGGCAGAGACCTATTGAAAGCAGGAACTCAACTCTATCTTGACTTACAGGGGCCATTCCTTAAGAGCTAAAGTGATGATTGATCTATTGCCTTATTTAGCCTTTTTATACGCTCATCAAATTCATTAAACTAACTCTAGATCATTGGGTAAGTCAGATGCAAAGTTATATTAAAAAATATTTAGACTAATTTAATAACACCAATTATTAAATCTACTCAGTATCTTGTTTTGTGGAAAATATTAAAATGTCTCAGTGATTTAGGGTGTTATTGGTAAATGCGATGGCATTATTTCATGGTTAGAAATATAGATCTCAAGTTTTCTCTCCTTCCAGTGTTCCCAAGACCCTTTGTGATATTGAAATGGCAAGGGAGGGTTTGAAATAGACACCAGAGAGCCAGATCATTTGAAGATTTTCCAGAAGTTGTCACCTAGCTATTAGGACATAACTTATTAACACCTAGGGTATCAATGGTAAAGAATTTTGTTTCAGATTTAAATTTTAATGAGGCTTGAATAGAAGGCTTTTTCTTCTTAGTTCCTTTTTTTTTTTTTTTTTTTTTCTTGTTTGCTTCAGCAAAAAGATGAAGGAACAGCCCCAGCAGCACAGGCAAATGCAATGTAAATATTGTTTTTGATTTCCCTCACTGGGAAAACATTGTGGGAAACTGTAGTCATTTCCTATTATGGCTGTAAATAAATCGCCAGAAATTTAATGCCTTAAAAGAATACAAACTTAGTAGAGTTCTGGAGGTCAGAAATCTGAATCAGTGTCACTGGCCTAAAATCAAGGTGTCAGCAGGGTTGGGTTCCTTCTGGAGGCTTTAGGGGAGAATCTGTTTCCTTGTGTTTTTTCAGCTCTAGAGGCCATCTGCATTCCTCGGCTCATAACCCTTCATTACTCCAACATCTACTTCCACCAACACGTCTCCTCTGACACTGACTCTCCTGCCTTGTTCTTATGTATAAACCAAAACCAAACGCATTGCCACTGAGTCGATTTTGACTCCTAGCAACCCTACGGAACAGAGTAGAACCGCCCCATAGAGTTTCCAAGAAGCGGCTGGTGGATTCAAATGGCCGACCTTTTGGTTAGCAGCCATAGCTCACCATAGCTCTTAACCAATGCACCACCAGGGCTCCATGGGCCCACCCTGATAATCCAGAATAATTTTTCCATTTCAACATCCTTCATTTAATCATATCTGCAAAGTTTCTTTTGCCATGCTGTTGTTGTTGTTGATTGATAGGTGCTGTCAAGTCAACTTTCAACTCATAGTGACCCTGTGACAGAGAAGAACTGCCCCATCGGGTTTTCTAGGTTATAATCTTTAAGGGAGCAGATTTCCAGGTCTTTCTCCTGCAGAGTGCCTGGGTGAGTTTGAATCACCAACTTTTTGGTTGACAGCTGAGCACTTAACGCTTCTGCCACCAGGGCTCCATTTTGCCATGGAGGGGGCTATTTTTATCCCTATCACAGAAGTCATATTATAAATAACTCCCACAACCAGCTCTGTAGGAAATGACAATGGCTTTGCAACCCAACCAGCCCCACTTTCTGACAAGTTCAAAACAAAGCTGCTTCATAACATTAATCTGCTGTTATTTTATAACATTTCGTACCAAAAAGTATGATCCAAAAAGGATTCTAGGGGAAACTGAGTTCAATTCCCAGGAAGATTCACTTCCTGGAAATCTATTCCATTTTTATCTTGTAAGATTAGAACAAACTCAAGGACAGGGGACTCAAATTATCTCCCAAATTATCTACCTCATGGTCTTTTGGAGATTATGTATTATTTTAAAATGCTGCCAATAAGCTATTTCTTTTAAACATTTTCTCCATTGGCCCTGAATGAGGCTAATTTAGAGCTGCCCAAGATAAGTATACTTTCTTATCCAGATGACATCGTACAGACACCAAAAACAAATGTTATGCTCCCCCTCTGCCCCAATTTTGCAACAACACATTTTTTCTCCAGGATAAAATTACCCATCCCCTTAGTGTTTCCTAATAATGTATTATTTGTAGGTCTTCCTCAAGTTCTTCAGTATTTTCCTGATGCTATAACACCAGAGGTCAAACATGATACTCCAGATGTAGCAAGGCCATGCAGACAACAGTGACTAGTTTCCCTCAATTAAGCCAAAGATTACATTAGCAGCTTTCTAGATCTCATATTAGATAATGAATTTGTTGCCAGCTCAGCACATATACCTGATGGATTCATTTTGAATATGACTGAGCATTTCCCAAGAGACTTAGCAAAACAATGTCATCATCAGTGACTTTGACAAGACCTGGCTCCACCCTTTACTCTGTGTAACTTTTAATAGTTTGCCTAACCACTCCAAGTGTCAGAATTCTCATTTATAAGCTGGAGATCATAAGAATGCCTGCCTCATATGGTTTGGGGAAGAATTAAAAGATCGTGCAGGTAAAGTCCTTAGCACAGTTCCTTCCACAAAGGGAGTGTGAAATTATGTATATATGATTGATCTATATCTGTCTGTCTATCTACATACCTACCTATTGATCTACCAATCTATCATCTGTCTGTCATCTATCAACTCTATCTCTTTAGCCATCCACATAAAGCAAACAATCAAAATGAAAGGCATGTTTCCATTCTGAGAAGTTTTTGGACAAGATGGGACACACACAAGTGAAAGTTTATGGAAAATACATCTCTTTTCGAAAAAAATAAGTGGTTTAGAATTTGAATTGTTTTTAAGTGTCAAGTTAAGATTCATTGTAGTTTCTTTGAAGATTACTTAGTCCCAGCGTCATTTGCAAGGAAGTGGTTCCATGAAGTTGATGATGATGATGGAGACACATGTGTGTATGTGATTATCCCTATACACGTTTTCTCTATAGACAGTTTCTAACCCTCATATTCACAGACTATAAATACCAAGAATTCTCCGTGTTCATAGAGCATATTGTACAACTTTTTATTAGAACATGCAAATTTTTATTATAGCTAATGGTTTATGTGTAAGTTTCTCATAGATTAAGGGCCTCCTAAATGTAAGGATTGTGGCCAATTCTTTGTGAGTCTACTGTTTGGCATATAGTAGATGTCCAATAAACATGAATGCCAAAGCATGCAAGCTAATTTATTCAACAACATTAAGGGAGAAGTATCAGCTAAGACATTATCAATTTCAGGCGAAGAAATAACTGAATCAAAAAAGGAATTCATTGGCATATATTACTAGGAAGCACACTGTGGCTAGTTCAAATCAAAGGAAGATCTATAGGGACAAGAATCTGAAGACTCGAATTGGAATGCAGTGATAATAGGATTATTTCTCTTTATCAATCTCTCATCTCTTATTGTCTCGGCTTCCTATTCTAAACTATTAAGAGTTAGCCTTCTTCAGGAAGCAAAAGACATAATAGCCCTAAAGCCCCAGGTTATTAGCCTTATAGAATTGTTAATATGTTAAGCATATATAGCATGTAAACATATTCAGCAACCTAAATACACAGAGAGCATTTTTACCCCAGGTTCATTTAATGATGCCAGAGAATAGCACTGATTGAGCATGATTGTTAAATATGTTCCTTTTTGGATTAATCACTGATATGAGGAAGATGGAGTATTCTGATTGTTCAGTCCTGGGTTACATGACTACTTCTGTGACTTTATGCATGAAGGGTAGGGAGAGGTTGAAGACGGGTCTGTCCCCAGAAGAAAAGGGGAAATGGGAAAGATTGCCAGTACACTAGGTATTATGGTCTACACTGAGAGTTAAGGAATAGCAATTTTTTTCAAATATATTTTTCCTTCTTATATAGTAGAAGGGAGCCCTGGTGGCACAGTGGTTAAGAGCTCGACTGCTAACCAAAATGTCGGCAATTCGAATCGACCAGCTGCTCCCTGGAAATCCTATGGAACAGTTCTACTCTTTCCTATAGGGTTGCTATGAGTCAGAGTCGATGGAATTGACTCGACAGCAATGTTTGTTTGTTTGTTAAAATATATAGTAGAAGAGATTACTTCATCCAAATGATAATAGCACTGAAATAACCCAGAGTCACTATGGAACCATGGATTGTTAATTTTCTTTTCCTAAATTTGTTGAAAGGATCTGAGATTTTCTGTAGCTTCATATGTAATCCTCTTAAGGCAGGGTAGTAGATAAGAGAAAAGTAGATGTTTATTTCAAGGGAGATAACTTGCCTCAGATCAAACAGTAGTGATGGCACCCACAACACAAAATATTTCACACAGTAGGAAGGTAGGAATTCAATCAATCTAGATATTTTGATCAGTGGAGGTTGGACCATAATTTCTTCATCTAGACTTTGGATATTTATAGGATAAATTATCAGACTGTTAATCAACCCTTTACTAAGATGTGTTTAAATTTACCCAAGTGTAAAATGTTTTATGCATAAGAACATTTGAAAATTTGAATTATGGCAGTAGTAAACCTGATAATCACAATTAGAGAAGCAAAATAGGAAACATTCTAAAAAATAACATGATGACATGATTCCAATAGTTTGAGAAGTTAAGACAAGATTTTGATCATAAAATCAATTCTTAATAACTTGAAATTTCTGGGATTCAAATCAAGAGTTACCATTGGTCCGTAGGACAGCTTTGTTTTGTCTACCAATGCATAATATGGGCCACGTTACATCATAGATTTGTTGGAGCTCATTAGACAAAGGGTCTTCTTTCTTGCCAGGCCTCTCTTCTTGGTGACCTTCCTACTTTCTAACAGTGAGTAGGGATACCCCTGTCTAGTTAAAGCATAATTCTGCACAATCCTGTCCTTTCTTTCCTTTGCTTCCCCACAGTCAAATTTTCCTCCAAAACGTGAAATAGTATACACATTGAAGATAAGGCTTCAGAGTTAATTGAAAAATTATCATCTAGATCTTCTTTTAAGGGGGGAAAAAAGAATGAAAAAAAAAAAAAGAAAAGCAACACCCAAGCATTAAACTACTTTTTGGTTCACTTTATATCTTGTGGCATGCCCCATTGAGGATAAATATCTATTCTGGTAGGCATTTGAAAGAGAGTTTTCTAATAATGATCTGACAGTGTTCTTTAACAAGTACAATTCAGATACGTTCACATGTCCACCTACTGATTAAATCTTACCAGGAAAGAAAGGCAATCTTTGAATAATACCTCATCACAACAAATTTGATTCCATTTTATGTTTATATTTCAATGACAGCCCTAATACCTAAATCACTGTGTTTAAAAAGAAGCCCCCTTAGGTTTCTTCAAGTGATTTATTGCCTTAGTTACATTATTGCTTCAGGTATAATCAGGAATATTTGTCTTTGTGTCATTTCAACGGAGATATGGGATAGAATATGTTAATGTGCCTGTCTTTGTACATAATGTTTTATTAGTCTTTTGTTTGTTTCAGTCTCTTAATTAGTGACAGTCATTTAAAGCCATCCATCTTTGTTCAAATTTATTCAAATATTCTAAGTTAATAATGAGAGTTGCAAAGGACCCTGTTTATCAACCTTTATTTTCAGTTTGTTAGTCTATTAGTTTGTTCAGCTAAATAAAAAGTCTTCTTTTAAAAGTGATAAAGCTAAAATTTATAAATCAAATAATTAATAAAAATTCTTAAGGATATTTTTGTGATTCCTGCCAGAGTACAAATACCATTTGTGAAGTTCAATAGCTCTCCATATGTCCTGTTATCGCTTCTGCCGCAATACAGCCCCCTGCATCCATAACTAAAGTGAACTTCTTAGAAAAATGATAAGGTCCTGTTAACATTCACCCCTAAAATGCCATCTTGGATTTATTTATTCATTGCAATTTAAAATAGAATACTAGTAGTTTTTCTAATGGCAACTGGAGTTAATGCTGTAGAGGTTGATTGAAATGCTTGTTGATACTGTAAGAAATCCACCCTTAATTATAATCTTCTTAATAGTTAGCTCACACAATCGAGACAAAAATGATCACTTAGTTTACAGCTTTGCATATTCACTGTGCACTTACAGTCACATTTGAGTTTCATTGTTTTGTTCTAATATTTACAGGACAGATAGCTTGGAAGTGCTGCTGTGCATTTCTCAGCAGCATATTCTTGGGGTCCCTTCTCGCTTATTGTTATTAGCAAAGGAGTCTATCTTGCTATGAGATGTATAATAATCAGCAGCTTCAATAAAATATCACACTTCTCTTACAATCCAGATTTTCCAAGGACTGTGCTTGGTGGTGAGGTTATAGAAGTTAATTGTATAATCCCTGGGCTCGGATTATTTACAGACTAGTTGCGAAAACAGTCACTGGCTACACTTTAAGCTTTCTAGGGTCACGGACTGGACCATGCCTATTATTATAACAATGGAGTATTGTAACAAAACATCAGTGAAAATTATCTAAAATTATCTGTGCTGTTAGTTGCATAATTTTGTGAATATACTAAAAACGATTGATTTATATACTTTAAAGGAGTAAATTATATAACATGCAAATTATATCTCAATAAAGCTGTTACAAAAAAAGAATGCATAATAGTTGATAAATATATTGACTACTTACTACATGAAAAGTGATATACATAAATTATCTCATTTACTCTTTGAAGCAACCCTCCCTATGAAATAGGGACATTTTTAACACCATTTTACAGACAAGAAAACCAAGACACTTACAAATATATTTAGTGAGTGGAAGAGTTGGAGACCTCATTAATTATAGGTAGTGCAATTGGTTAACGTGTTTGGCTGCTAACAAAAAGGTTGAAGTTCAAGTTCACCCAAGGGTACCTTGGAAGAAAGACCTGGCGATCTACTTCCAAAAAATCAGCCATTGAGGCAAACAGACACATGAGGAAATGCTCGCAATCACTAGCCATTAGAGAAATGCAAATTAAAACCACAGTGAGATACCATCTCACCCAGGCATTACTAGCAAGAATCAAAAACACTGGAAATAACAAATGTTGGAGAGGCTGCTGGGAGATTGGAACTCTTATTCACTGCTGGTGGGAATGCAAAATGATACAACCATTTTGGAAAATGATATGGTGCTTCCTCAGAAAGCTAGAAATAGACATACCATTCGATTCAGCAATCCCACTCCTAGGAATATATCCTAGAGAAATAAGAGTCGTCACTCGAATAGACATATGCACACCTATGTTCATGGCAGCATTGTTCA
>NW_004443970.1:14198116-14216444 GCF_000243295.1 Trichechus manatus latirostris
AATATAAACATATTTTAATATTAATATTAAGCAGTATATCTTACCTACCTGTAGCTAATTCACTAGTTTCCCATATTCTTGCTCAGGAATCCAACTCCAGGTGGTCATCTCCAGCTCTCTCCACTATTGCTGACTATCCATAGCCCCTTCTGAGCTAGTTCCTGACAGCAGTTATGCAAACGGAAATATTCAGGAGCAAAGGGGCCTCATGTAAAAATAACTGCTTAGCACAATGTCTACCCCTAGTAAGCATGTTAACAATAGTTAACATTTTTGAGTGCTTGTAAGTTCCAAGTACTATGATATGCATTTAATAAGCCTTATCTTATTCAATCACCACAAGTCTATATAGTATATATGTTTACCTGCATTTTACCAAAAAAACAAAAAAGGTTAAGTAATTTGCTCAAGATTATACAGGTTTTATGTGGAAGAAATACAACCAGAATCCTCCTTAGCAGCAAGGTTGGCAAGAGTTCGTCTTGCTTACTTTGGACACATCATTAGGAAAGACCAATCATTAAAAAAGAACATCCTGTTTGGTAAAGTAGAAGGTCAGTGAGAAGAAGAGAAACCCTCACTGGAGTAGATTGACACAATAGCCACAACAATGGGCTCAAGCATACCAAAGATCAAGAGTATGGTGCAGAACCTTGTAACATTTCATGCCATGAGTTGGAGCCAACTCAGCCTTAATTCACAACAACAACAATAAATGTGGGGGATCCAACATTCAAACCCAGTTTCATCTTTCCCTCCAGGCCACTCTCTTTGCCACCATGGTATACTCCAGAGATGTATTGTCAGTCCTCTTTTGTGAGGATGGATGAGGGATGAAAGAGAGGAAAAAGAAGGGAGGGGAGAGAGATAGGGTGACCAACTAATGCTGGTTTTCCAGGGACTTTCTGGTTTCCAAGAATCCTCGGGTGGTACAAACGGTTAACATGCTTGACTGCTAACCGAAAGGTTGGAGGTTTGAGGCCACTCAGAGATGCCTCAGAAAAAATGCCTTATGATCTACTGATGAAAAATCAGCCATTGAAAATCCTATGGAGCATGGTTCTACTCTGACATACATGGGGTCACCATGAATTGGAGTCAACTCTATGGTAACTGGTACTGTTTCTGGTTTCAACACTGGCAGTCCCATGTCCCGGAACCCACTTAGTCCCATGAAGACCAAGGTGGCTAGTCACCCTTGAGGGAGGATTAATACTGGCACGTTTTGAATCAAGAACGTGACAGTGTGCATTGTTCTTCTTTCCAAAAATGGAGTTTTTTTTCTCCCAAGGAGAAATTTCTAATTCTCACCCCTTTTACAAGTTATTTTTAATGTCATATCATTTTTGATTGGATCACCACACTTAATAAAGAGAGGCTAAAGGCACTTTCAGAATAGTAACCAAGTGTATTTTAGGAGACATCAACAAAAGAGTTGATACAGTAATTAAGCACACCTGAAATCTGGTATAAACTATAATTACGTGTTGCATAGAAACGTTTATACTGAACTAAAATAAAACATGTCTCCTATTTAAAATGTCAAACTGATCATTGTTCCTTATTTTCTTCTTGGCTGTGGAGTGACATTTCCATGAACACTCATTTCTGGTTTAGTGATACAGAAAAACACAATAGCTATTACCAATTATTTAGTTCCTACTGAGTTGTCCATAAAGGACTTGTGAAAGTAATGTCATCAATTGATACTCTTTCCCTTCCTCTTCTGTCTGTTCTATTTAAAGATAACATGGTCTGAGTCTTGGCATGATATTTATCTTCAGGTTCTTGCCTCTGAAATGCAGTTTCTATCTTCACCCACCCTATATCTCATACCAAAGGTAATTGTCTCTCGTTGGGTTTGTCCACTAAAATGAGAATTCAAAGTTTAGGTCCTGCAGGAAGAGGGATAGTGTCTAGGAAGTGAGCTTTCTGAAGACTGTGTTTCTATCAAAGTTTGTGTAAATTCTTTCCTTGAAGATAAATGAGACTAGACAGGCAGGCACAGTTGTGTGCTAGTTGCCTAGGTGTACTCATTAGAAAGCAAGCTACCCCTCCAAAGATTTGTAGAGTGTTCAGCGTGGTGCCTAGCGCAGCAGACACTTGAGAAACATTAGTCTTCCCCCTCCCTGAAGGTTGAAAAACAAAGCTCATGGAACTCAATGCTTCATGTTAAAGTTACTAGAAAGTAGAATTTATGTAGGTAGGGGCTAAATGTGCCTTGTTCACTTCAGCCTCCACATTGTCTACCACAGTGTGTGGCAACTATAAATGATCAGACATATTTTATAAGGAATGAATGAATGAGTTTCTTTGTCAAGGTGCATCTCACTGGGGGAAGTTTTGTGGTTTGCCAAAAGGAGCTATAGAGAATATGGAGACTACATATATTTTTTATGAAAATCTCTCATAAAATTACTCCTATCTGGTTGGAATATAAACACCAGTCCAGTCTTAGCCCTTAGTGGTTGATGATTTTAGGGGCCAGGTGACTGGGAGCATACACAGTAAAGCAGAGATATTATTCCTCATGTACTGTTTGAGAAACTTCATGTCTATTTATTAAGGGAAAGTCATTGTCTTACCAGCTGTTCAGTTGCCTGTTATTGTCTAAGAGGGACGCTAATTCCTCTTCAAGAAAGAGCAAGGATCTAAGAACATAATGAAAAATGCAATATGCCGACAAGCCACAAAGTTTTTAAAAAGAGGTCAACTTTTTTTTGTTTCTAGAATATATGCTATTAAAAGGTCATTCCCCTGATCTGATATCTTCCTTTACTGACTAAAATATAGGCCTAGAAATAGATGAGTAATAGTTTTTCCTTGGTTAATGAGTATTAGATCATCAAGCACCCATGTATACACAGTTTTCGCAAAGTTGTATTACTCAATTCTTTGTTTGAGCCAAGTTTGACATGGTTGGCAAGATAATTAGATTATTGGGAAACTAGACTTGATTATTTAGTGGTGCATGGGGTTAAGTCGGATTACTGGTGGCACAGGGGTTAAGAGCTCAGCTGGCAACCAAAATGTCGGCAGTTCAAATGTACCAGCCGCTCCCTGGAAACCTTATGGGGCGATTCTGCTCTGACCTGTAGGGTCGCTATGAGTCAGAATCGACTTGATGGCAGTGGGTTTGGTTTTTTACATGTAGAATTGCCTGATGACTTGACAATTATCTGCTAGACTGGTTTCTAAACTGGCAGGCTATTAAGGGTAACCTAGACAGCAATTCAGAAACAAGTTGAAGTATCTGGAATGAAGTGATGGCTTGAACTAGGTGGGTAAACCAGGATATTGAGGTAATCAATTTAGTTCAAATGGCATCCTGTCTAGATGGCAAGCACAAGCTATGGGCTTGGGGTTAAGTCATTTCTTCAATAGATTTTGTATCTGATATTATGCAGATGAATCCTGTGACATCTGATTTGTAGCATTTCTGGTTGACTCCATCCAGTACATGCCCCATCTACCCATCTTCGTAAGCCTCACAGTATTGACCCATTACCTTGATGATGGTGAAGACGATGATGATGATGACCAACATTTAATGAGCACTTAACTTTGTGCCTGAAACTTGTCTACATGCTTTAAATGTGTGAATCCTTTTAATCCTCACAGCCATCCTATATGTTCTAGCATTACTCACTCATGGAGATAAAGAAACCAGGTTGGAAAGAAGTAAAGTCAACTGTCTGAGGTTACCTCACTATCAAATGTAAGAGACAAGATTCAAATGCAGGCATTCTGGTAGCAGAACCCAAACACCTAACTGCATGCTCTTCCTACTTGTGCTCTGACTTTGACCTAGAGCCAGAACCTTTGCAAAAGCCTCAGACCCTTGTGTGGAGCAATTCTCCTTGCTGAACTCCTATCACACCTCCAGCTGATGTTTTATCTTTCCTCCTGCTTAAGCCACCGCAGCCCTTGCTCCCATGTTCCCCTTGATGGGATCTGCCCTGAATGTCCTTTGCCCAGAACAACATTGGCCACCACCAGTATTTCTCACCAAGAGATTCATCTAGGACTATGCTTCCAAATATCTTAAATGACACTAGATCTTGCTACCCTTCGGAACAGCTGTGCCTATGGAACTTTGAAATAGTATTATTTCTAACCTCTATCCAATTTCTCCCACTACTGTCTTTTAACCCTAAAGTCAGTACTGATGAAGTCTCAGCAAGCCCTGCTTCATTACAACTTAGATGATATATGGAGGGAGATCATCTTCAGGAAAGAGCCAAAACACCCCTCCTTAGTGCCAGGGATAACTCGGGAAATCAGTGAAAATTGTGTTGCAAATATATAGAGTTAATGATATTTGACTTCAGTCTATGTTATCATCCCTCCCAACCATCTCCCCAGGGAGCTCAACTGCTTAAAACAAAAATCCCATTACCTTCCCAACTACCTCTATGTGACACAGAGGTGGCCAGTGTTGTCATCATAATTCACAAAACATATTATATGGCTAAACGTCTTGCTCACAGTCAAATGACAATGCCAGTTGGCAAATCCTAAGGATCAATTCTGTCCTTTTTGATTCACTGTGATTTTTGGGCACATGGGAAGTGTTCAGTGCACTCTAATAGGCAGAGGCTTAACAGCACACCACATGCTATTTCATGTTAGTTTTGGTTGAGATTTTACTGCTGCCTTTATCTTCCCATACCATGCTGTTAAATTTGTCTCTACTCTTTAGAAATGGTTCAAAACCTTACCACTATTCACTGTTTCATGTTAAGGATGAATAATAAGAATTTACAGCCAGAATCAGCTTGGATGACTTAGCATTATTCATTCAACACATATTTATTTAATTAATGTCTACAATATGCCAATTAGTGTTTTTGGGAAAACTGTGGACAAAAGATAGGGTTCCTACTCCCATGGAGCTTAAATTACAGTGTGGAGAGAAAGAGAGATGATAGAAAAAACGTATCATAAATAAGCAACATGATTTAATATCCTGATAAGTGCTGTGAGAAAAAATAAATGAGGGTGATATGATACAGAATGTCATGGAGGAGAGGGGTGTTTTAGATCAGTGAGTTAGAGATGATCTCTCCGTGGAGGTGATCACTCAGCTGAGAACTAAAATATAAGGAGAGAGAAATGCAAAAACTTGATGAAAAAACATTCTGGATAGAAGGAAGAACAAGTGCAAAGGCCCTGAGGCAGGAGGGAGCTTGGCATGCTCATTTAGACTAATAAAAAGGCCAGTGTGGCTGGTATATAGTGCAGTGGTGGAATGGGTAGGGTAGAGTGGGTTGGAGAGTAGATTTAAAGAAAGTGTCAGAGGCAGGCAAGGACCAGATAACATTGAGTTTTGCAGGCAAGAGCTTGTTCATTCATTCATTCACTCATCTATTTATTTGTAAATGCTATGGGAAGCCCTTGAGGCTCTTTAAGCAAGGAAGTGACATGATACAATTCAGGTTTTTAAAAGACCCTTCAGGCAGCTGTGATGAGACAGGGTAGTACAGGTGCAAGAGTGAAAGCTGAGGGAGCAGTCAGTAGTTATTTACATTGATCCAGGTGAAATATGAGAGTGTCTTAACCACAGTGTAATAGGGAAGCTTATGAAAAGAATCAGCAAGTATGCATTTAGTGTCTCCTCTGTGCAACGCATTCATGTCCTCACACTTGTCACACTCTCCTCTGACTCTTTACACACATACTTGTAGCTCTTTCTTTTCCTCCTGTAACATGCTTCCACACTCTTCTTTGTCTTGCTACTCTTACTTAGCCTACAACCTAGGTATCAATTTCTTCCAGGACTTCTCTGACCCCCAAGCCAAGATTAATCATCCAATAGTACCCTAATTTTTCCTTATAGAATTATCGCTTTTTGTATCTTTGCTTATCTCTGTTCCCCACTAGACTGTAAGCTGCTTGAAGAAAGGTCTGTAACTTTGTCATTATTGTATACACAGTATTGAAAATATGCAATAATGTATTGATAAATTTTATCTCTAAGCTTTTATTTATTTTTTTTGTGGTCATACATTTTTATTTTTTCCCTAAAGAGGAGCCCCTGGAACTGTATAAGCTTCAGGCTCCAGAAAACCTGGACTCGGTAGGGTTTCCACTAGCCTCATAGCATGTAGCATAACAAATGCAGTGAGGCTGAATTTTAGCTGCGCTTACCCCTTGGCCTCATACAAGGTAAAAAAAATTTAAAAAAATCTGAAACCAGTCATCATAGCCTTGATTGTGACTCACGGTGATCCCATGTGTGTCAGAGTAGAACTATGCTTTATAGGGTTTTCTTCCTTTTTTTTTAATTGTGGTTTAGGTGAAAGTTTACAGTCTAAATTAGTTTCTCATTAAACAGTTAATACACAAATTATTTTGTGACATTGGTTGCCAACCCTGCGATGTGTCAATACTCTCCCCTTCTCCATCCCAGTTTTCCTATTTGCCTTTGTCCAGTTTTCCTGTCCCTTCCTGCCTTCTTGTCTTTGCTTTTGGGCTGGGGTGCCCATTAGTCTCATATGCATAATGGAACTATGAAGCACGTCCTTCACGTGTGTCATTGTTGGCACCAGTAGACCTGTCTAATCTTTGGCTCAAGGGTGAACCTCAGGAGTGACTTCAGTATTGAGTTAAAAGGGTGTCCAGGGGCCATACTCTCAGGGTTTCTCCAGTTTCTGTCAGACCAGCAAGCCTGGTCTTTTTTTTTTTGTCAATTTGAATTTTGTTCTATCTGTTTCTCCCACTCTGTCTGGGACCCTCTATTGTGATCCCTGTCAGAGCTACGGGTGTTGGTAACCAAGCACCATCTAGTTGTTCTGGGCTCAGTCTGGTGGAGGTTGTGGTAGTTGTGGTCCATTAGTCCTTTGGACTAATCTTTCCCTTGTGTCTTTGGTTTTCTTCATTCTCTTTTGCTCCATCTGGGATGGGACCAGTAGATGTATTTTAGATGGCCGCTTGCAGGCTTTTAAGACCGTAGTCACTACTCGCCACAGTCAGACGTAGAACATTTTCTTTATAGACTATGTTTGCCAATTGAGCTAGACGTCCCCTGAGACCATAGTCCCCAGCCCTCAGCCCAGTAGCTGGGTCCCTCAAGGTATTTGGATGTGTCTGTGAAGCTTCTATGACTTTGCCCTGTCAAGTTGTGCAGACTTCCCCAGTATTATTGTATACTGTCTTACCCTTCACCAAAGTTACCATTTGTCTACTATCTAGTTAGTGTTTTTCCCCCCTCGCCCCTCCTCTCTCTCATAACTATCAAAGATTGTTTCTTTCTATGTGGAAACATTTTAATGTGTTTTTATAATAGTGGTCTCATACAGTATTTGTCCGTTTGTGATTGACTTATTTCACTCAGCTTAATTCCCTCCATATTCATCCATGTTGTGCGATGTTTCACAGATTCATAAGTGTTCCTTATCATTGCATAGTATTCTATTGTGTGTATGTACCATAGTTTGTTTATCCATTCATCTGTTGATGGGCACTTAGGTTGTTTCCATCTTTTTGCTATTGTGAATAATGCTGCCATGAACATAGGTGTGTATATGTCTATTTGTGTAATGGCTCTTATTTCTCTAGAATATATTCTCAGGAGTGGGAGTGCTGGATCATGTGGTATTTCTATTTCTAGCTTTTTAAGGAAGCGCCATATCATTTTCCAAAATGGTTTTACCATTTTGCATCCTGTTTATGCCATATATTAGGGGCTTTAATATACAGCGTAAACAGGATACACCATAATTAACAATACACAAACACCAAAAGATAAGCTATACAAAAGGGTTCTTCTAAAAATTAAACACTTATGCTCATCAAAGTACTTCACCAAAAGAGTAAAAAGAGAACCTACAGACTGGGAAAAAATTTTTGGCTATGACATATCTGACAAAAGTCTAATCTCTAAAATCTACAGGAAAATCCAACACCTCTACAAGAAAAAGACAAATAATCCAGTTGAAAAGTGGGCAAAGGATATGAACAGACACTTCACCAAAGAAGACACTCAGGCAGCTAACAGACACATTAGGAAATGCTCATGATCACTAGCCGTTAGAGAAATGCAAATCAAAACAACAACAAGATACCATCTCACCCCAACATTGCTGGCACGTATGAAAATAACAGAAAATAGCAAATGTTAGAGAGGCCGTGGGGAGATTGGAACTCTTTTATGCACTTTTGGTGGGAATACAAAATGGTACAACCATTTTGGAAAACGATATGGCACTTCCTTATCGCTAAGCTTTTAATAATTATTGTAAAAATGTATATGGTGATGTCCTATTTATAACTCTGAGTATTTTTATTCTTGGATGATCTGGGGTTTGAGCCACGCGTTCAGCTTGCTCTTCAGTAAATAAAGCAATAAGTTTATTATTATTATTATTACCAACCTTCAATGATTACTGCAGTGAAGATGTTGGGAAATCATGGGATCATCTATTAAATGCCCCATTGTTAGAACATAATTTTCAAGTTTGAGCATTGCTGTTTTTGGATAAATGGATAGATAATTCTTGGGAGACTATGAAACACAACCTGGATTTTGAAACTAGGACTAAATCAACCATGTTGTTGTTGTTAGCTGCGGTCAGTCAGCCCCCAAATCATGGCGACCCCATAGTGAACTCAAATTATAACTCACCTGCACTAATCATCAACTCTGCCAGAGAACTCCATTATACAAGACACATGATTTTTCCAAAAGTTCACCCTTAATGTGAACAAATCTCTAAGATCAGTGGGATTAAAATTCTCAGTCTCAGTGATTTCAGTTATAATCAAGTAACTTCAAAGGATTTTTGTGGGAATAATGCTAAATATCTTTCCTATGTACATGAATCAGCCAAGAATGCCAAGTACTTCAAAAAGCTGAGTAAAAATGTGAATTGGAGTGCAGACGTATATGGATGATAAAGCTAGCTCCAAAATACCATATGTCATTGCTAATCATTACAAATCTACTATCTGCTTGCAATGTGTGTGGCTTTCCTCCTGGAGAGATACAGCGATCTTATAAAAGTCCAATGAAAGTTTCATGTTTAATTGGGTTACAGAGAAAAAGCAGAGGATTATTTTTTTAAAGCAGAGTTTTTAACAAAGCAGATGGGAAAACTGGAAGAAATGGCACCGTGTACCTTTCTTTCCTCAAGCTGACATTTAGTTACTAATAAAGGTTCAGAACACCTCTTAGTTGTTTACATAAACCAATTGCCAAAGTCTGTAGACACTGACACTGCAGATCTCTCCCACAGCTGCCTTTCACTAGCAGCAAACAAAAGCTTTGACCCTTCAGATTTAAAAAGCAAAAAAGTAAAACACACTAGGGCTTGCATCCGAGGGTTAATCGTAGTGAGCCCAGAACACCAACCTTTCTCCAAACTTACCAAGTGCCTGTTTCTGGGTTGTGAATACCAATCAATGGGCTCTTACTCCAGTCAGTCAACGTATATTTGTATCAGTGACTCTGGTGGAAACCTAGTGTGTGTGTTGAGTGCTGGTGAAAGGTATTGAACCAGGAGAAAAATGAATTGTGGGGATTATGTATGAATGCAATAGATCTGTCCAATACTGTGAACAATAAGTAGTTAATCTATAGCTAAAACTATGATTGGGGATTCAAATTGAAAATGTTGACCTTGTTTTGTTCACAGGCACTTTGCTGGAGTGAGTTTTAAGGTCCTTCCTCTTTCGCAGTATTTCAATGCTTCATTCCTGGGAGCCAGCCAAAAACTATCTATACTTCACCATGGAACTAGAGGCTCAAATACCAGAATCTCTCTCTATCTTTCACACACAAACACACACACAATACCTAATGTTGGGGAGCAGATGAGCTGTATTTTTTTCCCTGTTGTTTAGGCCATCTCTACTTAAGAATCTGATCAAAAGAAATAATTCATTAACAAAATTTGATATTGGCTAAAAATAATGTATTATTTCAATATTTTCATAGTCTTAAGAAGATATTCAACAACTGTTTAAGAAGCACCTCATGGATACTAGACATGGAGATGCAGGCAGATGGTGTGAAAGGATGAGTTTAGGTTTTACAGTCTGGCATTTTTACAGCACAGGGTCTGTCTTTTACTAGCTCCATAACATTGGGCAAATTACAACCCTCAATTTTCTCATCTGTAAAATGGGAATAATAGCAATACCCATCACCAATAGTAACTATAAGTCTGAAAAGGGATTATATGTGTGAGAAAATTTGCCCTGTTCCTGGTGATCCCCTATTAGCTGGTCCACAAATAGAAATTTTCATTTTCCCTTTTTAGATACTAGGATGGAATGAGGGCCCAGTCCCTAAGATCAAACAGTTTTATAAGGGAAAGAAATGCAGAAATATATAATTACCACATGAAATGTAGGTGCAATAATGAAAGTATTTACACAGTTCGTGTAGAGGAAGGCCAAGCATAAATTTCTCTGGATGGGATAGAAAAGAGCAATCGAAATGGGTGAGTGATAGAAGAGCTATTCTTGGAAGGATAAAGGATTTGAATAAATCACTTTACCATCTATTGTCTACAAAACCATATGCTAGCATATTATTTAGGCAAAAAAATTGTTCATTCATTATGGATATGATCATAAATTCCTGTAACCACATGGAAGAATTTAGTAAAATTGAAAAATGTGTGATTCAATGTCATAGAGACAGAATTTCATTTGTAGGAATGTACCCTAAGGAAAATTCTCCACTTAGGAATAAATGGCGACTCAGTGCAGCATTGTTTGAAGTGTTGAGTGAGAGGTGAAGCCATTTGAACATTTTGAATAAGGTAGTGACACAGTCTGACATATGTCTTAAAAGGATTATTCTGGTAGCTGTATAGAGAATCAGAGTCTCTGAGGAGGGAGCATGTAGATCAGTTGTAGACTGTTCAGTAATCCACTCAAGACATGATGGTGCCTTGGCGCAAGGTGGTAGCAGTGGAAGTGGTGACAAGTAGTTGGATTCTGGATATATTTTGAAGGTTGGGCCATAATTTTTCTAAATTGTAGAGAACTCATTTGATGGCATACTATTCAGCAGGTAAAAAGAGTGAATTAGGTTAATAATCTAAAAAATTATAGAAATGGCAAAAATAATATTGGACACCAAAATAAGATGAACAGTAATAATATACAATGATAGAATTATGTGAATAAAGAAAACCTCATAGTACTATGTATTGTGCATGGGTAGACATATGCATGTATAAAAGTTTTAAAATGGATTGGAAGGATATCCAGTGAATTCATGAGTATTTTTACCTGTAGGCAGAGGAGGAGGGGGAGAAAACTGGACAGTAGAGGAGGAGAAAATGTGATCCCAACTATAGTTCTGTTTTATGTCTTGGGGAAAAAAAAAAAAAGCATCATGGATACAGCTGTGTGATATGTATACAACTGATTGACTATATTCTCCTAATTTTTTTAATTTAAATATAAATACAAAAAGATGTAGAGCTAAATGAGGCCAAATCCCTGTATTCAATTAAGAATAATATAAATACAAGGCAATTTGTTTTAAGGGACATTATTTTAAAAAGTGCTGTAGTTGAAAAGGAAAAAGAGGATTTCAACTGTTGCTTAAATATTTTGTAACATTTTCACTGATAAAACTAGAAGACAGCAATTCTGTTAGGAAAAAATAAAAAGAAAAGGAGAAAGGCAGGAAACCACTAACCAGTTTTTTGAGAAGAACCTTGACTTCCAGCTTGCAGAATTTAGACTCAATTGATGAGCCCTCCTCATCCCCACCTAACCCTAGAAAAAGAATGATTTCCATTACTGGCATATTAGATAACATTATGCAGCAAAAAAAAAAAAAAAAAACAAAAAACCAAACAACTATTACAGCCTTTTTATTAAGGGAATTCATTATGACTTTAGATAACAAGAGGCACTGGGGAAAAAAAAAAGCATTATAAAGTTTATTAGTATTTACCAGGGACTGGAGTTTCTGTGATGCAAAATTCTCATTGATTAAGGGTAATACACAAGCTATTAATGTAATTGACATCAATAAGTTGTACGCCTGTGAAAAGCTCAATTAGCAAATGTTGTGTTTGGGACATATTCTGAAGGTAGAGCAAAAATTTTTACAACAAAGAAAAAGAGAAGCTGCTGAGTCTGCTTATATACAACTAAATGCCTCATGGTGTTTGGTTCATTGGTTTGGAGGTTTAGGGTCATGGTTTTATGGAACATCCCAGTTAATTGGCCTAATATCATGTTTAGTTCTTCTGTTGTAATTCTTAGTTCATTGTGTCATGCCTGGGGTCTTAAGAGCTTTCAAGTAGCCATCCAAGATACAACAATTTGATTCTATTTGCCTGGAGAAACAAAGGAAGAACGGGAATCAGGAATGGAAGGAGGAAATGGAATGTGTGGCTAATTGCCTCCATAAACAATGCCTCCTTTGCCATGAGTCCAGAAGAACTGGATGGTGCCTGGTTTCCATTACTAAACTGTTTGAGCAAAGAATCTATAGAAGAATCCTGATCAAAAGGGGGAAAATGCAGAACAAAATATCAAATTTTCATGGAATCCAAAATTTCTGGAGTCATTGAGGCTAGATAAACCCCTGAAACTATTGCCCTGAGATAATCTTTAAACCTTAAACCAAAAATATCCCTTGAAGCCTTCCTTAAACCAAACTACAATTTAGCTTAATTTGTAAAGAAAGTATGCCTTGAACATTGTGCTCTTTCAAAGAACTATCTGTATAAGATCAAACTGAGAACAGCAAATCAAAAGGTTAGATAGGAAGCTTAGGGGGCAGTGAGTTTATGTTAATGGTGGGGGGACAATTCCAAAAAGGAGAGTGAGAATGGTTGTGCAACTAGAAGAATGCAATCAACATCACTAAATAGTACATGTAGAAATTGTTGAATTGGTGTATATTCTGCTGTGTATATTTTCAAAAAAACAATTATTAAGAAAAAAAAAGAGTGCTTACTTTTTGTTAACCAGGGAATAAAATATATAAAAGTTTGGAATCATAAACAGATTTTCAAAAACAAAAATGAATTGAAAGTGCATAATTTGAATATTCTACTATATATATATATACACAAATATACATAACAATATACAGTATATGTGTGTGTGTGTGTGTGTGTGTAGAATTGGAGCCCTGGTGGCACAGTGGTTAATGGTTAAGAGCTTTGCTGCTAACCAAAAGATCGGCAGTTCAAATGTACCAGCCACTCCTTGGAAACCCTATGGGGAAATTCTGCTCTAACCTATAGGGTCGCTATGAGTCGGAATTGACTCAATGGCAATGGGTTTGGTTTTTTATACGCAGAATTGCCTAACTTGACAATTATCTGCTAGTCTGGTTTCTAAATTGGCAGGCTATTAAGGGTAACCTAGGCAGCAATTCAGGAACAATTTTAAAGTGTTGAAATATCTGGAATGAAGTGATGGCTTGAACTAGCTGGTTAAACCAGGATATCAATGTAATCGATTTAGTTCAAATGGCATCCTGTCTAGACGGCAAGCATAAGCTCATCCCCCGCTCCCCCCATCAAACACAAACACCCATCTTCCAATGAAGCACCAAGTGCTCAAGCTTGGGTGCTACTGGCAAATTCAGCAACCAAACTGAATGTCAGGAATATGATTTTCTACAATTTAGAAGTTTGAGTCACAAAAATCAATGGACAGTTATGCAACTCACTTCCTGATCTCACCTGTATCCCACCCAAAAGGGTTGTAGTATAATTGAAGGGGCATGAAAAATGATTGTGCTTCCCAAGCTTTGTCTCAGTTTCTGAGTCTTTGTATCCATGTGACATTAATTTATCACTTCCTTTATGTGTACTTTAACATTCTGAAAAATTGCCTGAGAAACTTGCACACTAGCAACCGCAGTGGGGCACCAGTTGTGCAATGATATAGTGCCTATGATATTGGACTTGGATTTTTAGTTTTTTTCTGCCTCTGCAGATCCCTTGTACAAAGAAATCTGATTCATATATTTAGTTTTCTTTCTAAAAGTTACCCATATATATGCCATATAATTATTTAAACCTTGTTGATAAGCAGTTAATTGTAAGTATGCTAGAAAGCAGGAACTTCTATTTAGTTGGAAGGAGCCTCTTTTATGATTCTTTTTAGTTATCGTCTCTGTACACCCTATCACCATTCATTTGTTGCCACTGGACTTGGTCTATAAATAGCTCTGTGAAATGATGGACAGTTTTCAAGGCTTGTTGGCATGGTATCAATACTCAGTAAGAGAGACCATATGAATCAATTACATCGTCCCTGGCTGGGTTACCATGGAAGCTCTAGCTTCTCATAACACCTTGCTTCTCCTGTCTAGGTAGTATTCTCTGCATATCTTTAATTAGAATGGATGCAATTTATTTAGAAATGGAAAGCTTACTTGAGCGAGTTCTGTGAAGGTGTCAGACAGCATTCAACCAGCCATGCATATTCAGAGAAGGCTAATGTGAAAATGCTAATGCTATTTCTAATTTAATTTCCTACGGAAAAAAAAGCCTCTTCTATCTTGGAAGTAAGCTTTGTTTGATTGTAGAGAAATTATGTTTGATATTCCATCTTTATCAAGATGCAAAATAAATCGTAGTTCTTAAAATAACCCCTTCTTCTGTGAATATAATGATCTGCTATATGCATTTCTTCAGTTACTCTTTGACACTATCTTAGCATTAACACTTCCTAGGAACAAAAACCTGGTGATGTGCTTCGAAAAATCACCCAGGAAAATCTTATGGATCACAATAGTCTGATCCGCAACTGATCATGGGGATGGCGAGGGACCTGGCCGTGTTTAGATACATTCTGCATTAGGTCACCATGAGTCAGAGGGTAACTCCATAGCAGCTATCAACAACAATAACAGAACAATTTCGTGTTGAGAACAATCTACCCGTGAACAATTACTGAGTCCTCACTTTGTGCCTTGTCTTGTGGGGCTATCAAGACACAGACTTTTTACTCAAGTAAGTTCTAATGAATTTTTACTCAAGTAGGAACTAATGAGTTTGGGAGACAGACAGGGAAACAGGCCTATCTAACATAGTGTTTCATAGTGCAGATATACACAGAGTGCTTTAACTAAGTAGAGGAAAGAAACCAAATTTGGCAAGACATGGCGGATGGGGATATTTAAGGCACACTTTCCCAATGAGGAGGGTGTGCATAAGATGAATGTGAAGAAGAGGCAGTGATTGGCTAGCTAGATGAGATGGGGAAGGACAAATGAACAGAAGGAAAAGTATATGAGAAGACATGAATTATTGAAAGACAGAGATGTGTTTAAGAGACCACAAATAGGCTACAGAGCTGGAAAGACACTTTATAGGATGATGCTAGTGTCTGAAGCTGGCATCCAGATCATGAAAGGACTTGCATACTATCCTAAGACTCTAAGTGTTATCTTCAGGGTAGAAGTTGGGAGCCATTTCTACTTTATGGAAAAAGCAACATGTTACAATGTGGAGAACGGTATAATATGTTGTCTTAGTTATCTAGAGCTGCTATAGCAGAAATACCACAATTTGGTAGATATAACAAACAGAAATTTATTTTCTCACAGTTAGGAGAATGAGCCAAATCAGGGCTCCAGCTCTAGGGGAAGGCTTTCTCTCTCTGTCGGCTCTGGAGGAAAGTCCTTGACCCTTTTCAGCTTGTTTCCTGTTTCCTTCGAAAGCTCCGTGTGGCTTAACATCTATTTTCCCCCCATCTCTGCTCTCTTGCTTGCTTGCTTAATCTCTTTTATTTCTCAAAAGATTGACTTAGGAAATATCCTACACTAACACTGTCTCATTAATATAACAAAGAAAACCCAAATGGGATTATAACCACTACATTGTTCTTGTTGTTGTCAGGTATTTTTCAGTAGGTTCTGACTCATAGGGACCCAATGGAAGACAGAACAAAATACTGCCCAATCATGCGCCATCCTCACAATCATTGCTATGTTTGAGCCCGTGGTTGCAGCCACTGTGTCAATCCATCTCATTGAGGGTTTTCCTCTTTTTTGCTGACCCTCTACTTTACCAAGCATAATGTCCTTCTCCAGGGACTGGTCCCTCCTGATAACGTATCCAAAGTATGTGAGACATAGCCTCACCATCCTTGCTTCTAAGGAGCATGCTGGCTGTACTTCTTCTAAGACAGATTTGTTCATTCTTCTGGCAGTCCATGATATATTCAATGTTCTTTGCCAACACCATAATTCAAAGGCATCAATTCTTCTTTGGTCTTCCTAATTCATTGTCCAGCTTTCAAATGCACATGAGGTGATTGAAAATACCATGGATTGGGTCAGGTGCACCTTAGTCCTCAAAGTGACATTTTTGCTTTTGAACATTTTAAAGAGATCTTTTGCAGCAGATTTGCCCAGTGTAATATGTCTGATTTCTTGACTGCTGCTTCCATGGGTGTTGACTGTGGATCCAAGTAAAATGAAATCTTTGACAGCTGCAATATTTTTTCCATTTATCATGACGTTGCTTATTGGTCCAGTTGTGATGATTTTTGTTTTCTTTATGTTGAGGTGTAATCCATACTGAAGACTGTGGTATTTGATCTTCATCAGTAAGTGCTTCAAGTTCCCTTCACTTTCAGCAAGCAAGGTTATGTCATCTGTGTATCACTGGTTGTTAATAAGTCTTCCTCCAATCCTGATGCCGTGTTCTTCATATAGTCTAGCTTCTCAGACTATTTGCTCAGCATACAGATTGAAAAGTATGATGAAAGGATACAACCCTGATGCACACCTTTCCTGATTTTAAACCATGCAGTATCCCCTTGTTCTGTTTGAACAACTACTTCTTCATCTATGTACAGGTCCACATGAGCACAGTTAAGTGTTCTGGAATTTCCATTCTTCGAAGCATTATCCATAATTTGTTATGATCCACACAGTCAAATGCAGGTAAACATCTTTCTGGTATTCTCTGCTTTCAGCCAGGATCCATCTGACATCAGCAATGATGTCTCTCATTCTACGTCCTCTTCTGAATCTGGCTTGAATTTCTGGCAGTTCTGTGTTGATGTACTGTTGCAATCGTTTTTATTGCAATCATTAATTATCTTCAGCCAAATTTTACTTGCATGTGATATTAATAATATTATTCAATAATTTCCACATTCTGTTGGATCCCTTTCTTTGAAATGGGTACAAATATAGATCTCTTACAGTCAGTTGGCCACGTAGCTATCTTCCAAATTTCTCCGCATAAATGAGTGAGCACCTGCAGTGCTGCATCCATTTGTTGAACCATCTCAGTTGGTATTCCATCAGTTCCTGGAGCCTTTTTTTTTTTTTCCCCCAATGCCTTCAGTGCAGCAGTGCAGCTTGGACTTCTTCCTTCAGTACCATCGGTTCTTGATCATGTAGGACCTCCTGAAATGGTTGAATGTCAAGCAATTCTTTTTCATAGACTTCTCCTCTGTTGGGAGTGACAGATTGAAGAGGAACAGTGTCACATTCATTTTGAAAAAGAACATTTCAGGATCTATCCTGAAGTATAATGCTGTCAGTGATAAGATAATATCCATACACTTACAAGCAAAACCAGTTAATGTGACTATTATTCAAATTACGCACCAACCACTAATACCAAGGATGAAGAAAATTAAAGAATTTTACCAACTTTTGCATTCTGAAATTGATCAATCATGCAATCAAGATGCATTGATAATTGAATAACCACTATAGGGGTTAGGATTTACAACATGTATTTTGGGGGGACACATAACATGTATTAAGCAAAATTTTGAAATGGTAGAATTTTGGAGATGTCATTATTTTAAACTCCCTTTAATTTAAAATTTGTATCTGGAAACAAGGTTTCAAAAGAAGGAAAACAAATAAGTTGTATAATAATAATTTAGACAAAAGGTTTCTGTCTTTTTCTTTTAGTGAGAAGACAGAAATTTTGCCCATACCTTAAGATGTTCCTGGGTAGAAGTTAGAAGCAAAAGATTAGACTATGATTTCTAGGAGGCTAAACATCCATAGGTATGTTTATTCATTTGCTTGCTTCTTTTTGAAATTCCTCTTAGATTATTAAGTTTTTAAACCTAGCACTTTAATAGTTTGAAGACCTGGAAGACTGTTTACTTTTCTTCCATTGAGACAACTTGTAGTAAATAAAGTTGGTATTAGGGTTTCTGAAAGATCTTGGGTTTTTAAGTCAGATGGACTTGACTATGAGATATGTATTCATAGTGCCTGGGTTCTCAGTCTTCTCAATATTTCTGTCTCTAAATACCTATATATTATCATTGTCCTTCAAACCAACTCCTTGCCTTGATAGCTGCCTTATGGAATGTGATATTTCCATCTCTAAATACCTGTATATTATCATTG
>NW_004443970.1:14216544-14240411 GCF_000243295.1 Trichechus manatus latirostris
ACCAACTCCTTGCCTTGATAGCTGCCTTATGGAATGTGATATTTCCATCTCTAAATACCTGTATATTATCATTGTCCTTCAAACCAACTCCTTGCTCTCCTGAGATTCTGCCTTGGCAGCTACCTTATGGAATGTGGGTCTCTTTCACTCCCTCTCTCTCTCTCAACTCTATGGAAAAAACTAAAAATCAAGTTTATTATTTACTATTGTTGGCAGTTTGAATCCACCAGCAGCTCCTTGGAAACTCTATGGGGCAGTTCTACTCTATCCCATAAGATCACAGTGAGTCGGATTCGACTCACAGCAAAGGGTTTGGATTTTTATTGTTGTTGTTGTTGTTAGTTACCATCCAGTCAATTCTGACTCATGGAAACACCATGTATGCAAAGTAGAGCTGGTCTATAGGGTATCAAAGCTGTGATATTTCGGAAGCAGAATGCCAGGCCTGTCTTCCGAGGTGCCTCTGGGTGGATTCAAACCGCCAACCTTTTGGCTAGTAGTTGAGTGCTTAACTGTTTATGCCACCTGTTATTAAAATACACCACACCTGAATCTAAGCATTTTACATACATTTTTCCATCTTATCATCACAAGCGCACTAAGAGGGCATTGCTAGTTCCCTCGTTTTACAGATGAAGAAATGTAGCTCAGAACATAGACATAAGTGTCTCAAGATCAAGGGACCACGCTTGGTGAGGAAGGTGAACTTGGTATTTGAACCCATGTTGTTTTTACTTCAAAGCCCTTATTATTATTCTGCAGTGGAGAGACTTGTCTTCAACAGACACTCTTGGGTGTATACAGTCTAACAGACACTCTGTTAGACTATATGACTCAGGGTTGAACAGAATATTAAAGAAAACAATAAACATAAAAATTTACATTCTGTGGTCTTTATGACTAATCCACCTCCAGAAACATCTGATTTTGAATACTTGAGTAACCCATTTGCAAGCTGTTGGGAAATTTAAGTCTGCATGAAGTTATGCACACTCCTTAAATTAATACACTAAATACTTTTTGTTCTCCATTACCTTTGAATTCTGTACCATTTATTTTGTGTGTCTGGTGTTTAAAGTAACTTCTAAAAAAATGAATATAAAATAAACTATATTTCCTCTGGCATTAGGGCATTGTACAATCCTAAGGTAAATGTGCTTTGGCAAATTGTTAGATCTCGTTAATAAAAGGAAAACAATATTAGTCTTGATGGTACAAATAACTCTAAGCTATGCTTTCCATGACAGTGCCCACTACACATGAATGGTGAGCGTCTCTGGGGCTCTCTGCCAAGGCCTCTTCCCAGGCTGCACTCCATTTCCAGGGAGCCAAGGGCAGTATATCTATGGGTATGGAATGTCTCTCTAATGTCAGAATAGTTCATGGGTGTTATGAATTGAATTGTGTTCTCCAAGAAGATATGTGGAAGTCCTAACAACTGCACTAGTGAATGTTACCTTGTTTGCAAAAATAGGCTTTTTCTTTACAGATATTCTCTGTTAAGTCATACCGGAGTAGAATGTGTCCTAGTCCTAACCCTTTCTGAGTGGTGTTTCATAAAAGAGAAGGACAGACAAGGAAACAGATGCACACATGCAGGGATGAGGGAGCATGTGAGGATCCCTCTGCAAGCCAAGGAATGCCAAAAAATGCCCAGGGCTACCAGAAACTAACAGAGACAAGAAAGGATCTTCCCCTACAGCCAATACAGGGAGAGCGTAGCCCTACCAATACCCTAAAATCAGAATTATAGCCTCCAGAACTGTGAGAATATAAATTTCTGTTCTTTAAAGCCAATCAATTTGTGGTAATTTATTATTGCAGCACGAGAAAAACGAGACAATGTGCAATGTTAAGTGGACATTAATGTGATCTTTCATTTTCTATGAGATACATTTGTTACCCTCATGTCAAAAATAAATAGACTGATCGGTAAAATAAACTGCCATCTTTTTTGTTTTAATAAATAGTTTATTGAGGTATAATGTACATACCAGAAAATTCACCCATCGTTGCTTCTTCTTCTTCTTCTTCTTTTTTTCTTTAATCTTGTAATAAAGCTTGCCAATGAGAATTGGCCATGTTGGTCTGCATTAGGCAAGTACCCCCTAGGTATTCTTAGTATCTGTACAGAATCCTTTTTCTTGCATTATCATATGTAATCCTCATAATAACCCTGTAAGGTATTTGTATTAGTATTGCATCATTATTGCTACCAATGTTATTTTTATTCTAAAAATGAGAAACCAAAATCTCACAAAGGTTATGTGATTTGCCCGGGGTCAGAGCCTGGCTATTAGCCTCAGTCTTCTGGCCTTGAATTCCTTGGTCCTCCTATTAACACTGCTATTCCAGTGATACCAAGCAAATGTGTAAGGAGGAGGGGTAATTCCCCAAAGGAAAATCCAGTTCCTGTTGCCAAAACAAAAGGAAATAGATGCTGAGAAAAGCTAAACACTAGATTCCATTACACAGACATCCTTGGCTCCCCCATCTCATTCTAATTGCAAGTTATATTCAACTGGCTACTCTTCCTATCTCTAGTTTCTAAAATCTCCCTAAAGAAATCTCATTTCACATCTGTATGTCGAAGGACATTATCATAGCCTTATTTGCCAGCAGGAAACTGCTCTTCAAGATAATCTGTGTAGTGAGCCATCATATTCAATCCATTATGATAAATTAATGAAGAAATTATATTTTTCACCCAATAACCTGGTAGGCTTACATTCATATAAATTGAATCCTATCAACACAACCATACTTGGTCCATTTCCAGAAGTGAAGTTTCCTTTTTACCTAAGAACCTGTCAATTTGGGAATGAAATTTCACTTGAAAACTTGATTAATACTTGTAATCTGTGAAAATCTCACTCCTCAACATTTTGGGATACCCAGTGTTTTGTGAACTCAAAACAAAGGTGCTACCTGATAAACTAATATGTGTTTGTTCATATGATAGCTCCTTATAACTTTTTTGTTCATATTCCTCGTTGTTCTTCTTGATCAAAGGGTGACATTTCGTGAATTTGCATGATACCATTCAACATCCCTTTGACAAAAGCTCTTATTGCTGAGAGTTAAGTTGGTTATTGAAAAACCAAAACAGTGTCTTTTCTCACTTCTACCTTAGTTGCAGATATTAGCTGAGCAGACCCAAAATAGAGTTGAATCTTATGATTACATTTTAAAAACCTACCTGCTGTGGTCTTTAATGCGTAAAACAGAACCGAATGATAACTGAGACTGTTTCTCAGAGAAAAGCATATACATATACATATATATATATTTTTTTTTTTTCCCTACCAAACTGGAATACTTGAAAAATAATTCTCTTGTCTATTTTGATTCATTGAACATATATTAACTTTAAAGTAAAGGGATTTTAAGATAAAATAAGGAACACATAGGTAGCTAGCTATTCTTGTGGTAGGTGACATACGATTCTGTTTATATTTTGGGCTTCTGGAAAATGTAAAGACCCCCTCTGCACCTCTGAAGTAGACAAGCATACAATGTTCTACTTTCTGAATTCTTCAGTACATTGATGCTGGCTGTCACATTCAAATTACCCTCATTTCAGAGAAATGACTATCAATCAAACATTCTCCTGAAGCACTGAATTTTGTTTCTAGCCTATTTCAGTTAATACAATATGAAAATTTGGCAGCACTGTGGAGATGCACATTTTGCTTACTTAAAATGCAATTCATTTTTTTTGGTTTTGTTTTAGTTGTAAAAGCTACTGATAAATATCTATTTTTCGGAGCACAAACTTTCTAATTATGTAATTTTAAGAGCTATTCCAATCTTTGTTTTATCTCAATAATTAGTCTAGATGAATCCTGCTGTAAGCTTTGACTTTTTAAATGATGAATTTGGATATTAGGGATCAATACTTAGATTTACACAATGTAGTTAACCTCCTGAAATCACAGTGTTTCTTTCTATTACATTCTGTAAACGTTGGCCAATCTCTCATACATATACTCTCCCAGCTCCCAATATACTACATATAATAATACTTAACATTTAGTAGGAATTTACTGTGTGTCAGCCACACAGGTAATATTTTATCTGTATTACTTAATTTAGTGATTACAACACTTTTATGAGGAAAGTACTAATTTTTTTTTTTTTTTTATTTATAAGGGAAGATTTAGATAAAGGAAAACTAGGCAGCATACCCAAGGTCGCAGAGGTAGTATGTGGTAGAGTCTGGGCCTAGTAAGGCAACTGATTCCAGAGACTTTCAGATATAATTCTCATTTTCCACTATCGCCCCAGAGGCAAACTGTCTGCCAGAAAGACTCATTTCTTACTGGTTTCCCATATGCCAAAGTCTTTCCCACTCCAGATCATCACTGTTGTTGACCTTCTTGTCTAGAATGTTCTCTCCTTACCCTCTCATTTACTCAAGTCTGTTAAATCCCTCAAGGCTCAGCACAAATCTCACCTTCCTGGTGAAGCTCATTGGAACATTTCATTCCTGTGCTTAAAAAGCCTTTAAAGACTCTCCATTTCCAAGAAGATAAAGTCCAACATTGGAGCCTGGCATGGAGGATGCTTCATGATTTGATCTTTAGAAAACTCTATAGTCTGATCTCTAACTGAACTTCCCCACTTTGCTCCCCCATCCCCAGTACCCATGCACACATTTTATATAACAGCCATATTGTGAACTAGATCCCTACCCCTCCCACTATTCCAGGATTTTGCTCTAGAATTCTCCTTTATCTCCTTCGTCCCAGGGTTTTTTCTTTCTATGGAGCATTCCAGTTAGCATATATGTGTATGTTCTGCTGACAAAGTTTTCTGAACCCGACTTCACCTTCTAATTACTGTTTCCTTTCTTTCCAAAGAGTTATCTACATGTATTGTCTCCACTTTTCTCTTTTCTTTGTCTCTTGAGCTCTCTGATCAAAGTTTAGCTCTGATGATTATCTTCACAATGCTCTTATCAAGGTTATTGCTGACTTCCATGTCAACCAATCTAATGACCTCTTGACTGTTGTTCCTCAAGCATGCCAGTCATACTTCCTTCTTGGGCCTTTGTAGATGCTAATTCCTCTGCGTGGGCAACTTTCCCCTTAGATGTCCCTATTGGCTCACTCCTGCCCTCCTTCATGTCTTGACTCATGTATCTTCTGCTTAATTAAGCCTTCCCTGACCACTCTCTTAAAATCTGAAAATTTCCTTCCTCTCAACATATTCTGGCTCCTTCCCTGCTTCATATATCTCAATAGCAGTTAGGTTTTATATTTTCCTTGTGTGTTTTTATTTTTACTTGTCTCCCTCCAAAAGAATAGATAAGGTCCATGCAGGCAGGGATTTAAGTCTGTGTTTTTTCAGCACCATTTATATCCAGTGTCTAGAAAAGCACCTGGCACAGAATCAACCCTCAATAAACAGTCCTTTAATGAATACTGAATCACCCAAAGTTCTCTGAATTCATCACGTGATTTAATCTTTTTGTTATTTTTCTTACTGCTCCTTGTGTCCTGACTACCCTTCACTACCGGTCTGTTCCCGAATGCCTGGTCGTCTTTTAAGATTCGCTTTAACAGCTACCTTGCTTTGTTTCCCTTTCTAAATATATGATTCTGGGCAAGCAACTTCCATTTTCAGAGCCTCACTTTCTCATTGAAATTGGAACAATAACAGTTCTTATTTTTTAGGGTTGTTGTGAGCCCCTGTGTGGTGCAAATGGTTAACATACTCACTGCTAACTGAAAGGCTGGAGGTTTGAGTCTACCCAGAGGTGCCTCGGAAAAAGGCCTGGTGATGTACTTCTGACAAATCGGTCATTGAAAACCCTATGGAGCACAGTTCTGCTCTGACACACATGGGGTCACCACGAATCGGAGTCGGCCCCACTGCAGCTGGACTGGAGGATTGTTGCAGCAAAGGAAATGGCAAGTTAGGGGCCTAGGTGCTTTTCTCAGAGCCTGACACATTAGAAAAGTTCGAAGTCTTTATTCTTCTTCTTTTTATGATTCCTTTATTCCCAAACAATGGTAGAATTAACCATCCCCCATTTATTAGACATATACCATGTCCTTATTACCTGTTACCCATGGCCGTCGAGTCGATTCTGACTCATAGAGACCCCATAGGACAGAGTAGAGCTGCTCCATAGGGTTTCCAAGGAGCTGCCCAGTGTATTCGAACTGCCGACCTTTTGCTTAGCAGCAGAGCTCTTAACCACCACTGTGCCATCAGGGCTCTATCTTACTAGACCACTGGAATCTCCTAAAGGGCAGTGACTGTGACTTATTCATCTGTTTATCTTCAAAACCTAGGACTCCAAAGACTGAATGTTAATTGAGTGAAATTGAATTTAGGGAGTGTTTATTTTGCACCAGGTACTGTTCTTAGACGTCTACAAGCATGATCTCATTTAATTCTCATAACGTTACTATTAAGTAATACCTTTTTTTTTAATTTTACGTTTAAAGAGACTCAGTCAGGTTAACTTTCTACACCAAGATCACACAATTAATGAGTGATAAAGCTGGAACTAGAATTGAATCTGTCTGTCTCTAAAATTTTGTATCGCTTTACTGAAGCCATAAAGATGGGTGAATGGATACATGGATGAATAAATTAACGCTGTTCTTGGCCACTCCAACTCTTACTCTTTTATCTTATGCCCTCTTTTGTATCATTCTAGAACAAATATAGGATGTACCACAATGTTTAGTGAATAACCAGACAGTGAGTGGAATATTATATCAGAGGTTTTTTTTTTTCCCCCTTTTCAACTTAACTGTAAAACCTGTTAGGGCAAGGATCATATCTCTTACTTCAAATTGACACTATATCATGCTCCTTTTGGCTCTAACAAAGATTATTGACTGATTGACTATTTAGGGAAGGTACATGAAGTACAATACTATAAGTAAGTGCACAAGATTTAGAACTAGACTTTCTGAGTCCACTCAACTTCACCCCTTACTATCTATGTAACCTTCAGAAAATTACTTAACCTCACTGAGTCTTCGTTACCCCAACCGCAGAGTAGAGATAATACTGGAGTAAAAATTAGACCAAGTGTAAATGGTCGAGTTAAGGCGTGTGGATTATTTAGAACAGGACCCATTCCATAATATGTGTCCAATACATTTTAGCTATTTTTACTTTGGGTATTTTTCTGCTATGCACCTATAGTAGACATGCTTTACTTAATCACAAATGATTATAAATGTCATTAGGAAAACAAACTGAAACCACAAATTAGAGCTTTATTCCTACATTGTATTATTAGTATTATGATTAATCATATCATTTCTTTGGTGAAGGCTGGTTGAGTTCTACCAGTAACCAGTTGCAGCTGAGCCAATTCTGACTCATGGCAACTCCATGTATATCAGAGTCGAACTGTGCTCATAGGGTTTTCACTGGCTGATTTTTCAGAAATATATCACCAGTCCTTTCTTCTGAGGTGACTCTGGGTGAACTTGAACCTCTAACCTTTTGATTAGCAACCCAACACGTTAACCATTTGCACCACCCAGGGACTCCTCCTGAGTTCTAGGTACTCCGATACTAATTCCAATGAAGCTATCATTTACATTGTTTCCAGTCATCACAGCAATCCCAGCAGGTATCCCTACTCCAATCTAACTGCGTCTTAGAGACTCTTATTCTGACAGTGATGGCATCTGGATTCAAACTCACATCTTTCTGAATCTGAATCTGGCCCTCTTCCCAGAATTCCAGGCTGGCCAATTTGCAATGCCATTTTATCTCGCCCTGGCATGAGGTCTTGAGAGTTAAAAACACATGTGCTTTACTTCAGAATCTTTGCTAGCTACAAAGAATAGCTCCAAGCCTGCTTGTATGAGTCGTCTTTGGGGAATTGCTTTTCCTTTCTGCACCTGGTATCAAATACAACAGTCATGGAAGGGTGTCAGACTGTGAATGTTCCCAGGGGACTTTGTGTTTATAAGAGATTACAACCTTGAGTTTGCATATGTAGACTTAAACAATCCTTGACAGGTAAAATATAACTATGCATTTTAATAAGAATCCCTACACAGATACATTTCCTCCAGAGCAAACTCCCCATGGAGCCATGGCTTTCCAGTATGCGTCTGGTGTTTGACAGAACTGCACTGGTTGGGTGAATTTTTTTATCAAACCCTTTTGGAATGGGGAATACATTCTGAGTTGTAAAATACTGCTGAATATAAGATGTCTGACTTTGCCAGGAATGAATATCTGGGCTGAGTCTTAATCACCACCATTTCTGAACTCTTGAAAGATGATAAGTATGTCTGGTTTTGTGGCATCTCCAGTCCACAGAACAGTGCTTTCCTCAAACTCTGATGAAGAGAATAAAACAATGATAACCAAGTAAAATAAGTGAAATAAAATAAGACAGGATAGGATAGGGTGGGATAGGCTAGGATTGATGGGATAAAACCGGTACAAGAAGCCAGGTGATGAATCTACTTTCCCAGCCCATTTTAGAATGAGCTGGCCAAAGGTAAAACCCCGTTGTTTTGTTGTTGTTTTTGTTTTTGAGGTATGATTGGCATACAATAAACTGAATGCTATCTTTTTGGTTCTATTTTTTTTCTTATTGTTAAGGACTCGGGATCAAAAAGCAGGATATTTTTTCCTCCTCATCCGTAGCCTTATAGCTGGGGGTATTAGAGGGCTGAAGCCAGAGAGTCTCCTTAAACTTAGGACAAACGCTGCCTTTCCCAGCTCAAAGTCTAGTTTGTGTAATCTGCCTTTCACTTACTTTAGCTAGCCAGCACAAGAACTTTTTGCACTCCCAACCCTAGTCCTCTGCCTGTTCTATCCTGGTTAGGAACTATCTTTGTTTTCAAAGCTATCTTTGTTATGGATGGAATTGTGTCGCAGAAAGATATGTTGAAGTCCTAGCTCCTGTATCTGTGAATGTGACCTTGTTTGGAAAGAGAGTCTTTACATATGTTATCAGTTAAATTAACAGAAGGTCATACTGGAGTAGGGTGAGTTCTAATTCCATCTGAAAGTTTTCCTTATAAAAAAGGAGAGGAGACACAGGGGGAGGAGGCCTGAGAAAATGCATCTATAAGTCAAGGAACACCAAGAAACACCTGGGACTACCAGAAGCTGGAAGAGACAAGGAAAGTTCTTTGCCAAGAGCCTTCAGAGAGTGCCTGGTCGTGCCTATACCCTGAATTTGGACTATGAGCCTCCAGAACTGTTACATGATAAATTTTCGTTCTTATAAGTCCCCCAGTGGGTCGTATTTTATTATGGCAGCCCTGTGAAACTAATACACTGCCAAAGAAAGAAACTTAAGCTCTCAAACCTCAGGAATTTTCTCCTTGTTTTCCTCTGGCTTTGCTTTTTCTTCTGAAGACAAGAATCTAAGAGATACTTCAATATGAGGAAAACATGACAACTCGAATGGCTAAAAATTTGGTAGGATTCATGGTAACTGCATTGAAATGAAACTTTCCATGCACATTGTAGGGTGGTGTTGTTAGGTGCCGTTGAGCAGTTCTGACTCATAGCGACCCTATGTACAACAGAAAAAACCTGCCTGGTCCTGCACCATCCTCATAATCATTGTTATACTTGAGCCCATTGTTGCAGCCAATATGTCAGTCCATCTCATTGAGGGTCTTCCTCTTTTTCACTGACCCTCTACTTTACCAAGCATGATGTCTTTCTCCAGGGACTGGTCCCTCCTGATAACGTGTCCAAAGTATGTGAGACAAAGTCTCGCCATCCTTGCTTCTAAGGAGCACTGTGGCTTTACTTCTTCCAAGACGGATTTGTTCATTCTTCTGGCAATCTATGGTACATTCAATATTCTTAACCAGCATCATAATTCAAAGGCATCAATTCTTCTTTGTTCTTCCTTATTCATTGTCCAGCTTTTACATGCGTATGAAGCGATTGAAAATACCATGTCTTGGGTCAGGCGCACATTAGTCCTTAAAGTGACATCTTTGCTTTTTAACACTTCGAAGAGATCTTTTGCAGCAGATTTGTCCAATGCAACATGTTGTTTGATTTCTTGACCGCTGCTTCCATGGGCGTTGATTGTGGATCTGAGTCAAATGAAATCCTTGACAACTTCAATATTTTCTCGGTTTATCATAATGTAGGCCCAAATACTTTAAATTTTTTTTTTAAAAAGGGTGACTCCTTATCTGCCAAGCCAACCATGTAACTGTCACCTCTCTGTCACACCTGGGACAGCTGGCTGAACTTAACATATTCCCTAATAGCGTTCAAGACTTATATATCAGAGGATGCTTTTTGTCATTACCAGAAATAGTGGCATTCCCTGGGAGGCACAAATGATTAAGCACCAAACCACTAGCTGAAGGATTGGCAATTAGAATCCACCTCGAGGTGCCTTGAAAGACAAGCCTGGCTTCCGAAATGTCACAGCCTTAAAAACCCTTATGGAGAAGTTCTCTGCTGCACACATGGTGTCACCATGAGGTGGAATCGACTTGACAGCAGCTAACAAAGCAGAAATAGTGACTATATTTAAAGATATGCATGCAAATGCAATTCTTAAAAATTAAACCTAATGCTTATATCAAAAGACTGTGTATTTATGAAAGGATAGTCAAGCAAACCTTTATGAATATGAACATGACCAGATATTTTGAACCAGACTATCACCCATTCATAGTCTGGAGCTAAGCCACAGTGGTCAACATGAGAAAAATAATGGCAGAACAATCTGCATAAAAATCAACACCTGTAATTTCAAATAATTCAGAATGTGAGTATTCTTGGAGTTGGTTGACTTGTATGAGCTGGTTATAAACATTTCCTTAATGGACTCAAATGCATCATCCAGATCTTAGGCTTCAAATTATTGCTAATCTGAATAATTTCTATTCACAAGGTGTTTTTAAATTAATGCTTGCTGCCAAGGTTAATAAAAACAACAGGATGTGAATAGCTATTGGATGAGAAAACAAAATAGAATAAGAAACAAATTACAGATGGTTTCAAATCTATCACACTTAAATATGACAGTGAAAATACAACTATTTCAGGTATGCAAACAATTTTACTTATTTAATTAGTTATTTGCTTTATATTCTGGAAAATATAGTATTTAATACATAATTGCATATTTGAACTTCAGAGATAATCATAGTACTCCTAGGCCCAAAAGACTTCACCATCTCCTTGTTGCCTACCATAAGGACCAAACTTCTTAGGAAAGGGCTCCCCTATTCTTTGATAAAAGTCTACCTTTCCATATTTTCCTTCCATCATGGCAACCTGTCAAATTGAACAGACACAAAAATTCCCCACTTTTGGAGCCCTGGTGGTGCAGTGGTTAAGCAATCAGCTGCAAACCAAAAGGTCAGCGGTTCAAATCCACCAGCTGCTCCTTGGAAACCATATGGGGCAGTTTTACTCTGTCCTATCAGGTCGCTATGAGTTGGAATTAACTAGATGGGAATGGATTAAGGATCTAGCCTTTGCTCTTTTATTTTACATCCGCTTGCAATGTCCTTTCCTGAATTACGGCCTTTGCAAAAGTTCCCCATCCTTCAAGGTCTAGTTCATGTACTTTTTCTTCCAAGATGTATACACCTGACCAATAGTACTCTGTACACTGCAATCACCTAGCCCTTTATTTACATGTTTCTCATTTTACTTTTCTCATATTATTTTGCATTTGGTTTGTGGTATCTAATTTGTATTTGTATCTATTTTTGTTTGGTCTATGGTTATCTAATTTGGTTCCTTTCTCATCATGATCTACTGGATTATATGTTTCTTGAGATTCTCATTAGTATTCTTTGATATCTTTTACGTTAGATGGTGGCCCTGTAGTCAACATCAGCTCATGGCGACCTGATGTACAACCGAACAAAACATTGCCAGGTCCTGCATCGCCCTCATGATCACCAGCATGTTCAAATCCATTATTGCGGCTATTTTGCCAATCCATCTCACTGAGGGTCTCCCTAGTCCTCACTGGCCCTCCATTTTAACAAACATGATGTCTTCCTCCAGCAATTGATCCTGTCCAGAGCAAGTGAGTTGGACAATGTCCTGTTGTGATCCATAAGGTTTATTTTGTCTAATTTTTAGAAATAGCTTTATTCCCAGTCTGTCTTAGTCTAGAAGCTCTGCTGACACCTGTCCACCATGGATGACACTGTTGGTATCTGAAATACCAGTGGCATAGCTTCCAGCAACATAGCAACATGCAAGTTACCAAAGTACAACAAACTGACAGATGGGTCCCATGGTGTAGATGTATTTACTTGCCATTCATATATTCATCTACTCATATCATATAAAATACATATAAATTATATTTTAAAAATTTAGAGTTTATAATGAGGAGCCATCTAATTAAAATCCTTCCATCCAATGGAATCCAACCTATGGATTCTTTCATCCAACACATGTTTATTGTTTGTCTCCTATGTATGAGACACTCTGCCCAAATCTGTTTTCTCAAAACAGTTTCTACAAAATACCATTATAGTTCTTATCACCTTATATGATAGTTTTCAGCCTCTCTGAAATCTCTCATGCACTCCTTCTTGGCAGAAGCCATGCCATTCAATTTTAAACTTCCAGCACCTAGCACTTAATAGACTCCCAATAAATGTCTACTTAAAAAACATACATGACTGTATGTATTAATAGGTGGAAGAATGAATGAATAAATGAATTTTTTTTTTTAAAGAAAAACTAATATGGTTGATGTGGTTATAATGTCTTTAGACCAGAGAACCTAATTGGAAGGATAATTCTTTTAAGGTAACAAGTACTTGTGAAGAAAGATCATCAAGATGTAGAGACCTAATGGGCCTAATATTTTCTTGGTCAGCGGTTCAAACCAACCAACATCTATGAGGGAGAAAAGACCTGGCGATCTGCTCCCATAAAGATTACAGCCTAGGAAACCCTGTGGGACAGTTTTACTCTGTCATATAGGGTTGCTATGAGTCAGAATCGACTTCAGAAGTGCCTAATAACAACAAAGATGACTAGTACCTGCCCCGCAAGCTTTGCCCTGCTCCGTCCTCCCAGCTACCACAACCAAAATCACTCAAATTATATCAGGAATCTAGGCTATGCACTCACATTATGCACCAAAAGGAGAGCTCCCCTTGAGTCCTGAGTATTTACTTTCCACTTTGAGAGGCTCGTATGTCAGCATTTAGGGTCTCTGTGCCTAGTTCCTTACACTTTTCCTAAGTGTTATCTTAAGGGTGGAGATAACTCCAAAGTATCTTCTTCAAACCCCCAAGAAGACATTTTACCTCAGCCCTCAGATGAAGGATGAGGCTTTGTCAAGCTTTGGTCTCTCCTTGAGCTCCTGCTGTTCACACTGATAGTAATAATAGTCAAAACCATCATCTTTGAATTGCAAAGGCAAGAAAGTACATATAACAAATCAGTAATGATGTTTTACAGCACAGCTTGCAACCGAGAATTTGAAAGATTAAATTTGCCCATTTCAGGAAAAGCTATGTAGCTGGTAAGTATATTGCAAATTTTATTTTCTAGATGGAAAAATGGAGGCACCTGGAGACTTCCCCAGTGCTGGGGAAGCTAGTGACAAGTTAGGGCAGCAAATACTCCTAGTTCACTCTGTCATGTAGATACATCTATCCTGAGAGGACTAGCCCCTCAGGGCAGGGGCAAGATTTTGGGACCATCTCATATCCACAGGCTGCTAACCAAAAGTTCAGCAGTTCGAATCCACCAGCCACTCCTTGGAAACCCTATGGGGCAGTTCTCCTCTGTCCTGTAGGGTCGCTATGAGTCAGAATCGACTCGACAGCACCTAACAACAACAACAACACAGTCATGTGGACTTGGAAGTAGAAAGCAAGCCTAGAATGATGTTCAAAAGAGGAGCTCAAACTACAACCCAAAAAATATATCCAACTGGATTGTTGGATCAACAAGGGCTTCAAGGATATGGCAGCTATAAGAGTGCAAATTCAAGGATCATAGGGACAGGAAAAATGAGGGTGAGAGAAGGGAACCTCAAATCAGATAGTTGTTGTTGTTTGTTGCCTTCATGTCAGCTCTGACTTGCAGCAACCTTCAGTATAACCGAACATCCTGTGCCATCTTCATGATCATTGGTATGTTTGAACCCATTGTTGCGACTGTTGTGTCAATCCATCTCATTGATGGTTTTGTTCATTTTCACTGACCCTCTACATTACCACACATGATGTCCTTTTATAGCAATTTATATTTCCTGATTATGTCTCCAAAGTAAGGAATCAGGTAGAATAGTGTCCAAATCCTGGCTTCACCGCTCATTAACTACTGTGGGTTTTAGGCAAGTTACTGAACCTCTCTGAGCCTCTGTTTCCTTATTTGTACAAAGGAGATAAAAAGAGAACCCACCTCAAAGGGCAACTATGAGGATTCAGTGAGGTTCCATGTATAAATGTTTAGCACTGTAGTACCATAGGTGTTAGCTATTACTATCATCATCATCAATTATAATGAAATAGATGAGCTGGAGTTGTGGCTGAATAAGAGACACAAGAAACAACAGTTTCTTACGTATCATTCCGTTGCAAGTGGTTCTTTTCTTCCCTGAAGTATGTGCTGCATGGATGATCAGGACCCATGTAAAGGACTGGGACCTAGTCTGTTGTTTTAACTTCGATTCTACCCATCAGTAAAATGATCCACAAGAATAGTTCTGCCTGTTCACATGCAGTGGGAACATCTGCATTGCTTCAATAGAGGGATATGGTTTTCTACTTGGCTTTTCTCTTGAGGCAGTAAGCTCACTTTTGCAAGGAGAGGAGTGGGGCCTGTAGATGAGGAAAAGGATTGAATGTATGTTTGTGTTGGGAATTTTTGTACTAATATTCATCTCAATCTAAAATGTAGATATTGATAATCTTATTTGCCTGATAACAAAACTGAGACTTACATAGGAAGTACTTTATCCAAGATCACCTAGCTAGGAACTGGCAGATCTAGAATTCAAATCAGGTTTATTGGACTCAAAACCAAAAACCAAACCCATTGCTTCTGGGCTGATTCTGATTTATGGCAACCCCAGTGTCACAGAGTAGAACTGAGCTCCATAGGGTTTTCTTGGCTGTAATCTTTACAGAAGCACATTATTGGTACCACTGAGTGGGTTTGAACCACCAACCTTTCTGTTAGTTGTCAAGCTCAAACTGCTTGCGCCATCCAGGAACAAAGCCCATGCTTTTTCTAATACTACTACTTTGGCAAAATTAATGATTTTCAGTGATTCTTTCTTCTTGTCTTTAATCCCTTATTAAGAATTGCAAACTCTGGGTCAGGAGATAAGGTTTCTTGTTTTCTTGACCATAAGGTCTGTCTCCATCTGGCACCATCATCCCTTGGCTGTTCCGTGGCTCCCTCTTTCATTATGTGGTGTCTTTTCTGCATCATTTCCTGATAACTGAAGTAGCTCCATTACAAAACTGTTTATAACTGCAGTTCCCATATTTCAGGTTGTACTTCACATGTTCAGTTTCCTTCATTAAACAAACAGCAGTTGACTATGCTGTCTGAATCATGGATATTGTCAACTCCTGTTCTGACCTTAGCCTTTCTTCCTCTTCATTCTACCATGTGTAGTCTGTTGTTACTCCCCAACAATATCTAGTTCATGAGCTCTCAGGAAAACACCCCTCTTGGGCTTTGCTATGTAAGATTATTCTGTGGGGATGGGAGGAAGATAGGAGAAGTATTAGTAAGGGAAGGGAGTGTTTGTGGTTCACAGCTATCTTTACTCCTAGAGGGAGAGTCTAAAGTAATAATAATTTTAGTTATAAATATGGCCTATTTATGATTATGACAAGTGCAACACGCAATATGTATGCATATTATTAAATATGTTAGTTTATAAATGCTATATGATTACAACACTGGGTTTTCATGTAGCTCATTCTTATTCCTTTTGTAATTCTTGGAACATGACTCAGTTGCAAATGAAAAGAAAGAAAAGGAAAATTAAAAAAAACAGTCTGAGAGACCTCAGGGGTAGAGATCCTGCCCAGTTTTAAAATGAACTTTAGTAGATGTTGCAACTCAAATCCGTTTAGGGGCCAGACTGTGATAACAATATTTTTTGAGTATTTACTAGGTGCCAGATAATGTCTTTCACTAGGCAAAGTCCACCGTAGCCGAGACTGCCAATGGCAATACTTTCAGGAACCAGACAACGACAGCACCTAATATTTCTTGCACATACTCTCTGAGCCAGTTAAGGTCAGAGGCACTGTACTGCATTCCGTCGTTACTACATGTATTCAAGCAGGTACTCCTGTTAACCTCATTTTACAAATGGAGAAACTGAGGCATCAAAAAGTGAGTCAAACTCTAAGTAATGGTGGCACAAAGTAGGCAAACCAAGCCATCTGACTCCAGGGTCCTTGTCTTTAACACTAAGCTTTATACCCTTCCCTGGTGGCGCAGTGGTTAAAGTGCTCGGCTGCTAACCAAAAGGTCGGCGGTTTGAATCCACCAGCTGCTCCGTGGGAGAAAGATGTGGCAGTCTGCTTCTGTAAAGATTACCGCCTTGGAAACCCTATGGGGCAGTTCTAGTCTGTCTTGTCGGGTCTCTGTAAGTTGGAATTGACTCGATGGCAACGGGTGTAAATTTCTAGAATATCTGGGAGCAAGAAAGTAATGAATATTTTGGGAAATGGAAACTGGAGATTGTATTCCTAAAGCATGTAAATAAAACAAAGATGATGATTTTAAAATGCAAAATAAGTGGTAGTACACCGTGGGGAATTTTTAGAAACACATTATCGTCTTTCCAGTAGAGGCTGTCGTGGGAAACACAGTAAGGTTCTTGGAGATGGTTTATTGTTGGTTTAAAGAAATCCATTAATTTAAAATGTATTCAAGTATTTTTAAAAGATAATGACTCACTGGCTAGGAATACTCTCTGGACAAAAAAACGCAAAAACAATTAAACCTAAAAAACGTTTCTTCACAGCATGCCGTTCTCCAAAAGAAAGCATCAAGAAACCAAAACCCAAAATCAACATTCTCTTTAAAAGCATTGAAATACTTTTACTTGAACAGATAAGCAAGCCAATTCATATTCTTTTTTTGGAGCTAGATGAGACATAAACAAATTTATTATGAAATTATTTTAATTTTATAATATATTCACATTTAGAATATAATGGATAATGTATCAAAATTATTTCTCTTGCTCAAATAAGTGTAGCCAAAATTCTAAAGTATGTAATCATAAGTATTTATTTTTTGAAACCATGGTAGTAAGACGCTGAAAAATTCTAGAAAGCAATAGTTTGCTCATATCTATATGAAGAACTGCTAAGGGAATCATCTCTGTGCAGAAAAATGTCCACCAACACAAATTTTCATCGAAGACTTCAAGTCTCCTAGAGCTAACACCAAGTTCTTTTGAAATTCAGATTCACATGACCTTATTTACTTCTAGTCTTCTCAAAAACATGGCTGTTATAAAGTTAGGGGATTTCACTCTTTCTGCTCATTCTTTCAACAGATTAATAACACTTTAGATTATAAGTGTTTTGGAGTGATTCCCAATGATTTCTGATCATTTGATTAGCATTCTTGCAGATTGAAATAAATATAAGGTCGTATACATCAGTCAGTAAGAAATTAGATAGCTTTCAATTCTAAATTCTAAAGAAGCAGTTTAAATTTTGAGACAGGTTCTTACACAAAAGATTAGCATTTTGAATCTACCAGTTTCTCCCTGGAAACCCTGTGGGCCAGTTTTTCTGTGTCCTATAGGGTCGCTATGAGTTGGAAGCAACTCGATGGCAACGAGTTTTTTTTATACATAGTAGGTGCTCAATAAATATTGTTTAAATGGATGGATGAATCAATGAATGAGTGAGAAAGTGAGTGAATGGAACTATAACGTAAACTATTTGTGAATGTCTTATTACTGCGTTGAATCTCTTCTAAGATTTAAATCTCAGTTCCTTTATTTTCTTGATAACTCAGTGTTGGTAGCTGGTAGCAGAATGACCAATTTTCTAAATTGTATTTCTTCTTCGAATATAAATTGCAATAAATATGGAATAGAAATGATTCAACCATCTGATTTCTTCATGGTACTCTCCAAGAAAATGTTTGGACCCAGGACCAATCTGATTGCCAAGAACACTATTGGATAGTGTAATTACAATTGTGATGAAGTGGTTAAAGGTCACAACAAAATACTCACACCACAGGAAACAATCTTTGCTGTCCTGTTTCAAAGGTCACTCCCCTTCAGGACAATGGAGCCACTCTAAATGCTACTGAATGTTTACAATGTTATATATGCTGCACTGATTCATTTTTAATATCTAAAAAAAGAAGCAGGGCACAGTGCTTAGCACAGTGATAATTATCCTGGGAAGTTTAGAAATAGTTATAGCTTTTCTGGCTCTTATTTGGTTCATGGTAAGATAATGAATTATTACATGGACTATGAATAAGGAAGACTGAAGAAGAATTGATGACTTTGAATTATGGTATTAGCAAAGAATATTGAGTATACCACGGACTGCCAGAAGAATGAACAAATCTGTCTTGGAAGAAGTACAGCCAGAATACTCCTGAGAAGCGAGGATGGTGAGACTTCATCTCAGGTAGTTTGGACATGTTATCAGGAGGGACCAGTCCCTGGAGAAGGGCATCACGCTTGGTAAAGCAGAGGATCAGTGAAAGAGAGGAAGACCCTCAACGAGATGGATTGCACAGTGGCTGCAACAATGGGCTCAAACATAGCAACAAGTGTGAGGATGGCGCAGGACTAGGGCAGTGTTTCATTCTGTTGTGCGTAGGGTCACTATGAGTCAGAACCTAATAATAGCGACAACATAATGATTAAGAAGGTTGACAAGTGCTTATCCTTAAAAAGAAAGGATAAAAAATGCTTTCAGACTCACCTTTAAAAGTGTAATCAGTTTCTCAGGAGATTGCAAAAAAAAGAACAGTGGCTGCCATATAGCAGACACTTATATATTATCTTATCCAATCCCTTTGACAACCCAGTAAGTTAGGTGTCAGCTCCATTTTAACAAATGAGGCATGTGGAGTTCAGAGTGGTCAAGTAATTAGGGCAAGGACAAGCACCAGTAAGAAGTGGAGCCAAGATTTAAATCCAGGCTTGATCTGCAAACCTCCATGCCTTCACTAACTTTTCTTTACAGAGCTTAGCTCATGTGGGTGGGACTTTTCAGATGTCCATTCACTATTCTATCTACGGCACCTAAACCAGAGCCTGGCACATAGTGCACACTCAATAAATATGTATCAAATAAATGAATAAGGAAAGTTAAATGACTTATTTGCAAGTGGTTTTCCTCATTCTAAAATGGAAGGACAGTGAGTTTTGATACTTGGACATTAATAGAAAACTGTCTAGCATGTGGCCTTCCCACAAAATGAAAAATGTCATCTTGCACCATCATCAGTCAGTTTGAGATGTAGGTGGCCTTCATTATTTGCTGTAAGACTCTCAATCACTAGCTCCTATCAGAGAAGGTATATCCATACACTATATTTTAAAATACACGTACACACAACATTTATAATAGGAATATAGCCCTCACCAGATAAGTGGTCTCCATATGCTACAAAAATCTAGCTAAAAAGAGCATGGCTTCAGTGGTTAGGCTATTTCAGAAATCTTGTACTTGAGATGCAGGAATATTACCTGATAGGAGACACCCAATGTTAAATGCTTGCTCTTGATTTTAGCTGGAATAATTTCAATGTCAAGTGATGAGTGGACTGGAAAAAAAATGAAAAACAAGGTCAGGTTCACCTTGAAGATGGTAGAAATTACTGTGATTATAAAAAGAATTAAACATTTTCTAGTCTGAGCTTCGTTTTAATAAAAGTAAAATTAATATATTGATTGAAAAACCTAAGTCAATACCGGTGGAGAAATTATAAGAGAAATAGTTGAATGAAAGAGCTGTTGATAATATAAGCTTATGCATACATCTGTAGAAATGCTTTATAAGAGTAATAACAGAGTTGAAATGAGTAAATGAATGAATGAATAACATGAGGACAGGAGTGACTGGTCTTGATGGTCCAGGTGGTGACATGTCTGATGTTGCTTTTATGCCTACACGTGGTTAAGAAACATAGTCACGCAAATAAGCTCCTAATATAAAGCCCCTCTTATAGAAAACAATAACACCTATAATCACGAGGTGCTTTGCAGCTTGCATGGTGCTGTTTTGATCTTGTTTGATCTACACGGTCAAACTCTCTGAGTGAAGAAGGGCAAGTATTGCCCCATTATACTAAAGAATAAAATGAGACTCAGAGGATTTATTTGAGTAAGCACAACTAAACATGTGATTTAACTAACAAGTGACAGAGATAGGACCTGAATCCAAGCCTTTAGGATTGTTCTATTAGCTACTGTTGGAGAACGGAACAAAGGGGAAAATCTATGCCTGATGGGGGCAGGTAGGGCTATTGAGGGGCAGAGCTCCACTTTTGCTTACCCTTTTGCTACAGAGCTGCATCTTAGGAGGAAGTTAGTTTCAAGGCCAGTATTTAAAATGAAAATCACTGTAATTAGAATGCCACTACATCTTGATTTGCCAGGAAAGTTTATGCCTGTTGTCTTACTGTAATTATCATTAGTGTCCTGTTTTACTCAAAAGATTTCCAATTTATATGATAAATTATATGGCCATCCTACGTATAATCAAAATAATCTTCTAAATCGCCCATAAACTGTGGTGCAGACATACCATTGCTTACTAATTGCCAGATTTTTCTTCCATTAGAAGAGTATTTGTATAAAAATGCATATCACTAAGTACAAGATATGTATGCAATATGGCGATAGGCTTTCGTCGTGCAAAACACGTGGGAACTGAGACTTATGGGGAAATAGCAAATTTCCTTCTCCCCTATCACACACACTTAGGAGTATGCACTAACTCACTGGAATGGTGGGTGGCATTACCTGAGCTGAAGTGTCTGAAAATCCTCATTTCACAGATAAAGGGACTTCGATCCATGGAAAGCAACTGATCAAGGTTGTCCTGCCATGCAGTGCTGATCCCATACCTCCACTGGTGGTGTGGAGATTTCTCCTCTACACCAATTAAAATAATAGGTTTCACAACTCTGAATTTCCTTAGGAGGCTAAATTGATTTATAATTCATATCTGGAGTGTTCAAGGAGGTCAGGTTACAAAATGTCTGTTCCATTACTTGTATTTACCAGATAAATAACTGGGAGAATGGTGCCAGGAAGCCTAGAAGGACTGGATCGTGGATACACAGGAAGAAAGGGATAGCGGCTGACTGAAGTAGTCATAGGCTTTAAAATTCTTAGTTAAAATGTTGGTGATAACCTGGTGCATCCATATCAGTTTTCTGGAGTTTCCCAAATAATTTATTACTAATGATAAAGTACCAACATTGATGAATAATTTACTTTATTAATAAATAAATTAGAGCAGTTATTCCTGTAGCTCCATCACACTTTCCTTTTGACGAATGCTATTGAGGGAGAGAGGAGGAGGGAGAGTTATATGCAGCTGACTGGGGATTGCACATACCCTTGGTTTACCTACGAGAGTGTGTCCCAGACTAGAAACTCCTTCATTATGCAAATGAGCATAGAAACATAAGGTTGGGAACTGCTGCTCTAGCTGTTTAGATCAAAGTTAATGTTTCTGAGAATTCCACCCCCATGTGCTTGCTTCCCTGTTTTTAAAGATCCTGGAGAGCTGACAGAAACATTTAGTGTAACATCTGCTACTGCCACTGCAATTTGTTGTCCCCCATTTTGAGTTTGGGGAGAACTGTAGGTAATATGCCCACCCACGTTCCAAATTTAAGAATCCAGAGGCACCCAGCGCTCTGGTGACTGACCATGCTCATACTCTGTAAGTTTTACAAGGTGCAGTTAGTTGTTACTGACAGTCCCCCTGACTTACAAGGGCCAACAGATTCATTGCTGGGCAATTAAATGAATTTTCTGGTTCCAAGAAAACTCCTTATCTCGATTGTTCTGCTGCTTTCATTAAAACTTTAAAAAGAAATTGCTGAATGACATGTTACATGCACTGTGCTGGTAGATTAATCCTTTAAAAATAGTCCTAATCAGGGGAGGCAGGGCCAAGATGGCAGAGTAGTCAGATGCTTCCAATGGACCCTCTTACAACAAAGACCTGAAAAAACAAGTGATTCAATTATACATGGCAGTCTGGGAGCCCTGAACAACAAAGGCAGAGTTGAGGAACCCGACTGAGTGGCAGTGGGAGGGAGAGAAGGTTCGGAAGCAGCGAGGAGTTGCCAGACCTGAACTGGCGAGAGCCTGAGTCCTTCAGGCCTGAGCAGCTAGTGGGTGAGCAGTGACACAGGCAAGCATCAGTGCTCGGGAGGATGTTTTCTGCACCGGGAGAGACCCAGTGCCAGATAGTCTACACAGCCACCCAGAACCAGTGAGAAGCAGCCCTTGATCGGTGAAAGATAAGTACTTGCTTTTGGCCTACTGTGCAGTTCAAAAACAACCCCCTTAGGGAAAAACCTCTCTCCCATTTACCTCCCCGCTCCCTGCTCTGCACTGGGTACCAGACTGGCTTCAGCAGTTGCCGAGTCTCCTGGGCCAGAAATAGGATCCGTCACACGCCCGGAGCTGTTCTCCCTGCCTTGGAGAGTGAACAAATTAACAAATAGGGGAAAAAATAAACTGCCGACTCACCTAAGCCAGGAACCCTGGGTAGGCACAGCTCCTTTGCCTAGGCACAGGCATAAGGGATCCATGGACTTTGAGTGCCTTTCCTCCTGCATAGACTTGTGTGGGCCCATTTCAACAGTGCAGGCCCTCATTACCACAGTACAACAGGGTATATACCAGAACTCTAACTTCAACTGTTTCAGCTATGAAGTGGCAGGTTCTTGACATTTGACACTGCTCTTCCCATTAAGCAGGGTCTTCACCTACCCAACATCAGGAGCCTGAGGACTGGTGGCTCCACCCACACCACCTAGCCACCTGTGATAGGGGTCCATGAATAAGAGGTGTGCCCCAGTCCTTACAGCCAACAGCATTAGGTGCTTATAATCCAGCTGCAAAACCCACCCACCTGTGCGCTCTAGGGATTATGGGCACACCTTCCTCCTGGACACTTGGGGGCAGGCGTCAACTCCCTGCCTTGCTCAGAGTGTATCCCCCTGCTGAAGCCTGACGCCTGTGCCTACACCAGTCACCCATGCCTGTCTAGGACTGTAAGTGAGAACCTACACCACACACCTGGTGGTTATCTACCTGGACACCTTAGCTGAATCTATACAGGAGGAGTGGGTGGACTCCTGAGCTCTCATACCTAGTAACATGTCTAACAACCTGGTGACAGGACATTAGAGCTTCAAAGGTGCCAATAATCAAACTAGCTCATATGAGCCACCTATTTGGGCATATCAAAACAAAACAAGAAGCTAGGACACAGTAAGCAAACATAAAATAAATAAATAACTTATTGATGTCTTAAAGACAATAGTCAATATCAAATCACATACAGAGGCAATTCATGATGGCTTCAGCAAGCTCCCAAAATAAAAAAATCTAGAAATTTTCCAGAAGAGGAAAATTTCTTGGAATTACCAGAGGCAGAATACAAAGGATTAATATACAGAACTCTTCAAAAAATTAGGAAGTAAATTAAGCAAAATTCAGAACACGCAATAGAGGAAATTAAAAAGAGAAGAGCATAATGACAAATTTAACAGGCTGCAAGAATCCACAGAGAGACAGCAATCAGAAATCCAAAGACTAACAATAAAATTTCAGAGTTAGACAACTCCATAGAAAGTCATAGGAGCAGAACTGAGGCAATGGAAGTCAGAATTAGTGAGACTGAAGA
>NW_004443970.1:14243626-14263828 GCF_000243295.1 Trichechus manatus latirostris
TCTAACCAGAGACATAAAAGATGTATACAATGAAAACTACAAGACACTACTGCAAGAAAGCAAAAGCAACCTGCATAAGTGGAAAAACATACCTTTCTCATGGATAGGTAGACTCAACATTGCAAAAATGTCAATTCTACCCAAAGCAATCTACAGATACAATGCAATCCTGATCCAAATTCCACCGGCATTTTTTAACGAGATGGAGAAACAAATCACCAAGTTCATATGGAAAGGGAGGAGGCCCCAAATAAGTAAAGCATTACTCAAGAAGAACAAGGTAGGAGGCCTCACACTACCTGATTTTAGAACCTATTATACCGCCATGGTAGTCCAAACAGCCTGGTACTGGTACAACAACAGATACATAGACCAATGGAACAGAGTTGAGAATCCAGACTTAAATTCATCCATCTATGAGCATCTGATATTTGTCAAAGGCCCAAAGTCTGTTAACTGGGGAAAAGACAGTGTCTCTAACAAATAGTGATGTCATAATTGGATATCCATCTGCAAAGAACTGAAACAAGACCCATACCTCACACTATGCACAAAAACTGACTCAAAATGGATCAAAGACTTTAATATAAAATCAAACGGATAAAGATCATGGAAGAAAAAAATAGGCACAACACTAGGAGCCCTAATACATGGCATAAACAGAATAGACACCATAAGTAACAATGCACAAGCACCAGAAGAGAGACTAGATAACTCGGAGCTCCTAAAAATCAAACACTTATGCTCATCAAAAGTCTTCACCAAAAGAGTCAAAAGACAACCTACAGACTGGGAAAAAGTTTTTGGCTATGACTAATCCGATCAGCATCTTATCTCTAAAATCTACAAGATACTGAAAAATCTCAACAACAAAAAGACAAATAACTCAATTAAAAAAATGGGCAAAGGATATGAACAGGCACTTCGTCAAAGAAGATATTCAGGCAGTTAACAGACACATGAAGAAATGCTCAGGATCATTAGCCATTAGAGAAATGCAGATCAAAACTACAATGAGATATCATCTCACCCCAACAAGGCTAGCATTAATCCAAAACACACAAAATAATAAATGCTGGAGAGGCTGTGGAGAGATAGGAACACTTATACACTGTTGGGGGGAATGTAAAATGGTACAACCACTTTGGAAATCGATTTGGTGCTTCCTTAAAAAGCTAGAAATAGAAGTACCATACTTTCCAGCAATCCCGCTCCTTGGACTGTATCCTAGAGAAATAAGAGCCATCACACGAGTAGATATATGCACACCTATGTTCATTGCAGCACTGTTCACAACAGCAAAAAGATGGAAACAACCTAGGTGCCCATCAACGGATGAAAGGGTAGACAAATTGTGGTATATCCACACAATTGAATACTACACAACAATAAAGAACAACAGTGAATCCGTGAAACGTCTTATAACATGGAGGAAGCTGGAGGTATTTATGCTGAGTGAATTTAGTTAGTCACAGAATGACAAATATTGTATAAGACCACTATTATAAGAACTCAAGAAAAAGTTTAAACACAGAAGACAACATTCTTTGATGGTTATGAGGGTGGGTAGGGAGGGTGAGTGTTATTTACTAACTAGTTAGTAGATAAGAATTATCTTAGGTGAAGGGAAGGACGGCACACACTACAGGGGAAGTCAGCACAACTGGACTTAACCAAAGCTAAGAAGTTTCCTGAATACAACCAAACACTTTGAGGGACAGAGCAGCAGGGGTAGGTATCTGGGGACCATGCTTTCAGGGGACATCTAGGTCAATTGGCATAACAAAGCTTATTAAGAAAATGTTCTGCATCCTACTTTGGTGAGTGACATCTGGGGTCTTAAAAGCTTGCAAGCAACCATTTAAGATGCATCAATTGGTCCCAACTACCTGGAGTAAAGGAGAATGAAGAACACCAAAGACACAAGGAAAGAGTTAGCCCAAGAGACAGAAAGGGACACATAAATCAGAGACTTCATCAGACTGAGACCAGAATAACTAGATGGTGCCCAGCTACCACCAATGACCGCCCTGACAGGTAACACAACAGAGAGTCCAGATGGAGCAGGAGAAAGTTTGGGTGCAGAACTCAAATTATAGTAAAAAGACTAGACTTAATGGTCTGACTGTGATTGGAGGAACCCTGGAAAACATGGCTCCCGGATTCTCTATCAGCCCAGAACTAAAACAATTTTTGAGGCCAACTCTTCAGACAGAGATTGGACTGGACTATGGGACGTAAAGTGATACTCATGAGGAGTGTGCCTCTTAGCTCAAGTAGATACAAGAGACTAAATGGGCAGCTTCTGTCTGGAGGTGAGATGCAAAGGCAGAGAGGGTTAGGAGCTGGTTGAATGGACATGGGGAATCAGTGGTGGAAAGGAGAAGTGTGCTGTCACAATATGGAGAGAGCAATTAGAGTCACATAACAATGTATGTATAAATTTTTGTATGGGAAAAAATAAAAACAGTCCTAATCATGCCCTGCCCAATGCCAGCACCTCCAGTGACTCCTCTGTTTCAGCAAGAGAAACTGTGGCCATTCACCTAGTGATGAACGCATTTCATACTCTGACCTAATTTACCTTTCCGCCGTCTATATAGCAGGTACTCAGTAAGTATTTGTTGAAAGAATAAGTGCACTCTCTTCTTCAGTAATAAAATAATAGCAGCTAAATATTGATTAGGAGCTGTGGTGGTGCAGTGGTTAAGTGCTCGGCTGCTAACTGAAAGGTTTGTAGTTCAAACCCACCAGCTGTTCCATGGAAGATGTGGCAGTCTGCTCTCGCAAAGATTACAGCCTAAGAAACCCTCTGGGGCAGTTCTACCCTGTCCTGTGGGGTCACTCTGAGTCGGAATAGACTTGACGGCAACGGGTTTGTTTGTTTGTTTTTCCCTTTGGTTTTAAGTATTGATTGAGTGCTTACAACATGTTAGGCAGTTTCTCTGCACTTGCAATACCTCCACGAATCATGTACTAGTATTCCATTTTTACACCTAAGGAACCTGAGGTTATGAGGCTCAGCCAATGTTATTTATTAAATTACCCAGTGGCAAAGCCAGGGTTGCAACTTCGACAAATTAGCTCTGGAGTACTGCCTTATACTTCTTCTCCTAAGACTTGACCAACTCCTTCATTCCCACCACAAAGCCCTTGTTGAAGTCATTCACCTAGCCAGAAGCACGCTTGCCATTTATTCCATCTGGGCAGCCCCAACCAGTCAATCACAATGAAACTCCATCCACACTCCACCCTGGAGACCTCCTGAATCTTCTAACCCACAGCTAATTCTCTTTCCCCTGAACTCACAGCACACTTTGTACACCAACTATTTTGGCTCCCAGCATATGCCAGATGGTAAAGGCTCTAGGATTATTGCTTTGGATTTTTTTTAACTCAATAAATATATGATGAATACATAAAATACTGCAAAGCAGTGCTGAAATATCCCAGAACTATACATTTTGTCTCCTTGTTTACAGATAATTTAATGCTCTTCTCCAGACATATGTTATTCAAACAAATCTATATTAAGATGAACGAGTTTATGGTTGCAAAAAGGTGACTAAGGCTCTGACAATATTTTGCAGGGAAGACAATTACATTCAGTATGGGCTTTGCTTGCTGACTTCCAAACAAGATGAACCAGGATGGAACCACTAGACAGAATGCTGCATTTTATATGCTGTAAGAATGCAGACCAGAATATAAATGGGTTTGCTTATGTTTTCTTCCAGAGAGGAGCTGTATGCCAGCCCTCTGATTTCTCTGCAATATAACCTAGCAAAGACATCTGTGTCTATTCTGTAAACTTTCGATAACTCGGGGAACAAGTCTACTGAGGAAAATTGTTCTTTTCATCATTGAGGATTGTTAGTTGACTTGATAATAATATAACTTGTCAGTTATGCCCACAACATCTGGAAAGGCATGTAGGTATAGCCTTAGTCAAGAGAAAAAGCAATCAAATTACCAGTCAATCTCAAATACTGCTGAGATCTGCATAAGGAGAACACATATAGGTGTACATTTCCATGGGGTCATCTCTCAGTCCACACACTCAGTTGCCAGGGATGGATGAGAGTCCCTTGCTTCTTTCGTCTCCTCTTCCCTCCTTTCGTCTCCCCTAATCCCCTTCATTTTTTATTTCAACCCCCCACCCCAACCTCCACATCTGAACACTATCCTAGAAATCATTCTCAAATTCCTTCAGGTTCCGAGTGTCCCTCTGAGTCCACCTCATTGAGAAGTTTTGGTTTCTTACACTGCCTAGTAGAAGGTTTTAAGTCTTTCTGATTCTATCACGTGAATGAAACAGATTATTTTCCCTCTTAATACTGACAATTTTTTACAGAATAATTTTGATGTATCATTATATTAATAATAGTTCAGTGTCTGATATCCCTAAGACTCCACATACCCCTCACCTCTATGGCCAATAGGAAAATGGTTACAAGGAGAAAACGGGACTGTATTAGTGACCTGCAGCTGCTGTAACAAATTACCACAAACTGGGTGGCTTAAAACAGCAGAAATTTATTCTCTCATATTTGTGGAGGCTAGAAACCAAAGTGTCTGCAGAGCCACACTCTCTGAAGGCTCTTGGGGAGAGCCTTTGGTCCATGCCTTTCTCTTAACTCTTGGTGTTGCCGGCAACCCTTGGCGTTCCTTGGCGTATGGACACATCAGTCCAGTCTCTTCCTCTATCATCACATGGTGTTCTCCCTGTGCGCCCTGTCTATGTTTCTTCTTCTTCTAAGGGTGCAAGTCATATTGGATTAGCGCCCACCCTAATGACCTCATCTAAACTTGATTACATCTGCTAAGACCTGTTTTCAAACAAGGACATATTCACAGGTCCAGGGATTAGGATTTCAACATATTCTGGGTGACACAAGTCAATCCACGATAGGGATGGAGAGAAAAGAAAATTTTGTCGTAAACAGTAAAAGGATGATGATGATGTTGATATAAATAATGTACCAAGATGTGTACTAAGTGCTGTACATGTATCATCTGATTTAAATAGCACGTCAGTCATATTTTGCAGACGACTGTTAGAGTTGTAAATGGAGAATCAGGGAGGGTTGGTAACTTGCTGTGCCTGTCATTTGCCACTTTGCTCTCAGGTCCACTTTCTGCTCTTCCCTTGCTCTGTGTTTGTCAGCTGCCGTTGAGTGTACTCGAACTCAGGACAACCTTATGCACAATGGAACAAAACATTGCCCTGCCCTGCATCATCCTCACAATATGTTGGAGTTTATCATTGAGGCTATTGTGCCGATCCATTTCACTGAGGGTCTTCCTTGCCTTCACTGGCCCTCTACTTCACCAAACACGATATCTTCCTGTAGCAATTGATGATGGGTCCAAACCAAGTGAGCTGGACAATGTTTTGTTGTTATCCATAAGGTTTTCACTGGCTAATTTTCAGAAGTAGATCACCAGGACTTTCTTTGTAATCTGTCTTAGCCTGAAAGCTCCCTGGAACTTTTTCACCATTGGTGACCCTACTGATATTTTAAATACCATAGGCATAGCTTCCTACATCATAGCAACACACAAGCCGCCATGGTATGACAGACTGACAGTGGATGGTGGTCTCTTGCTCTACTGCAATTTAAAAGGAACTACATTTGGCAGTCTCCCTTGCCAACAGTCTTCTGGCTAAGTTCAACCTGTGGAATGTACTGGAGGGAGGTTAGAGGGTGGAAAAGAAGGAATAACCGTGGTATCCCCCCACTCCTATGTCAGCAGCATCTCTGGTACTGACATCTCCTCTGTGTCTCCAGCACCTGCTGATCAGTCCATCCCTCCAAGATGCCAGCTCCCATCAGGTGGCCCTGGGTCTTGGGCTCCTGCATTACTGCTTTCTCCTGTTGTCCCTCCAGCCATAGGGGAGAGCATGGCTTCCTCTATCTAACTGTTGCTAATATCTTAGTACCCTCATTGTCCACTATATGACTTCTAAGCATTAACATTACATGGGTAATAAATTCCCTGTATTAAATTTCTTTGGTTTTAAATACCTGAAGTGGTTTCTGTTTTCCTTACTGGACCGTGTCTGATCCACTTGCCCTAGGTCACACAGCTAGAAGATTGTAAAGCTAGAATGCTAATGCATGTATCTCCAACTTCTTACCTATGTTCTTAACACTATACTTATATCCTAGGACTTAAATCTAAATAATGAAAGTAATATTTAATTTTATGTGTACATATATGAATTTTATTATTAAAGATGAAGTCTGATTGTAACTAAAATGAGGTACAGTGCTAAGTAATCTTTTGCATCAATCCACAGTTGCTTTCTTAAATTGTGTGGGTTAATGTTTTGCCACTCAAAATATCGTCTGAGTTCTAGCAGTATCAACATCATTTGGGAACTTTTTAGAAATATAGAATCCAAGTTTTATCAGAATCCGTGTTTTAACAAGATCTCCTGGTGATATGTCTGCACAATAAAATTTGAGGGGCAATGTACTAAAGAATATGATTTGTGTAAATAATAAAGTAAGAGAATCCTTAAAATTTAAAAGACAACACCGTAAAAAAAGTTGTTTGTGAGTCTATTTTTCCAGCTGTAACAGTCACTGTGTCTTCAGTCCTTATCCAGTATGCAAAAAGTTTTGTGCCAAATTCTGTTTGTAAGTATGACTTCAGAATGCGTTTCCTCATAAAAGCAATGTTATAAATCTTGGTTAGATTTCCAGGCTAGCCCATTGAAACTTAGATTAAATTACAAAGTAGGAGAAAAGTCTCTTTTCTTGGATACATACAAGGCTGATTCTAGGCACTTTTTTTTTTTTTTTTAATATACAAAGAGTTTGACATTGGCATCATGCCACTCCTACCCATAATGCCTCTCTCCCGCTTTGTAGTTCTTTCCCAAGTGTTACGGGTTGAATTGTGTCCTCCCGAAAATGTGTTTCAACCTGTCTGGGCCATGATCCCCAGTATTGTGTGATTGTCCACCATTTTGTCATAATGATGTGATTTTCCTACGTGTTGTAAATCCTACCTCCATGATATTAATGAAGCAAGATTAGAGGCAGTTATGTAAATGAGGCAGGACTCAATCTACAAGATTAAGTTGTGTTTTAAGTCAATCTTTTTTGAGATATAAAAGAGAGAAGTGAGCAGGGAGAAAACGGGGGCTCATATCACCAAGAAACAAGAGCCAGGAGAATAGTATGTCCTTTGGACTTGGGGTCCCTGCACTGAGAAGCTCCTAGACCAGGGGAAGATTGATGACAAAGACCTTCCTCTAGAGCCCACAGAGAGAGCCTTCCCTTGGAGCTGATGCCCTGAATTCATACTTCTAGCCTACTAGACTGTAAGAGAATAAAGTTCTGTTCTTGGAGCCATCTACTTGTGGTATTTTTGTTATAGCAGCACTGGATAACTAAGACACCAAGCATCATCCCTTATCCAGGCCCACCATGTCCCCATAGTACTCCCAAATGAGCCAACACTATGCTGCCTTAATCAAATCCTCCATTTCTCAGCGTCGGTCATTTTATTGGGGAGTTATTATGAAAGTAATGGACTTTAATTCAAACTAATGAGTTAACAACTAGTCAATTAAATTCCCTCAGAAGAATTTTTATATTTATAATGGGTTGGTTGTTAGCACAATTAAATCTCTAATTTGTGGAGTTTCACCTAGTGTAACAAAGGGAGTGGGGAATAATTCAACAACATGGAGGCGCCTTGGTGAGGAGACCAGCTTTCCTTGGGAGCACACCTTGTGATCAACCCCCTTTACTCAGCTGATGGCCACGTCTTGTTCCCCTTCAACAGCTCTAACTTTGCTGTTGTCGTTATCTTTTCCTTTTAACAGCGGTTCTATTGGGGAAAGGCAAATATTTTCTACTTGAATACGTGATTTGCTTAAAAATCAGAATTACCTGGAAGGTACAAGTTATTTGATTCCATACTAAATTAGTTATCTATTGCTACATAAAAATTTACCCCGAACTTGGTGGCTTAAAAACATGTTTATTGTTGTTGTTCTTGTTGTTAGGTGCCTTCGAGTCAGTTCTGATTCATAGCGACCCTACGTACAACAGAAAATGAAAGCTGTAGTCTTTTTATAACCTAATCTCAGAAGTGACATACCATAAATTCTGCCATATTCTACTTGCTAGATGCAAGTCACTAAGTCCATCCCACAGTCAAGGGGAGGGGAGTTAAGCTACACCTGTTGAGAGGAGGAGTATCAAAAAAATTGTGAACAGAAGACCAGATTTACTGGCCTGACAGAGACTGGAGAAATACCAAGATTATGGCCCCTGGACACCCTTTTAGCTCAGTGGTGAAGTCACTCCCGAGGTTCACCGTTCAGCAGGGGATTGGACAGCCCCATAAAACAAAACGGGACTAATGAGGCACCGCAGTCAGGGACAAGGACTAGAAGGCAAGAGGGGACAGGAAAGCTGGTGATAGGGAACTCAAGATTGAGAAGGGACAGTGTTGACATGTCGTGGGGTTGTTAACCATTGTCATAGGGCAATATGTATACTAACTGTTTAACGAGAAAATTGTTCTGCAAACTGTCATTAAAGGAAAAAAAAAAAAAAAAAGAATTATCTATGTGAGATCAAACTGACAACAGCAACTCAAAAGTTTTGATGGGAAGCCTAGGGGGCAGTGAGTTGAAGATAATGGTGATGGAATAATTTGGAAAAGGATAGTGAGAATAGCAGCACAACTGGAAGAATGTAATCGATGTCATTGAATTGTACATGTAGAAATTTTTGAAATGGTGTATCTTTCGCTATGTATATTTTCACCAAAAAAAAGCCTCCAAGGTCAAGAAGGGAGAGTGTTGACATGTCATGGGGTTGTTCACCAATGTCACAAAACAATATGTGTACTATTTAATGAGAAACCATTTGTTCTGTAAACCTTCATCTAAAGTACAATAAAAAAAAATTGTGAACGTATCTTTAACCACCACATCTACGTAATAAGTAGGTCCAGTGAGTGTCAAAACTTGTGATCAGACTTGAATTGTGCAGTGTTTGTGCCACTGTGTGTGTCAATATTTGAAGAGAGCACTGACATAGGAGTTAGAAGATTTATATTTAGTCCTACATTCATATATTTACTATCAATGTGACCTTAAGCAATACTGTGTGTGGTCCACCCCCTCACAGATATTTTAAAACAATACAAATTTATTATCGTGGTGCACACACAAGTTGTTCGCTAATAATATCACATTCGTCCAATCAGAACCACAACACACAAAACATTCCCAGAGTGTTAGCACATGGAAAGTAGACAGCAAACAATACGTAGACATAGCAAACAATACATGGAGATCTATCTTCACTCTTTACAGTTTCATGGTGAGAAAACGAAGTTTACTCTCTCTGCCCCCTTGCTACTGGTCCAGCTCTCAACCAGCAGATTCAGGATTGTTCTGGACCAGCGTCACAAGAGCACTCAAAGCAGAACTGCTGTGAGAGCAACCCGTACATGGGGTGTACCCAGGCTCTGTGGACAGTCTTCTTGCTCTTCAGACAGGCTCCTTTTATGGCTCATCTGAGCTCCCTTTGTGCTTCAGGTGGGGTTTCTTCCTCTGCCCGGCCCACTTGTGTCTACTGTCCCAGCCCAAAATGCATTACAGTTCTCTGCCTACTCCTCTTAGAGTGCTCTGCTACCGCTTCTCTGTTCAGCTGACACTGGCTTCTGCTTCTGCTGCTGTTTATCCCTGTTCCAGGGTTTCTGCTGTTATTGGTGCCAGTCCCTTCTGATGAAATCTTCAGTCTCTTATCCCCAAGGCTGATGTCTCCACTCTGGGACAATGAAGCGTTGTGGTGGTGGTGGGGGGTGGTGTTCAGCCAGAGTTTTCGTGTCCCCCAAGGACATGTTCACCCCTCCTCTGAGAGTCAAATGTCCATGCTCTGCAGCTCAGGAAGCTCCAGCGAGCCTCCCTCTTCCCAGGCCTCCTGAGGCTTAGTCAGCATCGGGCCCTGAGGTGATCTCTCTTAGTCTAGTCATGGTCTACTCTTTGGCCTCTAGTGTAGTTCTACTCTTAGAACTAGGACCAAAAAAGCCAAATCATCCACTGCAGAGGGATTCCATACCTCACAATTACCAAGACAATTTTTTTTGGCAAGAGTGGAAGGGAGAATTGTTTTTACAGTCACGTGTCACTTAGCTTCCACGATATGGTCTGTGAAATAGGATGCTATGTGATTAAGACATTGTGCGAACACCATATAATATACAGGCAGTCCCCAGATTACAAACGAGTTCCATTGCTAAATCTACCCTTAAGGTGAATTTGTACGTAAGTCAGAACAGTTAGGTACAGTTCATAGTTAACGTCATTAGTCAAATGTTTGTTTTAGTAGTGTATAGTGTACCTTTCTATGTATAAAAAACATTAAGAAAAAACTTTCAGATACACTAAAACATCTTTAACATAATAATACAGTAATAATAATAATATTAATGTTTTGATACACATCACAATGTAGTGCCCATTTGTTATTACAAACCACTGTACATACCTCAAATTTTTAATATAATAGGCTTTCCGGGGGTTGGTTCATAACTACGTGTTGTACGTAAGTCATATGTTCATAACCTAGGGACTACAGATATATATGCAGTAGAACGGTGCCCACACAGACGTTACGTGGCACATGACTGTATTTCTTTTTCTGGAAATTTGCAATATTTGTGCCTACTCTGCACATATATCAGGAATTTTGTGACGCTCTAATGAAATAACAGATATAAAACTACTTTGGAATATGCCAGACCAGCATTATGGCTGGAGTTGGCTTATTCCATCTCCTTTCCTTCTTGCATCAACATTTCCTCTCTCAGAATCAGAGGGACTCAGTACACTCTCTGTTTTCTGCTTTGGATTAGAGGATGCTGCTTTTAGGTTCAACAAATACAGCTTCTCTGCTCCATTGTTGTTTAAAACTGTCTCCTAAGCTCTACAATTTAGTTTCCAAGACATTTGGCTATTGGAAGTCTACTAAAGAATGTGCTTATGGATCTAATGTCAAAACCACAGATGGCCCTGGGGCTTATTTTCTCTTTATACTCTGAAGTCCCACAGTTCCCTTGACATTTCACTTCCCATAGTGAACAGGCTACATCAAGCTCTTATTTCTCTCTGGCAATATAATGTTCCTTTCATAATCCACATTAGATGGATTCCAATCACTAGGTCCCTCACCCAATACCCAAGCTCCCTTTGTAGGCCAGCCCTTCACACTTGCCATGTTCTAGCTTTACAGAAAGGTGTTCCTTTTCTTCTGATTGATCCAAACAATTGTATACTTCTTAAGTTCTTTTCCTCTTCTGCTAACCTTTTATCTTAGACAGCCATACTCTTATGAGATAATGTGGAATAGACATGGCAGTGGGCTAAATAAATCAGAGATGTAAATCTTGGTCCTTTACTGACTGTGACTTTTACCAGTTTTCTCATCAATAAAATGGGGTGAATGGCATCTATGTCTGGGGATTGTTATGAAAATTTAATGAGTTAGAACAACAGTGGAAAGGGAAAAACCCTTGGAACACTGCCCAGCACACACCAAAGACTCAAGATGATGTCTTAGTTTCCTCCTCTCCGTAAGTTTCAATCTCATGGATACCTCATGTGTTACAGAGTAGAAATGGCCTCTGTTGGGTTTTCTTGGCTGTAATCTTTACAGAACCAGATTACTATGTCTTTCTGCCCTAGCACCATTGGGTTGGTTCGAACTGCCAACCTTTAGGTTAGTGGTTGTCGTTGTTGGTAAGTGCCTACAAGTCAGTTCTGACTCGTAGCGACCCTATGTACAACAGAAAGAAACACAGGCCAGTCCTGTGCCTTCCTCATAATCGTTGCTGTGTTTGAGCCCATTGTTGCAGCCACTGTGTCAATCAGTCCATCTCGTTGAAGGTCTCCCTCTTTTTCACTGATCCTCTCCCTTACCAAGCATGAGGTCCTTCTCCAGAGAATGGTCCCTCCTGATAACACGTCCAAAGTATGGGAGATGAAGTCTCACCATCCTCACTTCTAAGGAGCATTCTGTGTACTTCTTCCAAGAGAGATTTGTTCATTCTTCTGGTAGTCCATGGTATATTCAATTTTCTTCACCAACACCACAATTCAAAGGCATCAATTCTTCTTTGGTCCTCCTTATTCATTGTCCAGCTTTCACATGCATATGAGGCGATTGAAAATACCATGGCTTGAGTCAGGCGCACTTTAGTCCTCAAAGGGACATCTTTGCTTTTTAGCACTTTAAAGAGGTCTTTTGCAGCAGATTTGCCCAATGTAATATGTCGTTTGATTTCTTGACTACTGCTTCCATGGGCTTGGATTATGGATCCAAGTAAAATGAAATCCTTCACAACTTCAATATTTTCTCCATTTATCATGATGTTGCTTACTGGTCCAGTTGTGAGGATTTTTGTTTTCTTCATTTTGAGGTGTAATCCATACTGAAGGCTGTAGTCTTTGATCTGCATTAGTAAGTGCTTCAAGTCCTCTTCACTTTCAGCAAGCGAGGTTGTGTCATCTGCATATCTCAGGTTGTTAATGAGTCTTCCTCCAATCCTGATGCTGTGTATGGTGAAAGGGTACAACCCTGACGCACACATTTCTTGATTTTAAAGCAAGTATCCGCTTGTTCTCTTCGAACAACTGCCTCTAAGTCTATGTACAGGTTCTGCATGAGTACAGTTAAGTGTCCTGGAATTCCCATTCTTCGCAATGTTATCTATAATTTTTTATGATCCATACAGTCAAATGCCTTTGCATAGTCAATAAAACACAGGTAAACATCTTTCTGGTATTCTCCGCTTTCAGCCAACATCCATCTGACATCAGCATTCATATCCCTCATTCCACGTCCTCTTCTGAATCTGGATTGAATTTTCTGGCAGTTTCCTGCCAATGCACTGCTGCAACTTTTTTGAGTTACCATCAGCAAAAGTTTACTTTCCTTTGATATTAATGATATTGTTCAACAATTTCCACATTCTGTTGGATCACCTTTCTTTGGAAGGGGCACAAATATGGATCTCTTCCAGTTGGCTGGCCAGGTAGCTGTCTTCTATATTTCTTGACATAGATGGAGGAGAGCTTCCTACAGTGCTTCCATTTTTTGAAACATCTCAGTTGGTATTCTGTCAATTCCTGGAGCCTTGTTTATAGCCAATACCTTCAGTGCAGCTTGGACTTCTTCCTTCAGTACCATCAGTTATTGATCTTATGCTACCTCCCGAATTGGTTGAACATTGACCGATTCTTTTTGGTATAGTGATTCTGTGTATTCCTTTCATCTTCTTTTGATGCTTCCTGTGTCATTCAATATTTTGCCCACAGAATCCCTCACTATTACACCTCGAGGCTTGAAATTTTTCTTCAGTTCTTTCAACTTAAGAAATTTCAAGTCTGTTCTTCCCTTTTGGTTTTCTATCTCCAGGTCTTTGCACATTTCATTGTAGTACTTTACTTTCTCTTCTTGAGCTGCCCTTTGAAATCTGTTCAGCTCTTTTACTTCATTGTTTCTTCCACTCACTTTAGCTACTCTAAGTTAGGTTAGTAGATGAACCTAACTTGTGCCACCCAGTGTCACTATGAGTCAGAATCAACTGGAAGGCGATGGCTTTATAAGTTTCAAGTGTGGCAAAGAAGACTTGCCTGCATTAGAATTAGCCGGTGAGAGGGGCTTTTAAAATGCATACTCCTGAAGTTCCTCCTAAGACAATACCTAGGGGTATAGTTAAAGAGTGTTCATTTTTAATAAGCTCCTTAGGTGATTCTCATGGGCAATAAAATTTGAGAATTACTACTGCTAGGGAAGTGTCCTAGACTCTTGGGTCTTGCTAAAGAGATTCATAGACACCCTGCCTTTTCATTCTATTGAGTGAATTTTTCCAGGACTATAAAGAATGGGCTCATCATGGTACAAACCATTTTCCTGACTAGAGAGAGACAATATACTTGGAAGAAGGGGATGTATACCTCCCTGAAGAGTTGTCTTCCCCAAGGAGGTACAGGTTTATGCAGTATATGGATTTTTTTTTTTTTCTGTATTTCCCCCAGCCTCTCTTTCCATTTTTTAAGAGTATCTACCTAAATATTCCCTTTGCTTTTTAATACCTCTTCAACTTCTGTGCATTTGTGACCTCCCTTACACCTTAACAACAAGTATATTATGTACATTTTATAAACTTTGGACATACAGAACTCTTTCTATTTATGTATATTTATTACAGACTTAAAAGCAGCTTCTCAACTTTCCTGTTGTCGCCAGTATTATAAGAAAGTGCAGACTGCTAAATTGGGTCCATTTTTTCAAAAAAAACATTCCTTTCTCTATTCACATGTTGCACGTTCCAAGCAGGCAAAAAGCATAGCCCAGTGTAAGTGGATGACAGGAAGTAGACCTTCAGAAGCAAACTCTAAGCTCAGAAAAGATGAACATTTTTACTTGGAGCTTGTAATGCTACCTATCCAGGTTTCTTGGCTCTAGGCTTAATGAACCATTGCCTAGACTACACTGCTTTTCTGTTAAGACCGTGGATGTTTAAGAAGGACTTGGATCAGGACAGGGACGTTCCAGAGGAAGGAACAAATGTACAGATGCATGAATGAGCAAGGATTTCTTTTTTTTGCAGGAGACAAGGCAACCTGTGAGCATAGCAGCCCGATTAGATGTTTCACGTATGAAATTAGTAGGGTAAAAGGGGAGAATAGAACTTTTAGGTCCTATTACGAAGGAAGGTCTTTGAATGCTTGGATACGGCATTTGTAATTGTACATTTATCAAGCTTTCAGAGAGCAGAAAAAGATGACAAATCAAGGATCATACGCAATAGTAGAGTGAGCGAGGATGATGGATTTATAGTCAGAGGCAGTGCATTCTAGCTCCGACTCTTGGAGTTAGTAACTGAGTGTCCTTGGGTATGTTATTTAAGCTTTCAGGTTCCTCATGTGAGGTATAGTGGCAATGCTTGAATCCTGGGGCTGTTTTGAGGATTAAATGAAATGATGTGAAGATGGCTTTGTAAACTGTAAAATAATATTATCCTTTTTACTGTCAATTAAAATAATGCAAATCACTATATGCATTTATCTATAGGCGATGAGAAGGAGCCCTGGTGGCGCAGTGATTAAAACGCTCAGCTGCTAACCAAAAGGTCAGCATTTTGAACCCACCAGCTGCTCTGCAGGAGAAAGATGTGGCAGTCTGCTTTTGTAAAGATTTACAGCCTTGGAAGCCTTATGGGGGCAATTCTACTCTGTCCTATAGGGTTGTTACGAGTCGGAGTTGATTAGAAAGCAACAGGTTTGGTTTTTGGTTTTATAGGTGATGAGTCAGCCCTCAGCTTCTCTTCTATCCCATTCCCTCACCCTTGAGATGGAAGGTTCTTTTCCTAGCTTGCTGAGGACGCACCTTCTTAGGTATGTTTCCTCTGGTCCGTCCTTCCTCTATCCTTTATAGTCACTAACTACCACCTGCTTTCATTTTCTCCCCTGCCTAGTCTTAGCTAGTTTTTGCAAGGAGAAAATCCACTTTGCAAGCATGCCTCCATGAATTCACTGAGGCCTGTGGTTTCACTGAATCCTTGTTTCTGATTGGTGTGGGACAGGGAAGCAAAACGGCCCTTTGCATATTAGTGAAAGGGAGCAAAAACACAAAGGAAACAACCTGATTATACTACCAAATACCACCTTCCTGAGTACACGTATTGCATTCTGCACAATGTTAAGTTTGAAGTGACAAGTTAATCTACTACTGAAAGCAGGAAAAGTTAGGAGATTTCACATGAGGCCAACAATAAAGAAAATTATGGATTTGTTGCTGTCAAAACTATGGTGGTAGCTGAAACCATGTGGGAAGATGCACTCACCAAAGAAGGCAACTCAGGGACCAAAGACCTGAAGGTCAATAACTGAATCAAGAGGTGGTTCATACTCCAGGGATGGTAGGACTTAGAAGCACTGAGAAAGACGAGTGGTCAGAAAGAAACAACAGATCCAGGTTATTATAACTAAATTGTTTCAAGAAGGAAATATTGTTACCATGACTTAGTCTTTTTACTGGTCCTCTGGGTGCTAATATTTTGCACATCTAGGGAGGTAATAAGAATTGTTAATTAAAGAAAATTATTTTAAATGGCATTTTAAACAATTATTATTAACAATTAATAATTCCACCTAAGTTGTGTTTTCATTTGCCGGACACTTTTGTCTAAAGATATCAAAATTCGTGTGCTTTTTTCATGTGTTTGCACAATTACCTGTGAACTGAGGGTAGAGGGGCATGTGGTCAGTGTGGATGCGGTGTCACCCTAAATGATTCCTTGCTTATGTAAGAAAGCAAATAAAGTTAGAGTTGTCAATGTAGCATCTACTTAGTCTTTCGTTTCTCTTATCAACATGGAATGTGTACAATGCAATGTATGGAGCTGGCCGTGTTGAGGCAAACTTGATGAATCCATTTTATGCTTCTTTCTACTTAAGCTTTATGTCTCACCAATGTATGTGTCTAATCAATCGCAAGCTGGATTGGACCCTTGTCTGTGTATATGAGACATTGTACGAAGCAACAAAGGAAACAACATGAGTAATGCCAAGGGTATTTTTCTAAGAGTAGAATGTTTTTCTCATTGTGTAGCAGCAAGGTGTTTACTGATTGTAGACAGAAGTCTGAAATGTGTATACCCTTTAAATGCCCTTAGAAGATGTGCGTGATAATGAATCTCAATTGCAGTAATACCACAGTCTTGTATCATACTGTGGCTGCTGCTTGTCAGATGCTGCCAAGTTATTATTTTATACACACCAGAACAAACCAGAGATAATGTAAATCACGTTCTGTGATTTCAGGTGAAACAAATTTAAATTTAAATAACAGATGGCTTCAAATAGTTTTCTAAGATCAGTCTGCAAGAATAATTAGAAGGAATAATCTGGTTAATACTGATAAGATTTTTGAAATTTAAATTGACTGCTTTTAAATGAGAAGGAATTCATTAAAAAAAAAAAAATCTTCCAGCAAGTGATATAATCGATCTTGGGAAGTTTCAGCAGGTCATAAACCTGTAAGAAGAGTTAGTTATAAATATTTTAATGATTTTAAATGAACTCAAAATGTTATCCATAGTTCACTGAATGAGGAAAATAAAAGGTGATTAGCATTTCCTTTTGATTCATCATTAATGGAAAAAACAAAATTAGGAAACAATGTAGGCGTTTTCTGAGCCTCAGTTTCCTCTTAATAAAACAGGAATAATAATGCCTGGGGTGTATGCCTTAGTGATACTTGTTGGAGGGGATCATGAGATAATATTATATGGAAGGATGTAGAAACTACACGGAACTAGGCAGATGCAAAATAATTGGAAGATTGATGAAGATGACAATCCAGCAGGGGTAGAAGATGTAGAACATTCTGAAAAATAGCAAAGGACTTTATCATCAGCCCTGTCCTCTTATAACCACCTTGTTATGCAATACCAAAGTCTGCATATTTCCTCAGCCATGTCCTGCTGGCATATCACACTCAACATATGCACAATGAAACTTCTTATCTTCTTTCTTATGGCTATTTTGCCTCTGGATACACTATTGGTACCACCAGTTGAGCCATAACCAAGCTTGAAATCTTAGAAGATCTTGAACACTTCACCTTTTCTTTCTGAACATAATCTTCAATCGTCATTTCCTCTGTGCTATGTCTCTCTAATTCTCTCATCCATTCCAGTTCTCTCCATCTCCACTTCAGAACCCATATTCAGATCTATCACCCATATTTGGAGTCCCTGGGTCGTGTAAACACTTAACCCACTTGGCTGCTTACCAAAAGGTTAGTGCTTCGAGTCCATCCCCGGACACCCTTGAAAGAAAGTCCTGGCTATTTACCTCTGAAAAATCAGCCATTGAAAACCCTATGGAGCACAGTTCTACTGTGACACATATGGAGTCACCATGAGTTGCAGTGGTTTGGATGGCAACTAGTTTTTGACCTGTATTCAGAAATCATTGTTTCTGCTTTCTTATTCATTCAACACAGTTGTTTCAAAATACCAGATGAAGCCTTCTAAAGCATGGTTCTGACTTTGTTATGCTACCACTTAAAACTCTTTGATTTCTTGAAAATTTTGCTTAGTTTTCTGTTTCTTAAGCTGCTAGTAATTGTCTTTCGATATCCTATATTTGAAGTAAAGCGTTCTACCGGTCATTCTATGAAAAAATTATGTGTTATGGCTTCTATGTTGGTCACACCATTTTTTTTTCCAGAAATGACATCCCTCATTCTTATTGTAGATACCTGCAGTTAGATAATACTGAGTTATCATACTGCTATTTGGCCATAATCAACCAGTTATATGTAGCCAACCTGTAGTGGAGAAATACTATGTTTTATCTTCCTAGCACTCTGTCCTATAGAGTCACTATGAGTCATAATTGACTCAGTGGCACTGGGTACCTTCCAATCGGCAAAACACATTATATATTTAGGGGCAATCCCATTGTGTGGATCTTGGTGGGAAGCAGGGATCTGAATTTTCCTCTTCCTGTTCAATGGTGGTTAATGCTTAGGCACATAACCAAGGGTCAGCCAGTTAGATGTTTCTGTATAGGAATTTGATTTATGGCAATATAACAAAAACTGACTCTTATTCTACTATCATGACTGTAATGTTACCCAGTGGTTGTGGCACTTGGGGCAGTGTCCAAACCAGCTGACTTCTATGCGTAATGTTGACGTTGTTCTTCCCCACAAATCTGCTGTATGTTCCTGCCTTTTGCCCAGAATAATTTTCTAGATCTTCTCTCAGTTCAAATGAGCCCTGGTGGTGCTGTGGTTAAAGTCATTGACTGCTAACCAATTCAACAATTCTACATCCTTCCCATGGAGTCCCTGGTGGTGCAAATGGTTAATGTGCTCCACTGATAACTGCAAGGTTAGAGGTTTCAGTCTACCCAGAGGTGCCTCGGAAGAAAGGCCTGGTAATCTACTTCCAAAAAATCATCCATTGAAAACTCTATGGAACACAGTTCTACTCTGATACACATAGGATTGCCATGAGTTGGAACTGACTCAACAGCAACTGGTTGGTTGGTAATATCTTTCCAGTGCAATCCTTTTCCCCTTGCTTGTAAGATTAGTTTGCTTCATTAAGTATAACCTATCAAGTAATAAAAGATCTGAGTAGTAGAAACAGAAGAGGATCTTGGTGAGTGTGGCATTTGCTCTGGTCCATAAAGAATTAACATATCTTCTTAGGAATACATATAACATTATTAATTATACATTGATATAATTCTTTCTGGTTAATAGCTATTTTATGATTACTATATGCTAGTATTTTCATTTTTTTTTTTGCAAGGAGTCAATGATTTATTTTATTTTATTTATTTATTTATTTTTATTGTATTTAGGTGAAGGTTTACAGAACAAATAGTTTCTCATGTAACAGTAGTACACATATTGTTTTATGACATTTGTTAACAACCCCACAACATGTCAACCTTCTCCCTTCTAGACCTTTTTTTTTTTTTCAGTGAAGATACACATAGCCAAAGATACACCATTTCAAAAATTTGTACATGCACAGTTCAGTGACATCGACTACACTCTTCCAATTGTGCTGCTATTCTCACTTTAGATCAAGATTTACAGAATAAAATAGTTTCTCATTAAACAGTTAGTACACATGTTGCCCTATGACAATGGTTAACAACCTCACAACACATCAACACTATCCTTACTCAACCTTGGGTTCCCTATCACCAGCTTTCCAGTCCCCTTCTGCCTTCTAACTCTTGTCCCTGGACTGCTGTGCCTCATTAGTCCCATTTAGTTTTATGGGGCTGTCCACTCCCTGGCTGAACAGTGAACCTCGGAAATGACTTCACCACTGAGCTAAAAGGGTGTCTGGGGGCCACACTCTCAGGGTTTCTCCAGTCTCCTTTAGGCCAGCAAATCTGTTTTTTTTTTTCTGTGAGCTGGAATTTTGTTCTACATCCTTCTCCAGCTCTGTCCAGAACCCTCTGTTGTGATCCCGGTCAGAGCAGTCAGTGGTGGTAGCCAGGCACCATCTAGCTGTACTGGACTCAGTCTTGTGGAGGCCTTGGTAGCTAATCTTCAGACTAATCTTTTCCTTGTATCCTGTTCTCTTCATTCTCCCTTGCTCCTGAAGGGGTGAGACCAGTGG
>NW_004443970.1:14269461-14290953 GCF_000243295.1 Trichechus manatus latirostris
CATCCTGTCCTGTTTTTGTAAATGTTTTGATATTGTCTGCTGTCTTCGGGGCATTCTGTAGTTATTTTTCTCATTTATTGATTGTAGATTTGTTTGTTTCGTCCTTTTTTTTAATTTGGCTATGTCTGAGCAGGCGGGCTGTGTGTTCTTTGTTGTTTGCTTGTCTGTGTGCACGATACCTTTCGCCTCCTTCTCCAACTGCAGAGTCAGTCGCTCAGGTATGGTGCAGCAGGGAAGGTGTAGCTGAAGAGGAGTTACTGGGGTGGGTTGTTTGTGACAGTTACTACAGCCACCAGGGCGGGTCGGTAATCAGTGCAGGGCAGGTTCCAGTAGGCCATGCCTGTGCTGCTTGGTGGTGTGATGTTGTGCGCACAGTACAGGTAGGCAGGATATAGGGGGAGATTGTTATGTATGGAGCTAAGATGGATATGGGAGAGAGGAGAGAGGAACAGGAGCCAAAAACATACAAACAAACAAAAAAGAGTGCTAGGTAAGCTTGCCATTGGAGTGGAGAGATGAGAGACTATGAAATGGAGAAAAACAGAAAGGGGAAGAAGAAGAAAAATAAAAAGAATGAATAAATAAAAATCAGAAAGGAAACAGAAGAGCAAAGCTTCCAGGGATCCCACTGGTGTGGCTATGAGGTCTGGGGAAGTTGTTCTCAGTTGTTGCAGCAGAAGAGGTGTGCAGCTCCAGGTATTCAGGGAACAGAACGAGAAGGAATGTATAGAGAGATGAGAAACTGAGTAATGAAGAAAAGACAAAAAGGGAAGAAGAGCGAAAAGAAAACAAAACAAATTAAAAAAAAAAATGAACAAGAAAAGCCCCCCAAGAAACAGAAAGAAAAAAAAGAAAACACAAAAAAAAAATGCCCCCAGGGATCCCTCTGCACGTCTGTGCAAGCCAAGGGTGTAGGTTCCAAGCCGCACAGCACCACCGGGCCAGAATAGGCTCCCATCTCAAGAAAAGGAAAAGAAAACAAACAAAAAATTCAAACAAAGAAGCAAAAGTGCCAGGATCCCACCAGCGTGGCAGCCCAGACCAGGAAGGAGTTCCACACTCGAACGGAGCTCTGCAGCTCCTCAGGAAGAAGCAAAGGTGGCGCACGGAGCCACGTATTTGAGGGAAACGAGGGGGGAGGTGGTGAGAGGTAAGGAAGAGATCAAAAGAAGCGGAAAAAAAGTAACACCAGCAGCCAACAAATGGCACTCAGGGAGCCGGCCAGTTCGCGTGGCTGGAATCCAAGCAGCCGGTGCTTCCCAGAAAAGAGACAGTGGCCACAGGAAGCAGAGGAGGTCGAGCAGTGGTGAAGAAGGGTGGGGGGTGGGAAAGTATATATCACAAATTACTGGTTGTTTTGTCTCCTGCTGGAAGCTCCATGAAGCTGCTTTCTCATACCCCCTATTTGCTGGAGTCCAAGATGGCGGATCTGCACTAAGTTAACTGATCGGGGACCTCGGCATGAATCTCTCCTCACTCTCCATTCTCTGTCAGTTTTCTCACTGCATTTGGTGCTTGGCTGAGTTCTTTATCTCTTCATTTGATGTTTTAGGGCTTCAGGATTGCTGTTTTCTCTGTTTGGCTTAGTTTTTCAGATCTTTGCTGTGGAGGGATGGCGTGGTGCTTCTGCCTAGAGCACCATTTTGCTGGAAGTCCTCCTCATTCATTTTTTTTAACTTTCAAAATAAGTCTTTAATGATGAGATATGGCAGACAATGTTAGTTGCCTATTCTATTTTAATTTTGACATCTTTCTTACTAGAGAACCCTGGTTTTGTTTGGAGTAGCAATGTATTCAGCAAAAAATATTTAGTCTTCTAGGCTCCCATGCAGCAAGGTATAACCATGTTTCTTAGTTTTAGCCAATGATATTTATATACAAGTCCTTTGAGTGATTGTCCCCTTCTAAATAAAAATATGAAGCCTTACAAAAGGAATTACTTTGGGCCCTTCTCCCTTGTTCCTACATCAAAATAAGAAGCAATGACTAGTGGTAAAGGAGCCATTTTGAAACCATGAGGACAAAAGTTTGATATCATTAAGGTTGGGACAGAAACATAGAGCTTGGGTCATTGATGACATCACAGAACGACTGTACCACCCTTGGACTGCCTGCCTCAGGACTTCCTATTACATGAGAAAAATAACAGTGAATTAAACACAAGTTGATTGATTTAGTTATTTTGCTACATATGGCCCAGTGAAATCCTAATACTTGAGAACTGAACTTAAATAACTTGCTTCAATAAATATTCCAGTTTATATATGGTGGAGTCCAGATTTGAACTCATGTGCTTTGTATGCTAGGTGCATGCTCCTAACTAATAATAGGTTATAGCAACCCTATAGGACAGAGGAGAACTGCCCCATGGGGTTTCCAAGGAGCCACTGGTGGATTTGAACTGAGGAACTTTTGGTTAGCTGTCGTAGGTTACCATAGCTCTTAACCACAGCACCACTAGGCCTCCAATAATAGATTAGTTCATCTAAAATCAGATACATTAATTATTTTTCAAAGTGAAATTCTCAGCCATGCTAGCATAAAAAGTTGGAGTTTCTTAGAAGGCTTTTTTCCTCCCAGAATTAATTTTTTCTTTTTTTTTTTTTACTTTTAAAACTTTGAGTGGGAACACTAAGATTCCCTCAGGTGCTGAGAGTTTTCTATACCATATGTAACTGTAAAATAATAAACTGTTTAAATCAACCTACAAACATTTAAAAATCTGAAGAAGTATGTTCTTTCAAAATATTCACCTCAGGAGGCCATGTTCTTATTTCAGCAATGCTTCTGCCCATTTCTCATAACCCCTGGGCACTGCTGTTTGAGAACTGAATATAGAGTCAGTTTATGGGCCTCACAAGAAATTAGTTTTATGGCTTCGTTTTAAAGTGAAAATGAAATGACCATCTGCCTTATTTACAAATTTGATTCCCAAATTGCTTTTGGGAGTTTAAAAAATCTAATCATCAACAAAATGACGAATATTTATTGCACTTTGACATGGTAAAAAATGCGCTGCATCCAGCCTCACCCCGCCCCCTTTCCCAGCCCTTAGACACCTTATGCTCTGGCCACACCTGCTTCTCTAAGTTTGCTCCTTTCCCTCACCTGCCCTTAGGACTCCACCTAGACTCTTCCCTCTTTTTGAATGAGCCCTGGTGGCACAGTAGTTAAGAGTTCAGCTGCCAACCAAAAGGTCAGCAGTTCAGATCCACCAGCCGCTCCTCGGAAACCCTATGGGGCAGTTCTCTCTCTTACAGGGTCGCTATGAATCAGAATTGACTGGCAGCAACGGGTTTGTTTTGGTTTGGGTTCCTCCATTAGTTTCTGGAAGGTCATTCATGCCATCCTGGGTGTAGCTCATCTAAATTTCTTTGATAAAAATCTTCCCAGTTCCTTGCTCTCCCGTATTTGGAGTCTGCTCTCCATACGCATGAATGGAGCCCTGGTGGCACAGTGGTTAAGAGCTTGGCTGCTAGCCAAAATGTAGGCGGCTCAAATCCACCAGCCGCTTCTTGGAAACCCTACAGGGCAGTTCTACTCTGTCCTATAGGGTCTCTGTGAATTGGAATTGACTCGACAGCACCTAACAAGAACATACTCACATATACCTTATTTGTATTTTTTCTGGTGTTGAGTTACTTGTGTACCCTCTGTTTCTCCCACTGCATTGTAAGTGCCCACAGAGCAATCATAGAGCCAAGTTAGATCTGAGGCTAAAAGGGCATAAGACATTTTCTTGGCCAGCTGTTGATATTACACATGAAGAAGACACAGATTCAAAGAGATTAAGTGACTTGCCCAGGATTCCACAGATGGTAGGAGTGAAGACTCAATATTATATCACTCCAATTCCAGTGTAATTTCTATACATCTCACTTTACATTCCTTACAAAGCACAGATATTTGTCTAGAGTAGACATTTAGTAGACTAGAACAGACTCAGTGAACGTTAGCTAAATTTGATTTTTAAAAATCAAATTGAAGACTGGCAAAAATTAAAGTGTCTAACAATACCAAGCATTAGGGAAGGCTGCAGAAATGAGAATTTGATACTCCGAAGGGTGGAATGAAAATCAATGCAAACATTTTGGACAAATATTAATAATAATTAGTGAAGGTGAAGATATCCATTTCCTACAGTCTAGAAATTCCATTCCTAGGTAAATAGAGAAATTTCCTTGATTAGTACACACTCACACACATATACATACACACACATGGACGCTTATAGCTAAAGCATTTGTGGTAGCAAAATATTGGATATTACCTAAATATATATAAACAAGAAATAGGATAAATAATTGTGGCATAAGCAAAAATAATACAGTGCTCTGAAGTATGAATATTAATGAAGTAAAACTCATGCATCACTGTGGATAAATCTAACAAAATGTTGCATGATATTTTCATTGTTTGCTAAATAATACATACAGAGTTATACCATTTATATAAAGTTTTAAACCTGCAAAATAATATTATATGTTGTTTAAGGCAACATATATTGAAAAAAAATTATAATGCAAAATTTATAATGCAAAAAAATTATAAAGATATGCATTGGAATAGTAATTATCAAATATGAGGACAGTGTTGGGTAAAAGGGTGGAGATGTGGTCAAGGAGGGGTACATCAAGGAACCAGAGAATTGGTAAAGCAACTTTTTAAAGCTTTGTGATTGGTACACTGATGTTTATTTTATTATTCTTTATATTGGTTGCTATATCTTAAATATTTAATAATGCATTTATAAAAAATAATTTAAAAAATTGGCTATCACACTCAAGTGGCCATTAACAGGTGAATGGATAAACAAAATGTGGTATATACATACAATGGAATATCAATCAGCAATAACAAGGAATGACTTTCTGACACACGCTACAACATGGGTGAAACTTGAAAACAGTATGCTTACTGAAATAAGCCAGAAACAAAGGAACAAATATTGTACTATCCCACTTATATAAAACACCTAGAATAGGTAAATTCAGAGACAAAATGTAGGTTAGAGGTTACCAGAGACTTAGGGGAGGGAGTTTAATGAGTACAGAGTCTCTGTTTCGGGTGATGGAAAAAAATTGGAGATAGATAGTAGTGATGGTTGCATAATATTGTGAATATAATAATGCCACTGAACTGTACACTTAAAATGGTTAAAATGACAAATGTTGCATTATATATATTTTACCACAATAAATTTTTTTCAAAAAAAAATTCCACTGGCTTGTAGAGCAATTCCAAAATGAAATATCCAAATATGCTCTGAGCAATATCGGAATAAATGAAAGAAATATATAACCACGGAGACAACTGTTTCGGAGGTAATGGTAGTTTCATGGATTTATACTTTCTGAAATGTTTAGCAAAATAATCCACCCAATTCTTTTGTAGTAGTGTTTGTTTTATGTCCAGTAAACTTTGAATGAAATGATTGCATTAGCTAAATATAAATATGGTCAGAGGAGTATAGTAATATGCAAAAAGAATCCTAAAAGCAAAAGAGGCATATTTAGAGTGCCAACTTTTTAATCCTGGATTCTGCCTGCAGTAAGAGAGTATAGGAATCTTTACTGTATCATTTTTTTTGTAACTAGTTCTGGCCTCCCAGGAGTGCTATGCCCAGAAAATGTCAGAGGCAAGAGAGATGATTCATTGATTGTGTTTTTTGTTTTGTTTTTAAATTCTTCGGTAAAAAAAGAATTGTAAGCATTTTAAAGTAGAAAACACTTCAGAGAACATCTAGTTCTACTTTTGGTTCACAAGCGGAGACACCTAGATACTGAGACGTACAAAACTCTCCCAAGGTCACATGGGGATTTAGGGGTAAAAGGGCAGACCAGAACAAATGTGCTTTTTCCACTTCATCGCTGAACCGACCAATCAGTAGTTACTGGTGAGCTGGAATCCAAAACTGGAAAGAACTCAAATGTTCATTAACTGATGAATTGTTGTTGTTAGGTGCCATTGAGTCGGTTCTGACTCATAGCGACCCTATGTATACAGCAGAACGAAACACTGCCCGGTCCTGTGCATCCTTATAACGGTTGTTATGCTTGAGCCCATTGTTGCAGCCACTGTGTCAGTCCATCTTGTTGAGGGCCTTCCTCTTTTTGTCTGACCCTCTTCTTTACCAAGCATGATGTCCTTCTCCAGGGACTGATCCCTCATGATAACATGTCCAAGGTATGTAAGACATAGTCTCACCATCCTTGCTTCTAAGGAGTATTCTGGCTGTACATCTTCCAAGACAGATTTATTTGTTCTTTTGGCAGTCCATGGTGTATTCCACCCACACCATAATTCAAAGGTATCATTTCTTCTTCTATCTTCCTTATTCATTATCCAACTTCCACATGCTTATGAGGCAATTGAAAACAACTGACGAATGGATAAATAAAATGAAGTATATCCATACAGCATTGGTGGTTCAGTGGTAGCATTCTTGCCTTCAATGCAGGAGACCCTGCTTCAATTCCTGGCCAGTGTCCCTAATGCATAGCCACCACCCATCTGTCAGTGGAGTCATGTGTGTTGCTGCAATGCTGAAAAAGTTTCTGCAGAGCTTCTAGACTAAAATGGACTGGGAAGAAAAGCCTGGTGACCTACTTCTGAAAATTCAGCCAATGAGAATAACAGTCTGATCAGCAACCAATCAATGGAATGGCACAGGACCTGGCAGCTTTTCGTTTGTTGTGCATGTGGTCACCATGAGTCTGGGGATGAAGGGACAGCAGCTAACAACGACACATTCATACAATGGAATATTACCCAGAAATAGAAAGTAACTAAGTACTAAACGAAGTAAGAACACAGTGCAACATGGATGAATCTCAAAAGACATGATACAATATGAAATAAGCCAGATACAAAAAAACACATATTGGATGATTCTACTCATATGAAATATTCAGAAAAGGCAATCTGTAAAGACGGAAAGCAAGTTAGTGGTAGCCTGGGGTTGGGGGTGCAAATGGGTCATGCCTGCAAATGGGCATGAGGGATTACTTTAGTGTGATGAAAACTTTCTAAAGTAGGATTTGGTGTTGGTTCCACAACAATGTAAATTTGCTAAAAGCCTTTGATTTATTCACTTGAAATGTTCGCATTTCGTAATATATAAATTACACCTCAATAAAGATGTTTTAAAAAGTAGAGAAAGAGCACAATTTTTCTTGGAAAGGCCCAAGGTTGTTTAACTCCATCCACTCTACCTGTCACCTTTTCCCCTCCCCTAATACTTCTTAAAGACGCCCTTGTGGTAGAAACGGTTACGCATTCGGCTGCTAACTGAAAGGTTGGCGGTTCGAACCCACCCAGCGACTCTTCGGGAAAAAGACCTGGCTATCTACTTCAATAAAGATTGCAGCCTAGAAAACCTTATGGGGTTGTTCTCTGTCACATAGGGTCGCTCTGAGTCAAAATAGACTTGACGGCACCTAATAACAACAACATTTCTTAAATCTATGTTCCTCGGGACACATTATTCTGTAGCAGAAACTAACTTTTTTTGAGACCTTGCTACGTGGTAGGCACTTTACAGGTTATTAACCTTTTCATTTCTCACTACAACCCCATGAGATAGACACAAATATTAACGCTATTTTAATGATAAAGAAGCTGAGTAATCTGTTCTGTGTCACACAGCTTATAAGGAGCTGAGGAGAGATTTGAACCCTTGATCTCCAGACCCTGAACTCTCTACCACGATGCCACTGCTTACTGTTAGGTGCTTTATGAATGTTTGTCAGATGAAAGAAGGATGGATTTTTATAGCTGCTTTCCTGAACTGGCTGTGTAATTGAGAGTGGGCACTTGGATTAAATATTCTTTCTGTCACAGTTTTACTACATTTTGGAAACTAACATCTTTATTATTTCCTGAAATTTATTTCTAAAGTGATATGATAGAATAGAAGCATAAATCCCCAAGTTTTTTGGAGAGGGTTTTTAAAGAGCAAGTAGACCATTGCCTTTTGGCCCCCAGCCATGAGCCTTATACCAGAAACATTCATTCTCTCTTTTTAACACATCTTTAATTTACTGTTGCAAATTTATGTCGTAGTTTTTTACTGATGGGTTTTTTTGGTTGTTTTACAGAGAGAATGCTAGCATATGTTGTAGTGGAGGGTTTTCCTTTTAATTTTTTTTTTTTTTTTACTTACAAAATATGATAAAATGTCAGCAAGAGGTAGAAATTAATTGTAAATTAAATAATAGGCTTTATAGTGTAGAGTGGAAGAAAAAAGGCACTGGGATTAGATTTAGGAACTTAGGTTAAAATCTGGAAATCATACTAACTCTTTGAGAAACTTACATTTCTTGTTGGTTAACAGAGAATAAGACCACGTACCTCACAGTGCTATTGTGAAAATTAAGTGTGTGTGGATGTGGGGAAATACTTATGTGCAGAGAGTATGTGCTGAATAAATAGCTATTTATTTTATTTTATTTTTTATTTATTTTTAATTATTATTGCATTGTTGGTCAATTTTTTTTTTTTTTAAGTGCTTTGCTCTGTACTGGTCTATGAGGATGAAATGCATACAGGAGAGGCAGTCTCTAAAGCGCGGAAGATGAAAGAGCAACAAGTAAAGAAAAGCATCATTAAAGAGAAATTACTAATTGTGTTAATAATTAAGAAACAATCAGACACAAAGAAATGTTCTCTCAGGAAAGATTGTTGATCAATTTATGAAATAAAGGACCGCAGTGAAAGGTGTCAGCCCCACAGCCATACACCTGCAATGGCATTCTGTTAAGCCATATGCTGTTGTTTTTTCACAGATCAAAAAAGGTCAAGTATCAGCAATTTCATATCATACAGCCTAAAATTTTGAGGAAGAAGAAAGATATTTTCTAAAGGTAGACAATCGACATATTGCCTTGGGCAAATCTGCCGCAAAAGACCTCTTTAAAGTTTTAAAAAGCAAAGATGTCACTTTGGTGACTAAGGTAGACCTCACCCAAGCCATGGTTTTTTTAATTGCCTCATATGTATGCAAAAACTAGACAATGAAAAAGGAAATCAAAAGAAGAATTAATGCATTCAAACTGTGGTGTTGGAGAAGAATACTGAATATACCATGGACTTCCAAGAACAATCAGTCTTAGAGGAAATACTACTAGAATACTCCTTAGAAGCGAGAATCATGAGACTTCAGCTCACTTACTTTGGACTCGTCATCAGAAAAGACTAATCTCTAGAAAACGACATCATGATTGGTAAAGGGGAGGGTGGGTGAAGGCAAGGGAGACCTTTGGTGAGACGGATTGACACAGTGGCGGAAACAATGAACTCAAAGGTAGCAACGATCATGAAGCTGACACGGGACTGTGCAACATTTCATTCTGTTATACATAAGGTCTCTATGAGTCAGAATCAACTTGATGGCAACCAACAGTAACACCAAAATTTTGAGGAGGAAAAAGGATACTTTCTAACGATAGTTTTCAGAGTTTTCTTTAAGAAGCTCATTGTGAGTAACTGTAGAACACATACTCATTTCCACCTCTTTCTTATACACAGTTTATGTCTTATAATGGTTGTTCTTGGCCACTTTATTATTTATAAACAAAACTATTGTGTGCTTACATATTCACCAACTATTTTGCATGAATGAGATGTTATTTAGAATGCAATTTTCCATTAGGCATTAAAAGGTGCTACTTAAATTAAGGAACCCTGGTTGCACAGTGGTTAAGAGCTTGGTCGCTTACCAAAAGGTCGGCAGTTTGAATCCACCAGCCACTCTCTGGAAACCCTATGGGGCAGTTCTACTCTGTCCTATAGGGTCACTATGAGTCAGCATCGACTTGACAGCAATGAATTTGTTGTTTTTTTTGGTTTGACTTGAATTAAAAATAATTTCTCATAGTCAAATAAATTTGAGAAATCCTGGATTAAGACTATTTACACAGGTTTCTTTACTACACAGAATCTTTAATATGCTAGTGCTCAACTAATTCACTAATTTAACAATAAAGTAAGCATTTCACCAACTTAAAAAAGAAGAAACAAATAAGATGAGAAAAGCAGAACAATTGAGTATTTGTGTGGGTGTAGATGTGAGAATAAGAGAATGGCTATTAAATTGCTTTGTCAAGGAAGACCTGTTTGAACAGAGACCTGAATGTTAAGAAGAAACCAACAATGAAAAGAGTGAGAGGGAAGAGCATTGCAGGGAGAAAGAACAGCATGTGCAAAGGCTCTGAGCAGGTAAAAAACTTGGTGTGTTGCATGTGCTCACAGAAGGCCATTGAAACTGAAGCATTGGAAGAGCTATTGGAGAGGGAAGTAATACTTGATAAGCCATAAACAGGATTTGAGGTTTTATTCTAAATAAAATGGTAAGCACTTGATGATTTTAAGGAATATCCATTGCCATCAAGTTGACGCCTACGTGTTTCAGAGTAGAACTGCGGAAAACAAGTAGGCTTTTCAGTAGCTGTAATATAAGGGATAAACCCATTGTCATCAAATTGATTCTGACTCATAGTGACCCTATAGGAGAGAGTAGAACTGCCCCATAGGGTTTCCAAGGACAGTGGAGAACTGCCCCCTAGGTTTTCCAAGGAGCACCTGGTGGATTCGAACTGCCGACCTTTTGATTAGCAGATGATCTCTTAACCACTATGCCACCAGGGTTTCCATTTTAAGGTATAGGGTGGTCTAATACATGTTTTCTGAAAGCCTCTTGAATTGGAAGGCACAAGAATAGAAATAATGAGATCATATAAGAAGTTGTTTCAGTACTAAAGGCAAGAAGTAATGGCGGCCTTTACTAACGTAATACCACTGGAGATGGAGAGAAAGGTCTGATTTCTTTTGGATGAAGACCAAGCAAGTCTTGCTAATGCTTGGATGAGAGTGTAGAGTGAAAAGGTGGAGGCAAGACGGTGCTGAGATTACTGTGCCTGGGTTTGTGACTGGAGCTGTTGGATGGTGCCTTTTACAGAGATGGGGAGGATAGTACTGTTAAATTGCAAGATACTGATTTTATTCTAAATCCTATACATGCAAATGCTCTTGCTCTTTACTGGTTGAGGACCTACTATGAGCCATGCATTGTTAGAAGTGCTAGGGAGATGAGATCATGTATCTTTCCAGAGACTGAGTCTAACTGGGAGGTGACAGACATGTGAACAAGTAATTACTATGAAATGTGGTAAATACCATATTGTAAGGTGATATTGGGGCCCTGGTGGCACAGTGATTAAGTGTTTGGCTGCTAACCAAAAGACTGGCAATTCAAATCCACCAGCCACTCTTTGAAAACCCTATGGAGCATTCTACTCTGTCCTATAGGGTTGCTATGAGTCGGAATTGACTCGATGGCAATGAGTTCGTTTTCTTTTGTTTTTCAAGGTGATATTAAAGAGGAGGGACTGATATGCTTCTTTTTTTTATTGTACTTTAGATGAAGGTTTACAGAACAAATAGTTTCTCATGAAACAGTACACATATTGTTTTATGACAACGGTTAACAACTCCATGACATGTCAACATTGTCCTTTCTTGACCTTGGGTTCCCTATTACCAGCTTTCCTGTCCCCTCCTGCCTTCTAGTCCTTGTCCCTGGACTATTGTGCCCCATTAGTCTCGTTTTGTTTTATGGGACTATCTAATCTTTTGCTGAAGGGTGAACCTCAAGAGTGACTTCAGGGACTGATATACTTCTAAAGGTTAGATAATATTTTATGAAAAACTTGACATTTATGTTGAATCATGAAATATGAGCACAGATTGCTAGGAAGACGAGATGAGAGAGAGCACTCCATAAAGGTGATACGGTGGAATTGCCTGAGAAATCTCATGTGGCTAAACCAAGTTTTGGGTGCTGTGTATACTATATGGTCTGACACATAGCAGGCATTCAATTAATATATGTTGAATGAAAGAATGGTTAGATGAGCCCGACAGTTTTGTTTATTCAATGTATTTTATTGGGCTCCGGATTGGGAGCAAAAGAAGCAGGCTCCCTGTGCACAGATTATATGTATCAGTAGACCATACAAATATATAAAATTGGTATGAAATTCCTAAGACAATATAAATAGACATTTGATAGTGTGGTCGAAGGGTATGTATTTGTGTGTGTAGAGAAAAGTAAGGAAGAAGGGAAGGAGGGAGGATGCAAATAATAATTAAAAAATAGTATCTTGAGGAAAATGAGTATTAAAGAAGATTACTCCAAAGTGACACAGGATATGTAGGCTGCAAAACAGAAACCAGAAACAATTAAGCTTAGGAAGGGAAAACAGCTGAACTGTGTTAGCTTGTTGTTAATCGCTGTCCTGTCGATTCTGATTCGGTGCCTCCATGTATTACAGAATAAACATGTTCCATAGGGTTTTCTTTGCAGTAACCTTAATGGAAGCTCATCTCCAGGCATTTTCTTCTGCAGTGCTACTGGGTGGATTCGAAATACCAATCTTTAGGTTGGCAGTCGAGTGCAAACCATTTGTGCCACCTGGGGACTTTGGTCTTAGCCTAAGAAACAAACAAAAAAATACAATAAAAAACTAAAGTCAAAGTTTGTGATAGGAAGTCAAAATGAGAGACTCAGTGAGCCAGGGATAAGGAGGATACAGTCTTTTATGTGAAACAGGACAGATGACCAGGAATTGGGAAAACAGAGAAGTCAATACAAGAATAGGGCACATGAGCAAATCAAGAGTTAATCCATTTTCATTGTAGTGACTAATTCAACACTGAGTTTAAAGTGACTGGTCTTTGCTTTCTGAATCATCTGCTGGTATCTTAAAGGTGCAGTTGAGCTTGACCAGAAGTGATGGGCAAAGCACAGCTAAGAGAAGGGTGAGGTCTTTTCAAAAAGCAGCAAATGAAATGGGGTGATGTAAAGACACATCGGAGGCTGGCAAGGAGATTCGGCTAAAATTCATTTGCCAAGGTGATCATTCACTTGAGGTAAGAGTCACCAAATTCAATGACAATACTGATTATGTTTGAAAAGGAACTTACAGAACTCTTTACTCCTTAAGGACATCACTTTTTATTGAAAACCATTCAAGTGGAATGTTTTATGAGGTTTCAATTAAATTTGCTCAGGATTAAATGTGAAATCATTCCTTATTTCACTTTGGGAGAATTCATACATGAAGTTTTTCTTAACCTTATAAACTGACAAAATGAATATTGTCACTCAGTTTGCTAGTTTATTTTTATATGAAAGTGGAAAGTACAACTATTTAATTCCTGGAATTTAGATAATCAGAATTCTGTAGCCATAAATGTTACTGTCTATACTTCTAACTTTGATTCCACAGTGTTCATAACAGTCAGTGCTTCCAAAGAACAATTCATGTCAGTATTCCTGAAATGTTAAGAGTTATTCAGATTCAAAAATCTTTGCAGCATATCCACACTGATCAATTTATGCTCCTTTATAATCATGCATTTAAAAGAAATGATTCTCACGCCTTAGTTTTTTTGAACTAATCATATGCACTATGATGCATCTGTTGCAATTGTAATTAGTTTCCAGAATATGGAAGTGCTCTGAAACACTACTGAGCATTTAAATCATATAATAGATGGTTTATGCAATATTAATAATGGTCCCCATATCATTAGATATACTACCCTAAAAGGGGGGAGGGCAGTGGTGGGGGCTCAGTGGTAGAATTCTCACCTTCCGTGTGGGAGACCCAGGTTTGATTCCTGGCCAATGCACCTCATGCACAGCCACCATCTCTCTGTTAGTGGAGGCTTGCGCACTGCTATGATGCTGAACAGGTTTCAGTGGAGTGTCCACATTAAGATAGACTAGGAAGAAAGGCCTGGTGATTTTTTCTGAAAATCCTCTGGCTCACAAGGATCTGATCCACAATTGATCGTGGGCACAGGACCGAGAAACATTTCATTCTGTTTTTCATGGGGTCGCCATGAGTTGGGGCCAGCTTGAGGTCAGCTAACAAGAACAAAAACCCTAAAAAAAAAAAAAAGCAGGTGTGCATTAGTATGTGTAGTCTGAATACATTATTTTCATGCGTTTCCCTACAATTGAGAAGTAAAACTTGCCAATATGTTGGCTGTAATGTAAGATCCTACTTAAGGAAGACTTGAATTCATATTGGTATTTATTGACATTCTAGTGGACCTCAGAAAATCTGTAATTGATATTTTTAGGTTGTATCTATACTATTTTCACAATCAAATATTAATAATAATATTTTCTAATAATACTTGCTTATTACACGCTGTCACACCCTTCTATAATTTTCACGTCTGCATCCACTTGTATACTGTTCTCTCTTCTTGGAGTGCTGTTCCTTGTCAGCCTGGAAAACTCCTATTCATTCTTCCAGACCCAGCTCAGACTTCACCTCTGTTATGAAGTCTTCCTTGATAAGCCTTCAGGCCCATTATCAGTAGATTAAGTGTTTCCTTGTCTGCATTCCAAAGCACCGTATGTCTTCCTCTAAAGTGGTAATTACATTGTTTGGAACTGTGTGTTCCTAAGTTTTTCTTTCCTACTAGACTATGGAGTTCATGAGATTCTTGAGCATAACGATCTCATCTTATTCTTTTTTGTATGATAATGCCTAACAAAAGTTCTAGTGCGTAGTAGGTATTCCATAAATATTAGCTGAATGAAACTATTGGAAAGAGAAATTCGAATGGCAGTTTAAACCTTGATTTTTTTTATCTTCTCATGCACTTATATCTTGCCTCCTAATGGAAGTATAAGCTCCCTAAGTATAGGAACTAGGTCTCTTGTTTCTCTGTATTCCCTTGGGAGAATATAGCATAGGACTTTTTTATATTGTAGGTGATCAAATACTGTATAGTGTCAGTCTTATTTAATCAGTCATTTCATAATCATAAAAGAAATGAAGTGATTATATAGTTTGTTTTACACAATTTAGCTTTTGTTAAAATACTCTATATGTTATGCCCATTTTCTGTTTATATGAGACTAAAGGAAGGTAGCATATAGTTGTGGTAATATAAGTACCAAAGAAGGCAAAGATACTCTGTTCTTGAGAGAAGCCATTTCATAGATAGGAGCCCAAACTTGGCTCACATAATTCAATAGTTGGTGAAACTTTTGACAAGACTTCATCAACGGATGGCCAAAAGCCACTGATCGTTCTTTCCAGATCTCGACTAGACCATCGATCGATTCCCTTCAATTGAACACATACTATTTGAGTGTTTACTATGTCTTGTACATTGGACAAGTTGCTGAGTGTTGGGTATAATGGAAATACTTTGAAGAGAAGCAGACTAGAATTTTAACCAGACTTTCTCTTACCATACAAGTGGTTTACAGAAAATTACTTACCCCCTCTAACTTCAGGTTTTTAATCTGTGAAATGGAAAATAAAAATTTCATCCTACTAGGAGGTTATAAACGAGACAGGACTGGCACAGGATTTGGCATCTAGTTGGTGCTCAATAAATGTTAACCTTACGATTATTCTAAAAGAGGCACCCCCCCCTTTTTTCCACTTCATTGTTTTAGTAGATGAAAGAAGCATGAAGAACTCCTGAAGAAGGTAGATGCCCGCTACAAAGAGACAATGGGACGATAGGTTGTTTTCCAGATTTCTTTATTTTAATAGCATATTATGTGATGGGTTTTTTTTTTTTTAAAGGAGGATGGGGTGCCAGGACAGTATTATAATTCAGTTTCAATTATAGTAACTGTTCTGCGTAGCAGGCTTGCCAAGGGTTGGCAGATACCCTGTGCCCAAGCCATGAATTTAATAGCAGTAATGGTTTTGCGTGGCCACTTCAGCTCCCCGTTACTGTCAGGCTCTGATTTGGTGGCAGCCTTCTCCCCGGAGGCGGGATGTTGGTGCCACCTCCTTGACTGGCTCAGGTTTCTGGGAGTTGTTCCTTCTGCCTGAGACTTGCCAGAATTCTATTTCTGATATTTCCTGTTCCCAGTAGAAAAAGAAATAGTTCTCTATTTCTTTTCTTTTTTGGTAACTTCTGTCACCAACAGAGCCACTTTAGGGAAGCATTTCTTACATTCTTTGGATTGTATTTTTAACAAGCCAAAAATGAACATTTATTAAGAATTTGATAATGATATATATCTTCCCAAAGAAAAATACTATTCAGAAACCAGTATCAGTCGTGATGGCGTATTTTATAGAGAAATACATGCAAGAGATAAAATGAAATTTCCTTTCTCCCTCCCTCTGTTCATTATTTCCTTCCTTTCTTCCACTTCCTTCTGATTCTATTTTTTATTTTCTTCCCCTCCCTTCTCCCCTTTTTCCTCCTCATACTTTCTCTCTCTTCTTCCTCCTTTTTTTTTGTTGTTATTACCTGACTCAATGAATCCCTCTGACAGAAAGTCCCTCTCTTATTGTCTACAGCTTTACTTTTTATTCCATTTTATTCCTAATGGTTCTATCTTGTAGCACACTTGGAAGGCCCCTCTATTGGGCATTATTACAGTCTCCCAATATTTGTAGATTCTTATCATATCCCCTGTTTGTCACTCAGCCAAGTAATAAGCGTTTATCTCCTTTAATCTGGCCTCATAAATCAAACCCTTCTTTTCCCTAATCATTTTTCCCTCCCTTCTCTAAATGGTTTCCAATTTGTCTGTGTCTTTCTGAAATGGAAGTGCCTCAGACTGAATGCAGGAATTCAAGGCTGAAATCTTGCTAACTGCGTTTTGCCATTCTTTCCTTCTGAACAAACATTTCATAACAAATAACTATAATGTGGTTCTTTATTTTGCCATTCTGTTGCAGAGGATGTGTGAAATACCCAGGCAGCAGAGTAAGTAGATGAATAATGCATTATTTCTCAGAGTTAGTGACCTGGTGTTTAAACTCAGTTTCACCACTATTTTTGACACTTCCACTCAATTTTGTGTAACTCACTTTCCTATTTAACACAGAATTAATAATATCTGCTCTCATGAGCAAGGCCCAGGCTAGGGTGCGGCAAGTGAGGTGACTGGGGCACTTGTATGGCCCTGAGAGTGAGCAACTCCTTAAAGTTTGTTCTCTAAGTGCCTCACTCACCTCACCCTAGTCTCAACCCTTCTCAGGGGGATAAAATATAATAGGTATGTGGGCAAATATGTGATCTATATTTTTACAAAAAAAAAAAGAAGAGTAGTTGCTGAGGTGGCTTACGTACAAACAAACGGTTCATGGGATTCGGTTTCTTGGTTTGAAGGTTCAGGGTCATAGTTTCATGGGACATCCCAGTTAATAGGCCTAATATCATTTTTAGTGCTACTGTTCTACCTCCTAGTTCATTGCATAGTGCCTGGGATCTTAAAAGCTCGCATGCGGCTGTCCAAGCTACACCAATTGCTCTCTATTTACCTGGAGTAGCAGAGGAAGAAGGAGAGTCAGGAATTGGAAGAAGAAATGGAATGTATGGCTAATTGCCTCCATGAACAACTGTCTTCTTTGCCATGAGACCAGAACTGGATGGTGCCCAGCTACCATTGCTGAACGTTTTGATCAAAGATTCTACGGAAGAATACTGATCAAAAGGGAGAAAATGGGGAACAGAACTGAAAATTTTAAAGGAATCCAGAATTTCTGGAGCCATTGAGGCTGGATGAACCCCCAAAACTATTGCTGTGAGATAATCTTTAAAACTTAAACCAAAAATAGCCCCTAAAGTTTTCTGTAAACCAAATAATAATTTAGCTTAATTAGTAAAGAATGTCAGCCTTATGCATTGTGCTCTTTTCAAAAAAACTATATGGTATAAAATTTACAACAGCAACGTGAAAGATTAGGTAGGAAGCTTAGAGGGCAGTGAGTTTATTTTATTGGGAGAGAAATAATTTGGAAAAGGAGGGGGAGAATGGCTGCACAACTTGAAGCACGTAATCAATGTCACTGAATTGTACATGTAGAAAATGTTGGATTAGTGTGTGTTTTGCTGTGTATATTTTCAACAAAAATTAAAAAAAGAATTATAATAAAAAATATACAATAGTTGAGAAATAATCTGAAAAATGTGAAGACATAAACAAGCTTAAGTTATTGCCGTCATGGCTCTTCACCAAATCAACTCAACACAACCCATTAATGGTGGATTTATTATGTACAAGGAGGTCACCTTTGCCAAACCCAGCTCTCTAGTCTCCTTGACTCCCTCTTCCAAGTTTCCCAGTGCCCTGATTATGCTACTCCCTGCCTACCCAGGCATCTCCGTGCAAAAACACCTAACCCAGTTTACCACTCGAAGTCGTTATTTCTTTAACCTGCCATCAAAATTTACTCATCTAGAACCCCATTCTCTCAGAGCTCTGCTTTCTTGAAGATACCAAACTTATAAGATCAAATTGTTTTTGTTGTTGTGTCTATAAGGAAGTACTAGCTTAACATGTTAATTCGTTTCAGGTCACAAATTTGCAGTTTCACTAAGGTATTTTGTATATGTGATGCTTACTCTCCTGCTGCTCTAACACATAATTTATAAAACTTTTTATGACCATGAACTACAGTAAGAAATATATTTTTCATCATGACCAAAAACAACACAAATACACATTACTGGAAAAGGGATTTCACAAAAACATACCCTTTCTAGTTGTGAGGAACTCATATATTCTCTCCTCTCCTTTTCCCTTCCCTTTCCTCCTCTCCCCTCCCCTCCTCTACTCTCCTCCTTCTTTCCCTCCCCTCCCCCTCCTATTTTGTCCTATCGTATCCTATCTTACATCACCCTACCCAACCCTACCCTACCCTATCCCAGCTCATCCTGTGCCATGTCAGCTCACCCCATTCCATTATTTTCCAGTGTATTAAATTCTATACTATTCTCTTCTGTTCTAAAATATTACTGGCCATGAACCCATTAAGCTGATTTTGTAATCCATTAATATGACACAACCATTTTTGAAACAACACTCTAATGGATTGTCTTTTAGTGGAACTGGGCTGATTGATGTGAAACAGACTTCTAACTGACCGTTGTGTCTGCATGTGTGCTTGTCTTTGTCTGTTTGTGAAGGGTGTTAGGAGACAATTCTGGACCAACCTGACCACAGGTAAAGGAAGTTCACCTTGATGGGGAAAATATCAGAGTACTAGGTAATTCACAAGATCCCTAGGGTGACACAAACAGTGTATGCTCAACTGCTAACCTAAAGTTGGCTATTCAAACCTACCCAGAGGTACCATGGAAGAAACAGCCTGGCGATCTGCTTCTGTTAAGATTAGAGCCAAGAAAACCCTATAGAGTAATTCTACTCTAACATACGGGCTTGCAATGAGTCAGAATCAACTCAAGGGCAACTAACAACAACAACAAGGTAATTCAAGGATCAGAGGAATTAAGCAAGAAGTAATGGGGCTCATATTAGGTAGATCACCACATTGGGACAGTCAGAAGAAGGCAATAACCAGAGATCCAGGGAGGTGGTAGCTTTAGGGAATTTTCTAACCGAATGAATAATCCTGGTAATCTAGAGGCAAGTATAGGGTTAAGTTAGGAATTTAGACATAAGGGAAAAACTAGTTATAAGAACTGGAGCATAAGATCACAGCAGCTCTGCAGACAAGGCTCACTTGATGCTATATCATGTGTGTGCTAATTTGCTGCTTTTTAAATCCAATCTGACTACAAATATGATTTGTTCAAGAACCTGCCACATTCGACCAGATGATTGTAGCTGCGAGGCAAACCAGTCTGAAGGGGCAAAGAATGAACTGTGTCTGGTAGATCTTGGGAAGCAGATAGGTCTTGGCCCCTTTTAACTCCATTTGGAGCTTCTTTCTCCCTGTGAATAGAGCAGACCCTGTTCTACCACATCAGAATTTGCACCTCCCTGAAGGCATTTTATTTTATTTTTTTCCTGACGTACTTCATAAGTCCCTCTCCAAATTGTCCTGGTATTTCATCTGCTTAGAGTTGTACCTTCTTCTTTCCAGGTGTCTGCAACCAGTATCAATTTATTAATATTCTGAAGTTTTCTTTTTTTAATAGGAAGAACATTGAGTTTTCTCCACAGCTTACTTATGGCTTAAATATAATTCCCTTTCATATACTTTCTGATGGAATGATTCCTCACGTTTCTGATGTCCAGGAAAAAATATAAGCTCAAGGAGGTTTTTATTAACCTTTCAAAACCATAGGATTAAGCCCATGAAGAGAAAGATAAGCTTTTCTGTATGCCCAAGCTCTTTAACCAAATGAACCCCTAAGTTAATATGTTCATGTATAAACTTGCAGTTCCTAAGGACACATATCAAAGAGCACTATCAAAGCAATAACAGAGTTTTAGGGGAAAAAAAGAAGTACAGAGTATTGTGTGATTTCCTTTTCCACTGTTTGGTTCAATAATAGTGACAAAGTACTTATATATACAATACAGAAGTCTCAAAAACATAAGAGTATATAATTGAGAAAATATACAGGAACATAACCTTTTCAAAATCCTATTTCAGACTTTCCAACCAAGAGGTTAAGTGAATGGTGAACCAAAGATACCTTTTCCAAACAGGATGCAATTATAGAGGCTTATTTCTAACCTGGGTAGCAAGAAATTAATTACTAGGGTTGCTTTGACTCACAAAGATGCTATAAACTTCCCATTATTCCAGCTACTGTAGGCAGGGATAGTACATAATTGAAATTCAGTGATAACACAAAAGGCTTATTCTAGCCATGGAGTTCAACCTCTTTCCCTTGAAAAACCTTTATCTAAGCCAGTGAAAAATAGCCAAGTTACTCATGCACCATTTCATCTTTCTCCCTTGCAAGTCTACCTTTTTGGTGAAGCTGTTCACAAGAAGTAAAGTAGTCAAAATGTGATGAGACAGGGCTATTCCTTTCCTGTGAGTTGGATAGAGCTCATGTGTTTTTATGCTAATGTTGTCATGTGTGAGCTTCAATTGGAAGTCAGGCTCTATTTCATGCACACGGAAACAATCTGCAGGTGGAATGTTAGCCAGCCACTCCAAGTTTCGGGAGCCCAGGGAGAGTGGCTGGTTAGCCATATGTGACACTCAGGTGGAAGTGAGAGCAAGAGGCTAATCTACAAGCTTAGAGAACTTCCAGGGGGCTCAGTACACCCTCAGGGGCCACAGGGCATTGGCCATGGAAGCCACGGACCATTTCCAGATAAACTTGCCAGTGAGGAGATGGCTCTAAAAACCCCATCCTTTCTAACTCTCACTGGGGCAGAAGTTTGGAAGGCTTGAGCCTGATGGAAGTTGGGTCTGGGCTGGAGTGGGCAGGGAAGAATAATTCATAAATAGGCTTTACAGGCAATTCCCAAAGGGGAATTCTAAAATGTTTGAGCAAGGATAGCATCATTGGAACCATTGTGTAACTTCCTAACGTGGCCTTTCCAATTGTAAAAGACTCACATGGATACACTAGTTCTGACAGTAAACACACACACACACACTCACACACACACACTTTTTATTCTATATAGTTATACCTGGTCATCTTATTGTAAAATAGGAAGGAGTGTTTTCGTATTTACCAGGTTGTTGAAACAATCAAATTGTTTACAAAAAAAAA
>NW_004443970.1:14291494-14327619 GCF_000243295.1 Trichechus manatus latirostris
AAGTCTCTGGTTTATGTGGCCCATTCTGTCTCTTGGGCTAATACTTTCCTTGTGTCTTTGGTGTTCTTCATTCTCCTTTACTCCAGGTGGTTGGGACCAGCAGGTATGTTTTTTATGATTTCTTTGTTCATGAATAAAAATTATTTCTCTGTTTATTAATCAAAATGTGGTGATTAACTTTATGTGAAAACCATCAAAGATTTAAAAATTATGAAAAAGGAACAGTTTGGCATATGAGTTGAGAGTTTAATCAAATCCAAATATTGAAAAAACAATTTGAGATACTCGATACACCAGATAAGATACCGTTTTCCTCTTGCTGATGACAAGCATACCCAACCCCCAAAAACACTGCACCACTTTCCCAGTGTTTCTTAAAGAGCCACCTATGAAGTGTGAAGCCCAGAGCAGCTTATAGCAGCAAACTCATGTTACCTGTGAGAATACTATGTCAGGCATTTGGGGTTCCTAAAACAAAGGCATATATGAAATCCTGAGTCAGTTGTTCCTAGCACGGAAGCCAACTTCTGTAAAGTTGATTTGATAATTTGGTAGGCTGTATCATCACTGGGATTGTTGTTGTGTGCCATTGTGTTGATTCTGATTCATAGCGACCCTATAGAGCTGAGTAGAAATGACCCATAGGGTTTCCAAGGAGCTGCTGGTGGATTTGAACTGCTGACATTTTGCTCAGCAGCTGTAGCTCTTAACCACTGTGTACCAGGACTCCAATCACTGGGATAGTGGCTAATAAATTACCATTTCAAGTGAATAAAATTGGATATTCAATACAATAAAAACTTACTAGACAACGGGAGAAAAAGTATATGGTTAATCCTCATTATTTGCAATTCCTTATTTGCAAATTTACCTATAAAACCCCACTGCCATCAAGTCAATTTTAACTCATAGTGATCCTACAGGACAGAGCAGAATAGCCCCATAGGGTTTCCAAGGCTGTAATCTTTACAGAAACAGATTGCCTCATCTTTCTCCCACAGAGCCGCTGGTGGGTTTGAACTGCCGACCTTTGGTTAGCAGTCAAGTGCTTAACCACTGTGCCACTAGGGCTTCTGTGAAAATTTGCCTCATCACTGAAAATGTGTTTGTAGCCCTAAAATCAATACGTGCAGCATTTTTATGATCATTCACGGACATGTGCAGAACAGCCAAAAAAAAAAAAATGTACATATATATATGAGTCTTTTGAATGGGTATATTCCCAGACGAGGTTGAACAAGACAAGGCTCTGCTTTCTTATTTTAGCTCTCATACTGCAAACTTGTGTCCTTTTTGCAATCTATTTTATGCCATATTTTCCAAATTTCTGTGTTTTCTGTGTGTGTGTGTTTGAGTTTGCTGTTTAAAATGGCCCCATGCATTGTGCTGAATGGCTGTCTAGTTTAAGCGCAAGATGACTGTGATGTGTCTTACAGAGAAAATAAGTGTGTTAGATAAGCTTCATTCAAACATGGGTTACACTGCTGTTGCCCATGAGTTCAATGTTAATGCATCAAGACTATTTATTAAATAAGGTGTCTTTAAACAGTAACATATATAAAACAAGGTTGTGTTATTAATTGGTTGTTGAAAATGCCGTGATCAGAGGCCCGCAGGAACTTAACCCTGTATTGCCTTGTTCACAGTGAGTTCATAGCAGATAACCACTGCTAATGATGAGAACTGATGTAATTTTGCAGATAAGCAATTCTCTTAGAATCCCTCTAGATTTTCCAGTTCAACGAGATTTTTTGTTGGTTAAACTACTTACTTGCTAATAGACAAACTCTTCACGCATTATCTCCCTCTCCATGCATTAGTGCCATCAAGCATCAAGTTTGCACATTGCCTATTGTTCCACTTTTTTACAAGAAAGTAATGAACAAAAGTCTTTTACGTGGCGATGTTAGAGATAAATGTTTTCTACCACATATTTTTAGGACATCCGGAATGCTCAGTATAAAAAATTAAATCTTTAATGGTGGGATTGTAGGCATCATAATTCTCTGTTACAGGGTTATGTGTTTGGCTTAAGTCCTCCTTGTTCACTACAGATAGCATACCATCATTTCTTACTTCTTTCCTTCCTCTGCTTCATCCCCCTTTCCTTTACTGCAACATTTACTGCACATCTAATACATTCCAGTTACATGGATAGGTATTGAGAGTAGAAAGATAAATGTAACACAGTCCCTCCTCTCAAGACCGCATAGTTTAATAGAAGAGATAGTTATATCAACCAGATCATAAATTTTGAAAGGATCTGTAATAATTTCCTAGAGATGCCATAACAAAGTACCACAGACAGAGTGGCTTATGGGAACAAAATGTATTATCTCAGAGTTCTGGAGACTAGAGTCTGAAATCAGGTTGTTAGCCATTCTGATTCCTTCTGAGGGCTCTGAGGGAGAGTCTGTTCCATGCCTTTCTCCTAGCTTCTGGTGACAGCCGGTGATCCTTGGTGTTCCTTACTTCAATCTCTGCCTCTGTCTTCACTTGACCATCCTCCCTCTGTGTCTCTTTTATAAGGACATCGCTCATATTGATTAGGACCTACCCTGCTCAGTATAACCTTATGTTAACCTAACTGATAGCGTACTCAATAATCCTATTTCCAAAAACATGACAGTCACAGGTGCAAATAGTTAAGAATGCAACTTGTCTTTTGGGGGGACACAATTAAATGCATAACAGGATAAGTACAAAGCAGAAGGAAGAAGGGATCAATCACGGCTGGTTGGGAGATGGGCTGGTGAAAGACCCCACCAAGGTGGAAACATCAAAGCTGATTATTAAATGATGGATAAGAATTTCTCAGAAGGAAAAACCAAAACAAAACAAAATAATTTGTTAAAGTCAGGATGACATTTGAACTAGCAGTGGTTCAGCGTGACTTGAACGCAGGGTTTGAGGACAGACTGTTGGGAGATGAAACGGGAGAGTCTCCCAGGGGACTGGGAGGGGCCTTGTATGCTATACTATGACTTTTGGATTTCATTCTACTGCCAGTGAGATACCACTGAAAGTTGAAGCTGGGGAATGCCATATTCCCATCAGTGTGGCAACAATGTAGACCGTGGTTGGCTGGGAAAAGGGAAGAGAAGAGTAACAGAGTTGTAATAGCCACATACTGAGTGGATGCTGACGACCAGACGTGGCACTGGAGGCTTGGTACGCCTTGGGAGAAAAATAACCATACATCCACCTGCTCAGAATTACAATAACATTTATTTATTGTTTACTTGCTGTTCTCGGTGTTTAACATAGTTTAAGTATTTCAATGCAACAGTGATGCTATGAGGTGTTATTACAAACCCTATGATGATATAACAAAGGCTGAGCGATGATATCTGCCCAAAGATGTGTAGCCAGTAAGGCATGACATTAGGGCTTAAACTCAGATAGTGACTTCACTATGATAACTGTAATGGGAGTGGAAAGAGATATTTTTAAGGTCAGAGAACAGAGCTAGTTCACAGATGCTATTGCATAGGAAGCAGTAAAAAATATGCAAAAAGGATCTGCTCTAAAATTAATGAAACCTGGCAGCTATAGTGTTAGTATTCCAAAAAATGCTACTCCTCACCCTTTTCTGGATAGTTCTGTCTGCTTTATACCCTTCAGTGGCTGAAGTCCACGAGTCAGCATGCAGTCTAATGGTAGAGTGGGCAACCAGATACCTGCTGTCCTGCTGTGACTTTTTCTACATACTCACCTATTCTTGCTGCCACGAGTGGTTAGTAGACAGCTTCCACTCCATGTCTGTCTGTTGGCTCCAGTTCAGCATCCAATAGCCAAATGCTTAGTAGCTCTGTGATGTCGCTTCTCCCAGATTTAGTTTTTTAAAAAAGCATAAAATAAAAGTTGTCTTTTGCCTCCTATGACACAGGACATTTGCCACACCATTCAGTGGTTATAGCAGAAACACACCTACCGTGGTAAGAATAATTCTAAGATGACCCCCAAGATTTTTACCCCCTGGTTTACAAGCCCTATATAATCTCTTCCCCTTGAGCATGAGTAGGACTTGTCAATATGGTGGGCCATCACTCCTATGATTATGTTATATTGTATGGCAGTAGGGATGCTTTAGATGCAGTTAAGTTCCCTAATCAGTTGACTTTGAATTAATCTAAAGGGAGACTCACCTGAGTGTGCCTGACCTAACCAAATGAGCTGTGAAACGAGGTTAGAGAAATTTTCCTGTTGCATTGAAGGAGCAACTGCCATGTGGTGGAGGGCCATGTCATAAGGCACCAAAAGTATCCTCTAGAAGTTGAGAGTGGTGTCAGCTTGATAACTAGCAAGAAAACAGGGATCTCAGAATTATGACCACAAGGGGATGAATTTAGTGGACAGCCAGTGATCTTGAAAGAGGACCCAGAGCTTTAAATGAGATTGTAGCCCCAGCTACTACTTTCAGTTAGCCTGATGGGATGCTGGACAGACGACCCTACTAACACTTACCCAGACTCCTCCTGATCCACTGAAACCGTGAGATAATAAATTAGTGCTGTTTGGGGCACTAAATCTGTGATAATTTTTTACAGAACAATAGAAAACTATTACATAAACTAAAGCCACAGTTCAGGGAGGTGTGGTCATCACCTATCCAACCAGCAGGTCACACTTGTCTGGCTTGTTTTGATGACCTTCCGAAAAGTTTGTCTATTCATGACTTTTTTATGTATAAATAAATATAACATAGCATGCCCTCAGTTATTCATAAAATTAATATTTATCTCTTTGAGGCTACTTTGTGTTATTTAATGAACTACTTTACCATTGCATGGATGATTTTTTTTTTCTTTTGAGTGTGGTCCTGCTAACGGAATGTCTTGTATGTATGTTTTAAATAAAAACATCAGCTTAATTATTATTCAAAATTGGATTCTAGCCTGATATAATTATCATGGCTATTATATTTGAAATATTCCTGTTGAAAATCAAGGTTATTAAAAATGATTAAGTTAGAGTTGTTAGTAATTACACTACAACATATAAGTAGCATGAATGATTGTCAAGGGGAAAGCTGTGTATTACTTTTCATATTTTGTATTTCTTTGGTGCAACAATAGAATGAACAATTTTTACACTCTGTTATAGTGAGGAAGTACAACATGTCAACTCTAATGAGAAATAATTTGTTGTAAGGAACAATATTTGGAATGAAATCTGGCTATAATATATATCTACAACCAAGATTTCCATTAAGCAGGGCTAAAATCTGCAGAAATTGCCCCTGGGTTTAATGATTGCATAAATAATCCTGTTTCAATTATTTGAGTCAGATATGAGTTAGTAATAAATGAATTATGCATCAGATAACTCTGTATCTTTTTGTTACTTTAATAGTATTGATTTAGATAAAAATTAGCCCCAGTGGAGCAATGGGAAAGGGCTCGATGTGGCTGCTTGTTTTCATCACATCTCCTACTGACATATCTACTTTATCTAAATCAGCTTCACACTTCCGAACATTTGCATCCATCAATTGTTATTTATTTCACTTTGCTTGGTTATTAAGAAGGCTGCATATCAGTGTTGTCCTTCATTTAAGCGATTACATTTGGAGCTGAAAGAAAGACGCTCCGGGAGCAGATCTAGGGTGGGAGGTAGGATGTGTAGCAATGCAGGGAAGTGTGGAACAGTTCACTGTCCTATCTCCAGTTAAGTTTCCATCTACAGCTCACAAGCAAAAGAAAGTTGTGATGAATGTGAGAAATGAATCAACAAAAAAATACTTTGAAAACACATAGCGGAAACTTGTGTCTATTCACAAATGATTAAAAAATATCTTACTTCCACTTGAAGAAAAAACATTCTGGAGAAGTTAGAGAAACTAAGAGACTCCCCCCGCCCCGCATCTATTCTTAACCACGTGGAGTTGATAAAATGTGTGACTCTTGGCTAGTTTTTGATAAACTCTGGAAGACCTCTGTGGGCGATACCTATGCAGGTGAAAGTGTCGGAGCAGATTAATGCAGTGTTTCTCACAGTGTGGTCCGGAGAATACCTGTGTTAGAATCATTGAAATGCTGGATAAAAGCGGAGATTCATGGGCCCTTCCTAAGACCTACACAATCAGAATATCTGTGGAAGGTCTCTGAGGATTACATTTTTAAGAAGGTCCCTATGTAATCTTGAGGGATCCCTGGGCTGCACTAACAGTTAAGCACTCAGCTACTAACCAGAAGGTTGGCAGTTGGAATGCACCAAGAGGCACCTGGGAAAAAAGTTCTGGCAGTCTGCTTCTGAAAGATCATAGTTATGGAAAACCCTATGGAGTGCAGTTCTACTCTGATGCACATGGGCTTTTCAGGAGTGGGAACAACTCAACAACTTTTTGTTTGTTTGTTTAGGTAATTTTGATGCATACTCAAGTTTGAACGCCACCAGATTCTATATATGGGCATCAACCAGTTTTCTGTCCTATTATTCCAGTGCTGGTTACTCTTGCTACTATTTACAATTCCCCCATTTATCTTTCATTCGGTAAGGATGTGCTAACAGCTTCAAGGTGTTTGTTAGTCACTGTCTATTGTCCCTCCATTTAACCACCTTCACCCACTGAACAGATCGCCTTTGTCGTTCCTCTTTAGGACACACTAGCAGAGTGGAGCTAGGGTGCAGTGGTGCTCTCCTTTACCATTGGACATCTTGTCTAGTCAAGGAATGTTGAGTATGACACATAGGTAGAACTAATGAGACAGATGGAGCAAGGGAATATGTCCTTGAAAATGGACGGGATGCTCTGAAAACTCACTTGAGCCTGAGTACAGTCTGTAATCTCATGCCATGCTAATTCTTCATTTTATCTGTTCATCCTGCAGAATGTTCTAGAATGGAAGGTGGCTAAAATGTTCTCAAAAACCAGTGATAAGCAAAATTATTTCAGTGCTAATTATACTTTTTTCTTTGCAGCACGAATTCATAGATTTCGATTTTTCTTAAGAACAGCAATTTAAAAGCCAATTCATTATAAATTTATAAATCCTTCCTATAGGATTTGTGGTGAAGATGGTGGTAAAAACCTTATGGGTGTGTGTGAGCAGTGTGTTTTCTTTAGCATCCCAATTTAATTGAAAATACCATACTGGTTCTTATCCGCGTGGTGGCTGGGGATAACAATAGTATTTATTTCATTGGGTTGTTCTGTGGATTTATTGAGCTACTTCAAGTAAAGCAATTAGGACAATACTTGATGCATACCAATGGCTCAATGAATAATAATAATAAATATGATTATTTATTATTAATAAATAAATGTTGCTGTTGTGGTTAATTGCTGTTGAGTCGGCTCCAACTCTTGGCAACCTTATTTATGTATAACAGAATGGAACATTAACTAGTCCTATGTCATCTTCATGATGGTTGGTATGTTTGAGTCCGTTGTTGCAGCCATTGTGTCAATCCATCTCATTGAGGGTTTTACTTGCCTTTGGTGGCCCTCCACTTTACCAAACATGATGCTTTTCTCCAGCGATCCGTCCCTCCTAATTACATGTCCAAAGTAAGTGAGTCAAAGTCTCAGACAATATTCTGTGATCCATAGGATTTTCATTGGCTAATTTTCGGAAGTAGATCACCAGGCCTTTCTTTCTAGTCTGACTTAGTCTGGAAGTTCTGCTGAAATCTTTCCACCATGGGTAACCTTGCTGGTATTTAAAATACTGGTGGCATGCTTCCAGCATCATAGCAATATGCAAGCCACCACAGAACAACAAACTGAAATATGGATGGTAGAATAAGTAAATAATATATAGTGTACATATTGTATATAAATAGCAATAATAATAAATATTGTTTAAAAATAAGTAACATTTCTTGAGTGTTTACAGTGTGACAGTATCTGTTCTAAGTGCTTTGAATGAATTATCTTATGAACTTGCCCAAGGTCACATAGCTCTTAGTAACAGATTTGGACTTTGAACCCAAGCAATCGATCCTAGAATAAACGCTGTTAACCACTGCATTATACCGCCTCATCCATAAATGTGGGCCACTAAATGTTCACATTATTATTGCAATGCATTTCTACTTTAATGCGTTTCTACTTGTTTTTGTTTCAGTTTGTACTGAAGGGGCAAACATCCTCCCTATTTACTCAGTCATAGAATTTAGCTTTCTGGTTTGAACAACTGCCCAATGAAGAGAATGTAGAAAGGCAAGTCACTGACTCTTATTTTGGGTGTTAGAATGGGAGATGGCTTGAAAAATATGAGGCAGAAACTTCATGAGGCACCTGACAAGTGATTTGCTGGCTTTAATTGGTTCCCAGACTCTGGGTGATTTTTCTGGCAAGATTAGTCTAATTCTCCACTAGTCATAAAATGTAGATTTCTCTTGCTATGAAAAACAATAATAATAACCACATAATATCTGTGTGTTGCAAGCCAAATAGAATCTTCTTTATAAAGCCATGTCTGACTCCATTCTTGACCTCCCACTGCCGCTCAAGAAAAAGTGGAATATCCCTGCTACCATGGTACTTCCCATACCTCCTTAAAGACTTTTATCAAATGTTGCGTTGGATTGCAGTTGTTTACAATTCTATCTAAAACACTGTCTGATAATCTCTGAAGTCAGACCTGGGTTTAAATCCTGGGTTAGCCACTTCATTGCCGAGACATAGAGCAATCCACTGAGCCCTCTGTTCTTCAGTTTACCTTTGTAAAATGAAGATAATGTCACTTATCTCATAGGCTTAATGTGAGGATGCAGTGAGAGAATCCATACAAAGTGCTTAGTACTCTAATCGGTCAAACAGTGATTATTCTTTAAATATGAGCTATTATCATCTAAGTTTGTTTTAGTAGATTTCAAGCAATCCAAAGACTAGGAATAGGATTTTAATCACTCACATTGCCTTGCATAGTACCTGGACCATAAATACATCAATAAATATTTAGCAAGTGAATAAATGATGAATAAAAAAGAAACAAGCAAACAAAAAAATTGGATGAAGTTTAGTTTTTGAGCAGGCCAACTGATTGAGACTCTGAGACCGGAGTGTGAAGAAAACTTGTCCCCTTTCTTCTCCCATCTTTTATGCCATCCCCAACATGGAACCAGAAAAACACAACTAACCAGAATCCCTTTGTTCCCTGCCTCAGTTCATCACAGGACAGCCTCATCTCTCATCTTGGAAGGAAGCATTGTTTGCCTTGCAAAAGCTGTATTGCTGAAAGTGAAGCAGAAATAGGTTCATTCCTGCCAACAAATGGTGATTTTGAATAAACTGCGCTTTGGGGATATGCTCTGGAGGTCTCTAATCAGATGTGTTCACTTTTCTGGGAGGAGGCAAAGGATAACCTTAGAGTGGCAGCAAAGAAGGAGCAGCACCCCCAAAATTTGCTTTGGTAGACCTTCTTTTAAATGGTGAGAACTGAAAACTGCCTCTACTCCTCCAGATTAGTTTGTTAAGAGCACATCATGTAAAAGATTTTGGAAAATGATTGCAATAAAATAAAAGCCAAATCCATGGCTGTCATACTGATTTTGACTCACGGCCAGTCTATGTGTATCAAAGTAGAACTGCATTCCATAGGGTTTTCAACAGCTGTAACCTTACAGAAGTAGATTACCAGGACTTTATTCTGTGGTGCCGCTGGTTGGTTTCAAACTGCCAAACTTTTAGTTAATGGCCACGCACAAACTGTTTGCACCACCCAAGGAGCTATAATAAATATGTATTGTAATACAGATAGTCCCCAAGTATGACAGGCTTCCATTCTGACAACTACTCCTTTGTAAGTTTGTTCTGAGATATGTGGAATACCTCTTTTTTTTTTTTGAGTTTTCATTATATTGCCTTTTATTATCAGTATCTTTATTTGTCCCGGGGGTTGGAAACATTACATCTGAGAATGATAACAAGAGCAAATTACATGGTGTAACACTGCAGGTAGTACATATTACTAACGATAAGATGTACCCAAAAAACCCTAAAACTAGAGAGTTGTAAGTGCAGTTTGTCTTAACTCAAATATGTCATAAGTAGGGGACTACCTGTATATAACAAGGAGCCCTGGTAGTGCAGCAGTTCAACGCTCAGCTGCTAACTGAAAGGTTGTCGGTTCAAACCAACAGTGGCTCTGCAAGAGAAAGACCTGGCACTTTGCTCTTGTAGAGATCACAGCCTAGACAATCCTATGGAGTGGTTGTTCTCTGTCACATGGGGTTGCTATAACTTGAAAATTGACTCAAGGACACCTAACAACAATAACATAGTAAATAACAGGTATTACAATTTTCATCCCTTTGCTCCTCCATTCTCCCCCAGGAAAGGGCACAAAACTTTCCAGGATCTAAAATTACATCACTAGAAATAGCAATCAGCCTTGTTAAATAGTCAAAATAGCATATTGGTTACTTATCCTGCTGGTGTTGGTATGTTAGCAACAAGAACTATTTATCTAGTGCTTAATGTATACCTGGTCACCATTAAGTACTTCACATGAGACCTGTCACAATATAATAGTCAAGTGAGTGGCTATCAGTCCAGCTAGCGTCTGGTGCTTTGAGACATCATGTAATTTAGTAACTTTTCCCAAACTTCAGTTTCCTGAGAAATCTTTATCTTCCTTGAAGGATCAGCATGAGGAGGGGGCAGTCCGTGTGCTTAGCACAGTGACTGGCAGAGTATGTACTACAGGAATACTAAGTACCGTCTATAAATGTTATTGTACCTAATCCTCACACACTTCCCATTTTGAAGATTAGGCAACTAAAGATTCAGAGAGTTTAAGTAACTTGAACAAAGCCAAAGAGCTGTCTATAGTCAGCACTCAGGTCTCCTCTTTTTATTGAACCACAATCCAGTATTTCTCTTTTTAAAGGGAATTACAGTAAAAAGACAAATAACCCAATGAAAAGATTGGCAAAGGATCTTAGTAGACATTTTTCCAAAGAACCTATATGAATGACCAAAAAGAAGATAAAAAGATGCTCAAGATCATTAGCCATTAGGAAATACAAATCGAAAACCACAATGAGATACCACTTCACACCCACTAAGTTGGCCATAATAAAGAAGACAGACAATAACAAATGCTGGCAAGGATATGGAGAAACTGAAACCCTCATACATTGCTGGTGGGAATGTAAAACAGTACAGCTGCTTAGGAAAACAGTCGGGCAGCTCCTCAAATGATTAAACATAGAGTCACCGTATGACCCAGCATTTCCACTCCTAGGTATAGACCCAAGAGAAATGAGAACGTGTGTCCACATAAAAACTCATACACAAATGAGCATAGCAGCATTATTCATAATAACCAAAAAGTAGGAACAACCCAAATGCCCAACAGCTGATGAAGAGTCAAATAAAATGTGATATATCCATACAATGCAATATTATTTAGCAATGAAAAGAAATAAAGTGTTGGCAAATGCTACGACATTGATGAATCTTTAAGACATTTTGCAGAGTGAAGTCACATATTTATGATAACATTTATATAAAATGTCCAGAATAGGGAAATTTATAGGGACAGAAAACAGATTAGGGATTTCTTAGAGTTTAGGGAACAGGGAGAAATGGAGAGTGACTGCCAATGGGTATGAGTTTTTTGGGGGAGTGATAAAAATGTTCTAAAATCGATTGTGGTGATGGCTGCACAACTCTGTGAATATACTAAAATCCATTGAATTGTACACGTTAAATAGATGAATTGTATGGTATGTGAATTATAGCTCAATAAAGCTGGTATTAAAAACAAAAAAAGAATCCCAGTCTCTGTAGGAAGAAAACAGATGAAATGTTTTAGTGAGTCCAAGCTATTACATAAGAGTTGAATACATTTGCTAAGTGACCTGACCTATTTGGACAATAGCATTCTTCCTGCTAAAAATCAACAGCTGGGAGTGGCTGATAATCATTGCTTACACTTCACACCAAGGGTTTTAAGATATTTGGGGCAGGAAGGCCTTTGACGCCTTGCATTGCTTTCATTGGTCATATCAGCAGGAAGCACAAAGTGTACACACATTAAACGCTGAGGAAAGAACACCACTAAGGTTTTCCAACATGCAGTGGACATGGCTCACCATAAAGGCATACACCCTGCTGCGAGTGGCATCCCAAGTACCTTAAAGAAGGACCTCCTACTGGACTATGCAGACCCTCATAGAATCCACAGACAGACTGGCTCTCTGTGTAGGGAACTGTGTCCTGCCAGATGAATTAGGGAGTCCTAGGGTGGTGCAAATGGTTAAGCACTCGACTACTAGCCAGAAAGTTGGCAGTCCGAGCCCACTCAGAGAGGCCTAGGAAGACAGGCCTGGTGAACTGCTTCCTAAAGTTCGCAGCCTTGAAAACCTTATGAAGCAGTCCTACCTTGCACACATGTGGTCACCATGAGTTGGAATCAACTTGAGAGCAACTGACAACATCAACAGATGAATGAGAGAGTAAGTGACTTTTTAGGGAAGGTGAGAGTATCAATTAGATTCAACAATTAGTCACTGCCTTTTATGTGCCAGGCACTGTTCTAGGTTTGCAGATATCTCAATGAACAAGATAGAAAAAAATCTCTGACTTCATAGAGCTTATAGTCTTGCAAGGGCAGATATTAGATAAAAAAGTAAACAAATGTACGTGCCGAATTGTAACAATGATTTGTAGGAAAGTAATGCCCATTCAGAGGGTAGTGATTCCAGGGCCAAGGGAAAGGGTGTTATTCTAGACAGTGAGGTTAGCAGGGGCTACTTTTTTATGGGAATATTGGAGCTAAGACCTAAATAAAGTCATTTAAAAAAAAAAGCCAAGAACAGTTGCTCTCAAGTCAACTTCAGCACTCCAACTCATGGCGACCCCATGTGTGTCAAAGTAGAACTGTGCTCCATAGGGTTTTCAATCTCTGATTTTTTGGAAGTAGATCACCAGCCCTTTCTTCCAAGGTGTCTCTGGGTGGACTCACACCTTCAACATTTCGGTTAGCAGCCATATATGTTAACCATTTACCCCACCCAGGGACTTTGGAAACCCTGGTGGCGTAGTGGTTAAGAGCTATGGCTGCTAACCAAAAAGTTGGTAGTTCAAATCCACCAGCTGATCCTTGGAAACCCTATGGGGCAGTCCTTCTCTGTCCTATAGCATCATTATGAGTTGGAATCAACCTGACAGCAATGAGTTTGGTTTGGTTTTTGGTTAGGGACTCTAAAGTCACTTATTCGTAGGGATATCTGGGGATAATAACAGAGGGAACAACAAGGGCAAAGGCCTGAGCTTATGAAGTAAACAGACTGAATGGAAAACCAGCAGGCATGAGAAGAACTACACGTCTCCAAGGGAACCTGTCATTGTAACGTCCAGGCCAAGTGGAAAGGCTTACACCCTGGCACTTTGCACTAGATCCATGGCCACACTCACTTCTCCGCCCAACATCAACATCAACTGTAAACGAGAAGGACCTGCTCGTTGACATTCACTGACGGCTTTACTGCTCTGGCTGTGGCAGAAAAACATAGAAAAATACCCTTTGGAGACCAGAGGTGACACAAAGTTGAGTTATAATAATCTTGTGAGTGACTGGGAAGGAAGATCTATGAATTCAATTAACTACAAGTTTGGAAATATTTTGTGTTCCAAAGTTACTGGGGTTAATGGATTAATTAGAATGTCACAAAACAGTTTGAGAGGATAATTTTTGGTTAAAAAAAACAAAAACAGAAAACTTTATTCTTGTGCTGATAAGTACTTGTGCCAGTGTTTGGGTTTTTAACTCATTTAAAGCCATGTGGATTAATGGGAGGAAATCATAGGCTTTGAGGTGAACAAATCAGAGTTTGAATCTGAGTCCCATTACTCCTTAGTGGTATGATCTTGGGAATGCCACTTAAACTCTCTGAGTCTTAGTGTTTCCTCTATAAATCTTGGAAAATTATAACTACTTTCATAATGGCTGAGAGTGAAAAATAATGTGTATAAAGCATCTGGCATGTGGCAATTGCCTAATTAATGGTGAATATTATTATTTAAGGAGTCCCGGTGGTGCCGTGGTTAAGAGCTCAGCTGCTAACCAAAAGGTCGACAGTTCGAATCCACCAGCCACTCCTTGGAAACCCTATGGGAAAGTTCTACTCTGTCCTACAGAGTTGCTATGAGTTGGAATCGACTGGTTTTTTATTATTATCTAAAAGCACCTCTGGTGGCCCAATGGTTAAGTGCTCAGCAGCTTAACCATTAAATGCTCAGTTGGTGGTTCAAACTCACCAGTGGCTCCACAAGAGAAAAGACCTGGTGATCTGCTCCCATAAACATTACAGCCAAGAAAACCCTATGGGGCAGTTCTACTCTGTCATATAGGGTTGCTGTGAGTTGGAATCAACCCCATGACGTACAACAATAACAATTATTATCTAATAAAATATCTATACTGTACATCTAAAAAGTACAAAGTGCCCTCCATGTGAGCATTATAGGGGATATAAAGGTAAAGAATGGGGGCAATGGTGGTTCAGAGGTAGAAGTCTCACCTTCCATATGGGAGACCAGGGTTCAATTCCCGGCCAATGCACCTCATGCACAGCCACCACCCATCTGCCAGTGGAGGCTTGAGTGTTGCTATGATGATGAACAGGTTTGAGCAGAGCTTCCAGACTAAGATAGACTAGGAAGAAAGACCTGGTGATCTACTTCCAAAATCAGCCAGTGAAAACCCTGTGGATTACAACAATGAGATCTTCAATCGATTATGGGAATGATGCAGGACCAGGCAGTGTTTTATTCCCATGTATATGGGCATCACCACTAGTGGGGTCCGACTGGACAGCAGCAAAATATAACAACAAAAATAAGAAAGGCATGATTTCTGCCCTCTAGAAGCATATCCGTTAGTCCCTTACCCTTTAGCACAAAGATGTATACACAAGTGGATATAATATAATGCATAACAGGTCGCAAAAAAAGGGAGAGATTTTATCCCATTCCAGCTGGAGAAGTTTCATAGAAGGCCTTAGGACCTTGACAGGCAGAGAGGGTGTGGAAAAGTTTTTCCAAATAGAATGGATTGAACAAAGGCCTGGAGATGGGGAAGCTCAGAATGCGGTTTGAGGAAGGAAGTAAATGTCAGGTAGAACATGTGGACTGAGGTAGGACCGATAACGATGGAATCCACAGGCCGGTACCAGATCTTGGGGAGACCAGGTTGCTGTTTAAAGGAACTTGAACTTACTTCAGTAGGTAAATAGGGAGTCATGGATGATTTTTGATTAGGGCAATGATAAGATCAAGTCTACATTTCAGAGTAATTACTCTCACAACTCTGCATAATACGGCATAGAGCACAGAGATACTGATAAAAAGTCGAGCTAGTAGAGATTGAGAACTCACTTTGTTCTAAAAGTTTTACTCAAGAATTCCTTCAACAGTAAGATAAGCTATTATTGTTGTTAGTTAACGCTGAGTAGATTCCAATCCCCTTTTAAGAGATGAGAAATAATTAAAGCACAGAGATGTTAAGTAACTTACCCAAGGTCACACAGCTGGTAAGTGACAGATCCTGGAGAAGAATTCAGGAAGTCTGGCTCCAAAGTCCTTACTCTAAACCCTTTCAGTATATTGACCTCAAAAGCCAATCAAAGGTAAGAAATGCCTGCCTTTGCCTCAGTTTGCTTACCTATGAAATAGGAAACTTGAATTGACTTTCTGAGATGCTTTCTAGCTCTTGTTTTCTATAATTGTATATTTTAATTTGAGTCTGATCTATTTGGGCAGTGCTATGGAGAAAGAGAAAAACTAGAGTGGTTTTTGCAAGATAGACGAGAAAACTCCAGGCAAGTTTTGTTTCTGATTATTTTTTTCTTCTCAAACTTTTCATGGTACAAAATTTACTTAAAGCAATTAAAAACAACAAAAACAAAACAAGCATAGGAGGTGCACATAAAAAAAAAACAAACATTTATTTTGATGTCTCGAATGATAATGAGCATAATCAGGTAGCCGGTAAACTCTAATATATTATGCAAGTATTAAGAATATGTATTAGTATATGTTTCAAAGCATATACCTATGCTTTGAAACAGTATGCTAGATACTACTCAAACCAGATTATTAGTTCACAAAGCTCTAGACCGAGCCCTAGAATAAGGCAAGTAATTGAAAAGAAGAAAGTCGATATTCAGGAATCCCTTAAACCTCATTTCTCTCGGCACTCAACTAGTTTGGACAAAATACAGTTTGTTTTTCCTTCCGAGTAAACGGTGTTTCTGGAGCAGCTGAATCCATGCTGTCACTCTGCCTCTAGGCATGTTCGGGGATTTCTCGTCATTTCAAGCTGAGGTGCTCTGGTCCCTGTCTGCAGCAGGAGTCCAGCCCTTGGTTAGTTTCCGTTTCCAAGGCAACTGACCAGCCCCCAACAAAGCCACTGGCAGCAGCGCTGCGCGGCGCGTCGTCCCCCGGGCCTCGGAGCCATCACTGGCCGCGCATCATGTTTCCTCGGGACGCTCCTGGGTGACTTCCTGGGCCTTCGGGTGATGTGCGCGTTCCTGCATGCGTGGCTGTCGCTCTAAAAGTGATAAGGAGGATGCCGAAAAATTTGACAGGCCCGACTTTCTCTGGCTGCCACTCTGGCCTCTGCTACAGTAGACAGGATGAATGCATTTCTCTCTCTCACGCCCTTTCTCTCTGCCTCTCCATCTCCTCTCCTTCTCTCTCTCTCTCTCTCTCTCTCTCCCCGCTCAAGCTCTCCTCCTCCCCTTCTCCAGCAGTAGCCTTGTTAATGTAGTTTAATGGCTTTACAAAGACAGCCAGGCAGAGGAACACTTCTCAGTGGCTGTGGTTGGACCATGACCTAGCTGACCATGAACTTGGAAGGGCTTGAAATGATAGCAGTTCTGATCGTCATTGTGCTTTTTGTTAAATTATTGGAACAGTTTGGGCTGATTGAAGCAGGTTTAGAAGGTAAGGGAGTGCTCTTCAGTGACTTCTAAAAATTTTCTTGTTTTGCAATAAAATTTGTTAAGCAAATGTAAGAGGCACCTGAAATGAGAATCAGAGAAACGCCGCTCTGAGACGGACTTAAAGAGAGGCAGGCATTTCAGGGTATGAAAGATAAATAAAATAAACTTTCTGTAAGTTGCAGTAATGATTTCACAGCAAAAGGATATTAAAACTATGAGAAACACTTAAAATATTCGAACCAAACCTGTGGAGACTAAGGCTTTATCATGGATATGTGTGCTTACATTGATAGATTCAATCAATCTTGATGTTAGATTACTTTAGCTAATATGCCCTTTTATTATCTCAGCAATTTTTACTTGAATATGTTTCGAGGTGCACCTGTTTCTTGCTATGCAAATGCATCCATTGAATGGCAATGGACACACGTTTTTATAATTTTAAGATTGGCGCCTAAGAATGATAAGCTTTTTATAAGGTCCTTTTGAGAAGCATTTATAATATTACCTATTTTGTAAAACAGCAGAGAGCCTAAAGGGAAGAAAGTGTCCAACTCACATGCATATGATGGACTTTAACATACATTCCAAATAGCCAATTGTTTTTCAAGTGTTGCTGTTTACATTTATCAGAGGCTCATTCTCCTGCTTTCCTTAACGAGAACTCATTTATTTTAAAACTCAGGTGTGCACTTGCCTGTATCTTTTCTTGTATTACATTTTTCTTTAAGCATCTGAATAAATTTAGATCATTTATTTGCTTACTTATTCTCTTGAGAGTATGTTTGCATACAGCCACTCCATGTTTCTCTAAAGCTGTCAGAGCAATTTTTAAAAGCATCCTGAGATGATATTCCAGGTAGTTATGCTTTGATATTCTTCTTGCTTCACATTTTAAACTTGAGTAGAAATGCAAATGCGTTATAAATGTATCTATATCCAGCCAATCTAGTACTCCAGAGAATGGTTTCCATGTGTGACACAAGTACAATTGCAATTACAAGTAGCAAACATCAAATTAAAATTAAGTGTGTCACTCTGATGTAGGTTATCAGAAACCTGCATTTGGAACTCATTGCGGGGAGTGGGATAAGGCAGAAAGCAGGGTTTGTGAAAGTAATGTTAAAATAAGTTTTGAGAATGCATTTTGCAGTCTGGGATGGAAACATTTGTAATTCTAAGAGGAGGATTAGCTCTAAATTCTGCAAGTGATGACTTCACTTTAAAATTGACTTTATCTTGTGCGTTGTCGTGAAACCAATAACTTGGTTTGGCTTCTCTGTTCATTGTGTGTTATTTTACTTAGCAAATGCGATGGGGACCTCCCATTTTAATACACTGGTTTTTATTTTCTCTGGGACCTGCAATTATATGGAATAGTGTCGGAATTCCTAGCTCTGTTGAAGGACTTGTTTTCCCTTATTTCATGGATAACGTGTGGTCATTCTCTAAACTCTTGTGTTGAGGGCTTTTACTCCGGATTTTGTGTTGCAGCCTACTCTAGTATTGGTGTTGTTTGTTTCAGGAGCTCAAACATTCACTCTCACAAATGAAAACACAAGTTCCTTCTTCTAAGGGCTGCTAACTTTCCTGAAAGTATTTTTTCATTTTTCTTATTACTTACATTCAAAACTGTACTGATTTTCATTTTTGTGAACAGCTTCTTCCTCATATTTTAAAATATCAGTGTTTTCCAGGCCAACATTGTAGAAATAGTGTGGAGAAAATGTACTCTCATAAACTTTAATATGAATCTATATCAGATTTCCAGTTTTTAGAAAGTATCTTTAAATGGTAAAATGTTTATAACCACATTAAGGAGAATTACATTTAATATGTAAAAGGTAATAAAGATAAAAGGCAACAGTGTTTTCCATGTTGAAGTTTGTATAAGACATCTCCAGAGTGAGTCTTAGAGTCAGAAAAGCTTCAAAACAAGATTTAAGTTGGCTGGTACTTTGCTCACTGGAGATATAAAACAAATAAATAAACTATGTTATATCCCACTGTATATTGTTTATAGATCAGAATGTGTACACTCTAAAGTTGCTGCATAATTGTAATTAATAAAAAGGATAAATAACATCTAATATCAAAATAGTATTTTTATAGATTCTCTGAAACTCTCTTTAAAAAAAGCAAAAACATCGATGCTCATTTCATTCAGATTTATTTTCATATAGGTGGTTATCCACTCCCCCCCATTTTGTATATCAAAGTTGGGGTCAATAATTTCTTTCACCTTCCCCATTGTCTACACAACATTAAATTGAATTAAAAAAAGTTTGTTTTAGTAGAAAAATTTGAACCTAGGTTAAAGCCCTATAAGGATAATTTTGATGTTTTTCCCTAAACTCTCAAACCATTTCATCTAACCTTATAATTGTTTTATAGTGTGGTCATCACTCAGAACGTAGTTTTTCTTTTTGTATTATTATATATGCAATATGCATGTTGTCAGGGGATATAAAATACTGTGTTTGCCTAATGTAGTTATTATCTTGATTTTAATATGTATAGAATAAATGTAATTCAAAATAAACTGGTAATATTAAAGTCTGAAATATTTCTATTTGCTTATCTTTGAGTACTTTGGACTCCTGTTCTTCGTAAAAGACTGGGAATGGGTCCTGTATATCCTGGGTCATTCTGCTCCAGTCTATGTGCGATTTGCACGAGCACATGATACTACCCATAGATCCATGTCGTATAGTTATAATCTAAAAGTTAAGAGTTAGAGTTAGCAGGTGTAATGACAGTAGGAGTATGGATTCTTTTTCTTCTCTGCCACTCTATGGCTTTCTAACCTTGGATAAGTCACTTTACCTCTTTAACCCTTGGTTGTCTAAAATGAGAAATTTGGACTAGATGACCTCCATGGAACGTTCCATTTCAAAAATTCTGAGTTTATCAGGTAATTAAAATTTGATAATTTACATAACACGTATTCTTTCTAATGAAATAGGTACCAGTGGCCTACTTTGGAATGGATATGCAGTGCAGCTGGTAGACAAATCTTTGCTCCTCTTCCACAGTGGGATAATTCGCCATACCTCAGGGGGAGTTTCATTGTATTTCAAGAGACTAGAGAAATGTCCTTTCCTGTAGCTCTAGAATTTGACATTTGGGGCTGCTATTTTAGGCATCCTTGTAATAGCATCTGAAAACTTACATGAGATTCCAATAAGAAATAAGCACATGATGTTATAATTTAGTAATAGTTAGAACTTCAGTTTTTGTTTTTGTTTTTGTAATTCAGCAAAACTTTGAGAAGTTTCCTTTGTAAGAAAAATATTCTTATTACTGAATCAGCATGCAAATAATAGTGTTAACCTGAGCAAGTTTTGAGGATAATGCACAATGTCAGTGGCCAGTGTTTTAAATTCAGAGTCTCTCTCTACTTAGTGAAGAGTTTAGGAAGTGTCAACGTTATGCTGGTTTGGAATACTCCTAAAATCTCACAAGAGCAAATTGCCTCTTATCCAGCTATAAAAAAAGAAAGTGGTTTTCTATTAATGCATTCCAGGGAGAAATTGAATCAAATTTTTAATGGGAAGCTATTTCATTATCTCTATATGCAACACTAGGCTGTGAAAATATCTACTTTTCATCCAAATATGTATTAAATCATACTCAAGTCATTACTGAATTAAGAACCATCCTTCTCCCTACTACCAACCTTAGCAAAAGACAAAAAACACATCAACACAAGTGATTTGAAAAAAAAAAATCATTTATATTGGTAATTGTTTTCCATAAAAAGGCAAAAAGAAGTCAACTGATAATCTAAATCCTTTTTATAATAAGCATTAGTTTTTTTTGTTTTTATCCAGCTCACTTTATTTCACATATATCTGTAATACTGTAATACAAGCTTCCTCAAGAGTTCTAAACAAAATATTGCCATCTGCACTGAAATGGATTTTTGCAACCTTCATTCTTAATTTTCCTGTGCATTTGAAGAGGCATGAACATGTCAGCTATGTGAATAAATTAGAGCAACTGGAAAACAACTGATTGTGTGTCTATATCATGATGTTTAATGAGGGCCAACAAGTGGAAGTGACTGGAAGGAGGCTATTATTTCTATGACAAACAGCTTAATTAAAATTCATAAAGCAGAGTCTTTTTAAAATTCTCCCAGCATTCCCCTTCCCCAAATGCAATGAGGAGGCAATACTGATGTGTATTGGGAATATTAGAATAATCTCTCTAAACTGTAATGTTTAAGAAAAATGAAAATATAATGATACTAGAAAACTTAAGTATGTTATCTTGTCACATCTTCTAGGAATGGAATAAAGGGAATACCTTTATCATTCGACATTCTTTAGGCTCTCTTATAATTAATATTTATTTCAAGAAGAAACCCTGGTGGCATAGTGGTTAAGAGTTCAGCTGCTAACCAAAAGGTCAGCAGTTCAAATCTACTTCACTCCTTGGAAACCCTATGGGGCAGTTCTACTCTGTCCTGTGGGGCTGCTATGAGTAGAATCGACTCGACAGCAGCAAGTTTGGTTTTGGTTTTATTTCAAGACTAAAAAACAAACAAACAAACAAATAAACCCATTGCTGTCGTGTCAATGCTGACTTACGGTGACCCAATGGCACAGAGTAGAACTGCCCCATAGGGTTTCCAAGGAAAGCTGGTGGATTCAAACTGCCAACCTTTTGATTATCAGACAAGCTCTTAACCACTGCACCACCAGGGCTCCATTTCCAGAATAGTAATGCTTAAGAGGAACTAGGGCAGAAGAGGAAGTAGTATGCACAAAGATTACACTCAGAGGATCTGAAGTTATATCGCTTGGGTTCTAATCACAGCTTCACCTCTTATTAGTCATGTACTTTTGGACAATTTCTTAACCTCTATCTATAATCCTTATTTTTTTTATCCATAAAATGGAATAGTCATAAATAATTTTATCATCTTGTTTTATTGGAATTACTCATAAACCAGGCCGTTGCTAAATGCAGTATTGTATAATAAATATCTTATTTAATCTTCGTAACAGTTCTATGAGTTATGTACTTAGTTTTCTATGAGAAAACTGAGACCTAAAGAGCCTAGGTAACTTGGATCAAGATCAATCAGCCAGTAAGTACTGAAGTTGGTATTCAAACTCAGTCCATCAGACCCCATGTCCTATTCTAAAATCTTATTTTCTCAGACATGACGACATAATGGCAATGGCCAATAATTTGGTGACAGGGAGAATGCGTTAGGTCAATTATCCATTACCTTTTTCCACAAACGTTTTTGGAACACATGCTATATGTGAGGAACTCTCAATAACTACCATTGTTTAATACGCATAATTTTCATATTGTACTACTCTAAAGACAACATAAAGTATGTTATAAAGTCCCTGTGCTATATATTCGGCAAAATATTCAAATACAAATGAATCTAAATTAAGTTCTAGAGGAATCAAGCATGATCTTTAGTTGGTTTTGGGGTAGGAATGGAAAGAAAATAGATGTAGGTGTTCACACTCAGATTAAGCACCATGTTTCTCTGATTTGTCTTTGGTGACAGGTGGGACTGCTGGAAATAGATGGGACAGAGAAAGGATGGTGGTTTTTGAGAAGGCAGGAAATTCAGTTTAAGATGCTATTGTGAAGAGATGAAGCTTTGCATACAAGAACTTTATTTATGAAAGCGTCTGAGATGTATGGAGTGAGATGATTGGATCCCAGGAAAAGCAAAAGTAATAAGATGATTCATATTCAAGTAAGATTTTGGAGTAAGAGCTTCCAGCATTGATCTAGAACATAAAGGAAGCCTCAGTGAGATTTTAAAGCTTGAACAAGATGGCCAGAAACAGCGAACACATATTCTAGCCTTTGTCAGCAGGCATAAAACCAGAAAGAGCACATATGGTTCCAGTATGGGAAACGGAGTAGAAAGGAGGAAAGAAAGCTTACCTTAGTTGGCAACCTACTATAGACAATCAGCATGATAGGCATATTACACATGCCATCCCCTGGAATTATCCCATCAGCCATACAGGACTGTGGGTGTTATCTCCATTTTTCAGATGAATAAACTGGAGGTTCAGAGGGATAAATACCTGACTCAAGGTCACAAGGGAATAAGCAAAGGAATCTGGATATGTCCTATCTGGATATGTCCTAATATCTTCATAGTGACAGTAATCTAGATTCTTTTCACTGTAACTATGGAAGACCGATATTGAAAAATAGAATCAAACATACACAGATAAATAAAAACCACATCTCATATACAATTTTTCCACAGAATATGCCTATAAAAATCAAAACTATCTGCTATTTTTTTGTTGTTGCATTTTTTATTGCACTTTAGATGAAAATTACAGAACAAATGAGTTTTTCATTAAATAATTAATACACATGGTTTTGTGACATTGGTTGCCAACCCTGCAATGTGTCAACACTCTTCTCAACCTTGGGTTCCCCATTCCATTCATCCAGCTTTCCTGTCCCCTCCTGCCATCTCATCCTTGCCCCTGGGCTGGTGTGCCCATTTAGTCTTGTATATATGGTTGAGCTACGTGTGTTATTGTTTGTTTTATGGACCTGTCTAATCTTTGGCTGAAGGGTAGACCTCAGGAGTGACTTCAGTACTGAGTTAGAAGGGTATCCAGGGACCATACTCTCGGGGTTTTTAAAACTACCTCGTTTTTAAGATTAATTTTTTTTTCTAGGCCCATGTAGAGACATGGCACAGCTAGGATAAAAACCCAAAACACATGAGGAAAAGAAAAAAAAAAAAAAGAAGGAAAGATACATCTATAATTTGTATGATTGAAACTCTGACTTATCAAAGCTTCTTAGAATGAAAGGACCTTAAAAAATGACCAATTCCCAGTCAATCATTTCATAGATGAGGAAACTGAGTTCCAGAGAGATGAAATGACTTGCCAAATGACTTGGTCTTGACAGAGCTGTTTCCTAAGGCTCTTAATTAAAACAATCTAATTAATTATACTCAGAAAATAAACTTCACATGTAGCCTAAGTTCCATAAAATACTTATGCAAAATGCAGCTCTTCCAAGTTGTTCTGCAAATGGACAAATCACTCCAAAGTCCACAAATTCTAAGATGTAGGTGATGGTGAAGTTGCTCTCTGGTATAACTTTATCCTTAGAGATGGGTGGTACTAAAAATCATCCCTGGGCCAAGAGACTTAGCAATAAAGTGTGATGTTTTTCATCTCTACGATTTCTCTTATGATAAGAGAATAAGCTTAATAATAGACAGTCATACCAACTGAAAGCTGCTCAGTGGCTCTGTGGATGAATTTCTGGAAGGCCCAGATTCAATACCCTATAGATACATCTACAAATAACAACAGCAGTTATACTAATCGCTAACTGCCCTGATTATTAAAAGTAGGAAGCCAAATCCTTCCCCTTCCTCACTATATCCTCCAATGCTACCATCTCAAAGAGCACTATCCTGATCCTGCTGTCTGAAATTCTCCCCCATCATCCGGGTCTTGGAGGCAGTTCTTTGAAAACTATTTGAACAGGTTAAGAGACTCATCATCAAGACAAACATTGTGCTTAAACTGTACCATAGTTTTCATTCTTACAGGGAGACCATAGAGTACAGATGCTAAGAGCACAAACTCTGAAGCTATAATAATTGGATTTAACAATAACTGACTTCCAGTTCTAACACATAGCAGCTATATGATCATGGGTAAGAACCCCGACTTTCCTGTACCTCATTTCCCTTATCTGCTAAATGGGAATGACTCTAACACCTCCCTCTCCTGTTTGTGTAGATTGATATGAGTTAGTATTTGTATGTGCTTAGAATCTTGTCTAAGACATAATAAATAATTTGTATGTTTTGCCATTGTAGCCAGACAATATCATCTTTCCATTCAAAGAGAAGAGGCCACCACCACTCTATCCAAATCAGAAAGCAGAATTCATTCCTCACTACCAAGTGAGAGCTGTGCTTGCAGGATATAGTCACTGCTGATATTATGTAGGGTTTTATTCTTTCTAAAGCATTGTTCACTATGATTTGGAATAGACTCTACAGCAATTTATGTATTTATTTTTAACTTGTTAAAGCATGGTACTAATGTGAAGTTGTCATTGATTGATTGGCTTGGATTTAAAAGTGGTTCTGGTGATTACTTGTTATTATAATCAAAGAATAATCAGTCATCTCCATTTTTGAAATTAAAGTACAGAGACTTTTCTTTTTCATGGGAAAAACATTTTACTGAGTCTCTGCCACAGGCCAGCTGCCATTCTAGACACTGGAGATGCAATAGTAAACAAAACAGAGAAAACTTCTGTTCTTGCCAAGCTGATCTGCTAAACTTTCAGATACAGACTATAAATGCTACAGAAATGTACAGGAGACAGAATAGTTACAGTAGAATTCACTCATTCGTTCACTAAATGTGTGCCTCTACTATTCTCCGCACATTGTCCCAAGCACTGTGGAGACAACAGTGAACACAGCCCTTGTCCTTGTGGAATTTATATACTATTGGGGGAGCAAGAGAAAAAGATAAACAGATGAAGGAATATATAATCTGATTTTAGGTAGAGACAAGCACAATGATCTAAAGATGTTAAGGACATAGAAACAGGCGGTGCTACTTATCATGGGATGATCAGGGAAGGCCTTTCTGAAGGACTCATTCTTCTTATTTATTTATTTATTTATTTTTTATTGTGCTTTAGATGAAGGTTTATGGAACAAATAAGATTCTCATTTAACAATTAATACACATATTGTTTTGTGACACTGATTGCCAACCTTGCAATGTGTCAACACTTTCCCCCTGAAGGACTCACTTTTCTGCAAATACTTTCAAGAAATGAGTGTGTGAGACTTAGTAGAGTCTGGATCAAGAGGATTCTAGGCAGAGTGACTGCCAAGTACAACAGTCTTGAGCTAGGAATAGGTTCTGTTTCTCCAGGGGTCACAAGAAGACTAGTGTAGCTGGAGCAAACTGAGCAAGATAGGCTAGAGGGAGGAGAAATGGAGGGATAACCAAGGTCGCATCATGCAAGGGCACTGCAAGGACTTTTGGTTTTGTTATTTGTTTAATGGGAAGCCACTGAAGGATTAGGATAGGAAGTCTCTACACAGTCCCTTGATTTCTTTCCAAGGTGTTGATATCAGTTTCCACACCATACCTGCCTGCTTCAATCTCTGTGTGGGGGTCTCCTCCCAGATAACTCTTTGCCCTGTCCCAGACAACTGCCAAGACATTGATTCATTACCTTTTGTCAGATCTTTGGACAATTTCCTGTACTATCCATCACTGATCTTCTAGCATCTTCATGGGTTGAAAATTCACCCCTCTTCCTTAAGCTAGGTTTGAACTTCTAGTCTTCACTTCTCCTGACCAAGTTGTTTCAAGAGCCTAGGGTATAACCCTACCCTTAATTGCATCTTTAAGAACAATGTGAATTGTCTTAATAAGACTTAAAAAACAAACACCAGTTATCATCAAGTCGTTTCCAACTCATGGCGAGCCCATGTGTGTCAGAGTAGAACTGTGCTCCATAGAGTTTTCAATGGCTGATTTTTGGAAGTAGATCACCATGCCCTTCTTCTGAGGAACCTCTGATATGCTCAAACCTCCAACCTTAGGCTTGCCAGCTAAGCGTGTTAACCATTTGCACCACCCAGGGTCTTCTAATAAGCTTTATAAGTCAGTAAATAATATTCCTGAGTACCTGCCTCTGGAGAGTATGTAACAGTGGGGGTGAAAGGGCAAATTTCACAAAAAGGAAAATCATGTTTTGTTTTTGTTTCCATTGAGTACCTCCTTTTCCCCCACATATTGCTTCAAAAATACCAAAAACCCAAAACTCATTGACGTCAAGTAGATTGCAACTCACAGCAACCCTATAGGACAGAGTAGTATTGCCCCCATAGGGTTTCCAAGCCTGTAAATCTTTACAGAAGCAGACTGCCACATCTTTCTCCCACGGAGCAGCTGGTGGGTACAGAGCAGCTGGTGAGTTCAAACCACCAACCTTTTCAGTTAGCATAGGTACCTCAAAAATTACATCATCTATGATAGAGTGATAAATTATGTTCTAGATGAGGAGCAAAGCATTTTATGTATTTATCGTAACCAATGTTTGTGAAACCTTTAAGAGTACAATATTATTAGCCATAATTCAGGTGAGGGAATTCAGGCTCTTTATTTACTTAAGGGTATATCATGAACATTTTTTTCACCATATTGCTGTTTTGTAGCTTTATTGGCTTATGTCCAGGAAGAAGAGGAGATTTTCCAATGCACAGGCAGAAACAGGGCTCCTGACAAAATTGATGAGGTATGCCAAAACGTGATGACACAGACTAGGTGAGGTAGGGAACCAAGATTTGGTTCAGTAGAAGGATAGGGCACAGATCCCATTGTCAGGGCATCTGGTGAAGACACAGAGTCAAAATTCCAAATGTCTGGTGCTCAGGCTTTTAGGCAAGTATTTAATGAGCATAGAGAGTGAGAGGCCTCAGTAGGGAGGTCCTGGAGCTTGTAAGCATCAGATGCTAATGATACCAAAAACACCTTAAAGAGCACTTTACTGAGCATATGCCAGGCATTATGGTCAGCACTTTATATGTATTATTCATGTTGGCCACACTTTTTAATGAACCAGTAATAACTGAAGATTTAGCAAATGAGAAAGTATAGGCTCAGTAAGTTTCAGTCACTTGCCCAAGAACATACACCTAGATGTGGTCAAAGGGGGTTCAAATCCAAGCTGTCTTTCTCCAGAGCACAGGTTTCCAACCATCTTGTTCTTACCCCCCAGATAGGTCTAGATCATGGTCAGAAGCAGAATTGTTGTTGTTAGGTGCCGTTAAGTTTGTTCTGACTCACAGCGATCCTAGGTACAACAGAATGAAACGCTGCCAGGTCCTGCTCCATCCTGACAACCGTTGCTATGTTTGAGCCCATTGTTGTAGCCACTGTGTCAGTCCATCTCATTGAGGGTCTTCCTCTTTTTCACTGACCCTCTACCAAGCATGATGTCTTTCTCCAGGGTCTGGTCACTTCTGATAACATGTCCAAAGTACGTGAGATGAAGTCTAGCCATCCTCACTTCTAAGGAGCGTTCTGGCTGTACTTCTTCCAAAACAGATTTGTTTATTCTTCGGGAAGTCCATGATATAGTAAATATCCTTCTCCAACACCGTAATTCAAAGGCATCAATTCTTCTCTGGTCTTCCCGATTCATTGTGCAGCTTTCACATGCATATGAGGTGATTGAAAATACCTTGGCTTGGGTCAGGCGCACCTTAGTCCTCAAAGTGACACCTTTGCATTGTAACACTTTAAAGACGTCTTTTACAGCAGATTTGCCCAGTGCAGTATGTCGTTTGATTTCGTGACTGCTGCTTCAATGGTCGTTGATTGTGGATCAAAGTAAAATGAAATCCTTGACAACTTCAATTTTTTCCATTTATCCTGAAGCAGAATTACCTTGAAGCAAATGAAGCTTAAGCTACAGAACCCCTCATGAGCATGGGCCCCTTTCTGTTCTTATTCTGAATAAATATTAACTTCCATACCAAATTTTGTATATGTAATTTTGTAATCTTTACTTAAGGACTTCACTCCCCAAAATTATGTAAGTTCCAGATACCATAAAACCAAGACCTCTCCCTGGTTGTGACGTTAAAAAAATCTTACCTTTCCTCATGGGATTAAACTTCATGGCTGGGGACCCAAAAAGCAAGATCCAGTCCTCCAAGAAAGGAGATTGGATAAAAAGTTTCCATTGGGGGAGTGGTTGTCTTTCTTCCAGTTTCCATGACCACCCAAACTTCATGCCTAACATAATAAGGAAAAAATCATTTGGCAGCATGACATCTCTGGGTCTTGCTGACTGCATGGGAAGTGCAGTCCTGTTTCCTCACAGAATTGACTCAGTAACTCAGGTGGGCTTGGACCTACAGGAAGAACCCAGGGCAAACTGGAAGCATGGCTGAATGGAGAGAACATGGACTTTCACATCAGACAGACATGATTCCAGTTCTATCTTCTTAAGAGTTAACTCTGGGCAACTTACATACCCTCTTTCAGCCTCAGTTTTATTATATGTAAGTTGATCATTTTTGTGAGGACAAATAGAGATGAAATCACAGCACCTGGCTCTATAAATGTGCTCTATATGTGGAGCCTGGTGGCACAGTGGTTAAGTGTTCAGCTGCTATCCAAAAGGTTGGCAGCTGGACTCCACCAGCTGCTCCTTGGAAACCCTACGAGGCAGTTCTACTCTTTCCCATAAGGTCGCTAAGAGTTGGAATCAATTTGATGGCAGTGGGTTTGATTTTCTTTTTGGTTTATATATGTGGCCATTTATTGTTAGATATAGTGTAAGAACCCAGGTAAGATGAAGACTGAGGAAATGAGACAAGGGCGGACATCATCTGTTATTTATACATCATATATTTTATATATGGTTATCTAGAAATGATGTGACTAAAGTGCTATGGATTTGAAATGTTGTTGTTGTTAGTTGCCATCAATCAGCTCTGACTCTTGGCAAGCTTATATACACAAAACAAAACATTGTCCGGCCTATGCCATCTTCATGATCTTTTGCATGTTTGAGTCCATCATTGTGGTCATTGTGTCAATTCATCTCGTAGAGGGTTTTCCTCATTTTTCCTGAACCTCCCCTTTACCGAACATGGTGTCCTTTTCTAGCAATTAGTCTTTTCTGATGATGTGTCCATGGAAAGCAAGCCAAACTCTCGCTATCCTCACTTCTAAAGAACCTTCTGGTTTTATCTCTTCTAACTCTGATTTGTTCATTCTTCTGGCAGACCACAGTATATTCAATATTCTTCACCAACACCACCATTGGAATTCATCAATTCTTCTTCTGTTTTTCTTTTTCATTGTCCAGCTTTTGCAAGCATATAAGACAATTGAAAAGACCATGGCTTGGGTTAGGTGCACCTTAGTCAAAAAAGTGACAGTTTTACCTTTTAAAACTTTAAAGAGAACTTTTGCAGAAGATTCACCCAATGAAATACATTGTTTGATTTTTTTGATTACTGCTTCCGTGGATGTTGATTATTGATCCAAGTAAAATGAAATCATTGACAATGTCAGTTTTTTTTCCTCCATTTATGATGATGTTGTTTATTGATCCAATTGTGAAGATTTTTATTTTCTTCATGTTTAGGTGTAATTCATACTGAAAACTATAACCTTTGACCTTGATCAGTAAGTGCTTCAAGTCACCTTCATTTCTGACAAACAAGGCTGTGTCATCTGCATATTGCAGGTTGTTAATGATTCTTCCTCCAATCCTGATGCCACATTCTTATTCATATAGTCCAGATTCTTGGATTATTTGGAATAGCATCCTAGAAATAGCCTTCTCATTTAGGACAGGTGGGATCTTTCACATTCATAGGTAATCATTGATTCATTCATCATGTGTTGTTCTACTAGGTGCTATTCTAGGTGCTAGGGACACCAGAGGGACAAAACTGTGAAGGTCCCTTCTTTTGTAGAGGTGTTGGGCTTAGTGGCGGTAGGTATCCTCTTTCCCTGTATTATATCTGAGGGAAGGCAGAGAGTTTGGGCATAGCTGTAGATCGGTTGGCATATTCATAACGGGAAGTTGAGAGACTGTGTCTGATCGCTTTCTTCTTCTCAGTTAATAAGTAGTGGAGTCATTATCTGTGGATGGTGAAACACATTTGTGGGTTGGGGAGTAATGGATGTTTAAGGAGAGGAGAAGGTACACGATAGTCTTTTTAGAGCCTGAGGAAGTGATTTCCTAGGCAAATGTGATAAGATTGCAGTGCTGAGTGCTGATTTGAGATTTGTGGTCATCATTTAAAGGAAGACTTACCTCCACTCTGATAAAGTAAGCACTTCTTTGGGCAACTTACTGCAAGATTATTCTCACCAGACATATTCAAAGAGAAAAGTAGAATTGGTGAGCAAGTGAGAAAGCAAGAAAAATTAGAGGGGTGGGGATTAGAGAGAATCTGCCTAATTCTATCCTCTAAGTATGCAAAAGCAGCTATAGCAGCTCAGAGGATGGAGGTGCGACCACAAAAGACTTGGAATCAAATCAGCCAGGAATTGTGTACTCCAGTTGTGTGATGAGTTGGGGGAGGCCAGTGCTTTAAATTTTATTTTCTCAGTCCTATGGCCTCAGTGTGTGATATAAATCAATATGAAATTGCTCAGGGAAGGACATCTGACAAAACATTTGCAAATACGGGTTTATGTGTTATTGTAAAAATGCTTGAGAAAATAGTCTCAGATCACTCTTCAAGGAACAGATGGATTCCTGAAAGTTGTGTTTATACTGTATCTTCACAAATGCAGCAAGATTCAAGTACACTGAAAGGAATTTGCTTAAGAGTCTTGCTTATGGAAAGGAGAATGTCATATTCTGCACTTTCTATGAGGAGCAGTAGTTTTACGACTCAGGAGCAAACCATTTCACGCTATGGATGTGTTTTGCTTTATTTCCTCTGAAAGGCAATATTGGACTGGGTGTGTGATATATGAGAAAGTGCAGGGAGCGGAAGGAGAGCTCAGAGCGGACGTTTGCTGCTTCTTGGCAATTCTCAGCTTCCCTCACTTCTCAGCTTCAGTAATTTTCTTGCTATGCTGCAACTTGCTTACATCTTACTGAGCGCTATTCATGCGAAAACCTAGGTAAGAATTATTTAATTTGGAAACAGATTAAAAGGAAAGAAGTGATAGAAACAGTAAGCTTTAAGAGTTACACGGAGCATTTAAGGTTAGAGCAAAGATTCCATTAAATGGCTCGTTAGCAAGAAATCATATAAATTCCTCTTACATTTTTTTTCTTTTCTTTTAAAATTACTTAATAAAATCTGGCCATAGGGATGATCCACATAATTTTCCTTTTTCATGACTAGAACTCTTTCCTGAATAATAAATGAGAAGAAGATGAAGCTGACTTTGATACATATCAATGCAATTTTGGGTAGAAAACACCTATTCTGAGCACCTCCTATGTACCAGACTCTAGGCTACAGTCTTGAATAAAAGTAAATAAGACATAACAAATTTGAGTTCTTCACAAACTCTCCAAAAATATTTCCATCATGAAAAGAACACATTGTTGTGGTCAAGTAGTCTTGAGTTTTCATCCAGACTCAGCTGATAGCTGGTTATTTGGTTTTAGTTTTCCTTCTTCAACAAGTGGGAATAAAACCAACCTAACAGCCCTCTTGAATAATGAGCCAACATATGCACAACATCAAGTGCACTAGCCAGCAGAGAGGGGTCATTCAGTCCGTACTTGGTAGAATGGCATCACAGAGGCAGGATAGGCTGGTGGTGGTCAAGAGCGTGGACTCTGGAGTGTGATTGCCTGAGTTTGAACCAGCGCTCCAGTACTTACAGGCTTTGTAATCCTGGGTGTGCTGCTTATCCTTTCTGTGCCTCAGTTTCCTCATCAGTAAAAAGGAGATCATAATAGTATTGATCTCATAGAGTTATTTTGAGCATAAAGTGAGTTAAAATATGCAAAGCACATACGGTGCCTGGCCCAAGATAAGATCTATATTGTTGTTGCTGTTGTTGTTGTTAGGTGCCCTCAAGTCAGTTCCAACTCACAGCAACCCTGTGTACAACAGAACAAAGGATTGCCTGGTCCCACGCCATCCTCACAATCATTGTTATGCTTGAGCCCATTGTTGCAGCCATGGTGTCAATCCATGTCCTTGAGGGTCTTCCTCTTTTTCGCTGACCCTCTACTTTACCAAGCATGATGTCCTTCTCCAGGGACTGGTCTCTCCTGATAACATGCCCAAAGTATGTGAAACATAGTCTCTCCATACTTGCTTCTAAGGAGCATTCTGGCTGTACTTCTTCCAAAACAGATTTGTCTGTTCTTTTGGCAGTCCATGGTATATTCAATATTCTTCACCAACACTGCAATTCAAAGCCATCCATTCTTCTTCGGTTTTCCTTATTCTTTGTTCAGCTTTCACATGCATACGAGGCGATTGAAAACACCATGGCTTGGGTCAGGTGCACCTTAGTCTTCAGGGTGACATCTTTGCTCTTTAACACTTTAAAGAAGTCTTCTGCAGCCAGATTTGCCCAATGCAATATGTCTTTTGATTTCTTGACCATTTTTTCCATGGGTGTTGATTGTGAATCCAAGTAAAATGAAATCCTTGGTAACTTCAATCTTTTTTCCATTTATCGTGATGTTGCTTATTGGTCCAGATGTGAAGATTTTTGTTTTCTTTAAAGATCTATATAGGTTTTTGCTATTTTTATTTTTAATAATGTAATCGTCAATTCTTTTCAAAATCTAGTCTAAGTGTCTAGGCCATGTTTACCCCCACCACCACCATTTTTTTCTTTTTTTTGTAATAGCCACCCAAAACCAAACCCACTGCCATCGAGTCAATTCTGACTCACAGCCACCCTATAGGATTTCCGAGACAGACTACCACATCTTTCTCCCACTGAGCTGCTGGTGGTTTCAAACTGCCGACCTTTCAGTTAGCAGTCAATCTCTATAACCACTGTGCCAACAGGGATCCTTGTAATAGTGACAGTGGTCTCTATTTTAGCTTGATTTTCTTTTAGCTCTACATTAAATTTTGCATGAATTTCCCTAAGCATGCATAGTTAAAGCTTTGACAAAAAGCAAGCTCATTACAGGTACTTTTATCACCTGGGGAAGTAGCTAAGCTGTAATCCAGTCCTAAATTCACAGATTCACCTGGGCTAGTCATCATATAGATGTGCATGTGTCTCTGATAGCAAGGAGGACCTGATTGGAGGTTGTATATGGATCAGCACAAATCCTCTGCCACTGGTGGAACAAACCCAGCTTCTTGTGCTCAAACATCTGCCTTCTCCACTAATTTCCAAACATCTTTCAGGAAGGAAGCATTTCTAACTCATGCTTATATCCCCTATAGCAGTATTTGTTAGCTATTCAACAAATGGCTATGAATGAGCGATAAGGGAGTGAAACAAATGACTCTAAATCAATATTACTTTTATATTGCTAAATCAAAGTCTATAGTTTTCTCCTTCAAACATTTTTGTACTATTAACTATATACTTTTGGCAGATTTACCGATAACAGAAACACAAAAGATAGGAGACTATGGGAGTAGAAAATTAAGGAAAGGATGATAACATAGTAGAAGCCCTTGTTAGTCTTTACAAGGCTACAGAAGCCCTCCAAAGACATCAGGACTCCTTTGCAACATAGAGTCAAATGAGAGTCATAAGGCCAGATGGAATTTATTAGAAAACCAGTTGGTACCAAATTCTGACACATCTTTGCTTTAATAAGTCACTAGTAGGACTTTGGAGAAATAAATTAACCTACCTGTGTCCCAAGTTTCTCATCTGCCACATGAAGATAATAATATTTATTTCAGGGAGTTGTTATGAGGACTAACTAGTTAATATATGCCATATATACCATATAACATAAACCATACCGTATATATAGCACACATTCTACATGCTGGCCTAATAAAACTCTGTTTTTTTGGTTGATTATTATTTTAATAATCATCAGTTCATAAAAATACGCTTTTTTGCTTTTACATGATAGTTGTAAGAGATATGGAACTTTGTTTAGTACATATTTATTTTCATGTATTTATAAACATATTATAATGGGAATATACATAGTATTTTTAAGATTCATATAGATGTTACTATTTTTATTTCCAAAATTAATATAAGTTCATAGAATATCAGGCAGTGCAGGAGACTATGAAATAACAAGTGAAACCTTTATACTTTCCTGTTGAAGAGCACGGCTGGAGAAGCACTTTCTAAAGTTATTTCAGTAGAATATGAAGGTCAAGTGATGTTTGAGGGGAAGGCTTTTATGGTCAAGTCACTTTGGAATCACTGTTTTGTAAGTCACTCTTAAACATGTTGCTGTTGATTCCTACTCATAGCGACCCTACAGGACAGAGTAGAGCTGCCCCATAGGGTTTGCAAGGACTGGCTGGTGGATTCAAACTGCCAACCTTCTGGTTAGCAGCCAAGCTCTTAAACACTGTGGCAACCAGACTCCAAAATATGCATGGGCATATTAAAAGCATTGAGAAGTCTGTTGTAAAGAAATTGGTCTGCTTTTGTTTAACCGTAAGAATGTTTCAGAGTTCCTGGGTTGCACAGATGGTTAAGCACTCGTCTACTAACCAATAGGTTTGAGGTTCAAATACACCTAGAGGTGCCTTGGGAAAGAGTTTTGGCAATCTGCTTCCAAAAGATCACAGCCTTGAAAACCCTGTGAATCACAGTTCTACTCTGCACAAATAGGGTTGCCATGAGTCGGACTCAATAGCAACTGATTTTAAGCAATGTTTGCCTTTTAATAACATCCTTCAGAACACACTTTTGGGAAATGTATTAAGCTATGTTATTGTTAGTTGCCATCTCTGACTCATGGCGACCTTATGTGAAGCAGAACAAAATGTTGTCCAGTCCTATACATCTTCACGATTGCCGATACATTGGAATCCATTGTTGTGGCTATGTATCCTTCCATCTCATGGAGCGTTTCCCTGATTTTTGCTGACCCTCTAATTTACCAAACATGATGTCCTTTTCTAGTGATTGGTCTTTCCTGATGGTGTGTTGAAAATGAGTGAGCCAAAGTCTCACCATCCTCACTTCTAAAGTGCATTCTGATTATATTTCTTCTAAGACTGATTTGCTTGTTCTTCTGTCCCATTCCCTATTGCCATTGAGTCGATTCCGACTATAGCAACCCTATAGGACAGTGTAGAACTGCCCCATAGGGTTTCCAAGGAGTGGCTGGTGGATTTGAACCGACCTTTTGGTTAGCAGCCATAGCTCTTAACCACTTCGCCACCAGGGCTCCCACACTATATTCAACACATTAAGCTATAAAAAAGCAAAACCAAACCTGTTGCTGTGGTGTAGATTCCCACTCATGGCAACCCCTTGTTCTACAGAGTAAAACTTCTCCATAGGTTTTTCTTGGCTGTAATCTTTACAGAAGCAGCTCATCAGGCCTTTCTTCTCTGGTTCCTAGACGGGTTCGAACTGTCAACCTTTAGGTTAGTAGTTGAGCACAATGTATTTGCACTACCCAAGGAATTACATTACACTATAGACAGCATAAAAGAGCAGAAAGAGCATGGACATCTGGATCAAAAAGGTTTGAAGGTGAATCCAAGCTCTGTTTCGTTTTTTTTTTTTTTTTTTTTT
>NW_004443970.1:14328169-14368675 GCF_000243295.1 Trichechus manatus latirostris
CCAGACTCTAGGTATTGGCCACAGTCTCTGGATTTTGAGTGGAGGCCTCTCAGTCCTGGGCTTCAGCTCCGCCTTCCAGGCCCAGGTACAGCAACTCTGCTCTCTTGGCTTTAGGCGCACCATTCTCCCAGTCCAACTGAGTGTCGACTCCACCCTTAGAAATACCAGAGGCCATGGCTCCACCCTTTGAAACCCCTGAGGTCATGGCCATACCTTTTGAGGCTGAAGCGGCTCGTCTTCTTGTGTCCCTTGTTTCTTCAGCTTCTGCTTCCTATGGCCTCTGGGCCCTCGGCCTCAGGCCCACATCTGCCCTGCTGGGGCAAGTGTTCCAAAGCTCAGTAGCTCCACCGATAAGTGCCCAGAGGCACCCCACTCCGCCAGGAAGCCTCCTGCTCACAGGCATTCAGCTCTCTCGCTCTGTGGGTCAGCTCCAGTGCCTTCTTTCCCCGGTCTCCTGGTTCTGCTGCTGTTGGTTCTCTGCTACCGCTGGTCCTCTGTCACTGCCGCATGTCTATCCATTCACAGTTTTAAAACCGCTTCCACATTTTAGGTATCTGTTAGAGCAGCACCCCACTCTCTCGGTACCAAATTCTGTCTTAGTTATCTAGTGCTGCCCTGACAGAAATACCACAAGTGGATGCTTTTAACGAAGAGAAGTTTGTTTCCTCACAGTCAAAGTAGGCTAAAAGTCGAAATTGAGGGTGTCAGCTCCAGGGGAAGGCTTTATCTCTCAGTCGGCCTTCTCATCAATGTTCCTCCGGACTAGGAGCTTCTCGGCACAGGGACCCCAGTCCAAAGGACGTGCTCTGCTCCGGGCACTGCTTTCTTGATGGTATGAGGTCCCTAAGCTCTGTTTCTTATTCTGTTTTTTTTTTTTTTCTGTTTTCCTTTTGTGTTAATTTTAATTTCCATAAGTATTAGCTTTCTTATCAGTAAAATAAGAATAATAAATGCCTCAAAGTCTCATTGTGGAAATTAAATAACAGATGAAAAGCATAAGCAGATGTCACCAATGTTACTTTCCTTCCCTTCTCTTCAATGAATGCAGAGAAATTTATAGGGAAGTTTTCTGGCAGATATCAGGAATCCCTAGGTAATTGTCTTGCAAATTTTTCATTGAGGAGAAATGTTTCTGAGTATAGCTTAAAAAATAAGATATAAGCCACTTCACTATATGGAAGGTTTTTTTTTTTCTCTTCAGAGAAAATACTTCCAGGGATTTTGTCTCTGCCTCATACTTTCTTTTACCCACAGCAACATACCTTATCTCCCCGTTTTGTCACTTCCGTGGCTTAAAATGTAACTATTCTGGTGGTACCATTTATCGCATGAGAAGTATGTCCAAGCCATGTTAATTTTCACCCGTTCAACTAATTATTGTGTCATTGTCACGAGGCATGGTGGCCTTATCACAGGCAGGCATCCAAAGTAACATTTTACTTTCTGCATGAAATGCACACACAATGCCAGCCAATCAAATATTCTATTTATTCCAAATATGCAGATCTCTCGGCAACTTATTCTGATGTTGAGAGTTGTGAGAGTGGTTTTCAAATAGGCTAAAGAAGAGAGAGAAGGGAAAAAGAGGTATGCAAGATAAGTGGAGTGTCATGGTTTGTTTGAATTATGTTCCCCAAAAAATGTGTGTATCAATTTGGCTGGGCCATGATTCCCAGAATTGTGTGGTTGGCCTCCATTTTGTGATTGTAATTTTATGTCAAAGAGGATTAGGGTGGGATTGTAACACCACCTTTACACAGGTCACATCCCTGATCCAATGTAAAGGGATTTTCCCTGGGGTGTGGCCTGTACTACCTTTTATCTCTCAAGAGATAAAAGGAAAGGGAAGCAAGCAGAGAACGGGGGGGGACCTCATACCATTAAGAAAGCAGTGCCTGGAGCAGAGCGCGTCCTTTGGGCCGGCGTCCCTGCGCCAAGAAGCTCCTAGTCTGGGGGAACACTGATGAGAAGGCCAAGAGAGATAGGAAGACTTCCCCTGGAGCTGACACCCTGAATTTGGACTTTTAGCCTACTTTACTGTAGGGAAATACACTTCTCTTTGTTAAAACCATCCACTTGTGGTATTTCTGTTATAGCAGCACTAGATGACTAAGACATGGAGGATCTGGAAATTCTCTTGTATATCTACATTTAAATGGAAAGGATGCTGAAATGGGAAAAAGATGGGAATGGATGAACATGGGCTCCAGGGCTCTAGCAAGCAATTTTCATTTAAAGTTTGTGCCATTCCTTATAAACAGTGCTTTGTATGTTGCAATAACTCAAGTCATCAAGGGAAGGAAGCCAGCTCTTTTGTGCCATGTTAGATGGAAGCATTCTGTCATCTGTACCTTTTTTGTTTTGTTTTGTTTTCTTTTTTATTGTGGTTTCTTGTCATTGTTTTCCTTTGGCAGGCAGTTGGTTCAACAACTGCTTCCTGACATCAGATTTTGCCTCCGTTTATGATTTTATCTGTGATAAAAAGAAAATTAAGGCTACTCAATAATTCCTCAGAAATTCAGACTGACTGATTTGGAGCATGTGGTGATTGGGACGCTGTCTGAACTGATGTTCTGAGCAAATCTTTATTCATAGACAATGTAAATGTGTTTGTCTGAAGAAGATTGGAGGGAGAATGTTTAAAATGCTGGAAGAAGTCAACTGTTTTCAAGCCACCTCCAACCTCCTCAGACTCTATTTAAAAAATGCATGTAATTAAAAATTATTTTTATCTATTCGTTCAAAGTAAGATTAAACAAGGGTGTCAAACAAGCTTGACTTTTTATTCTAGCTTGAATTAATATTTAATTTAAAAATAGATAATAATGGGCTGGTCCAGGCCACAGCAGGGGAGGGGTATGTGTGTGTGTTTTAAGGGCATAACATATACAAAAATTGGCACTGAAAAAGGAAGGTAGGCATTAAAAGCATTGAGGTAGGCATCAGAACTATTGGGATTTGAATCCCAAGTATTCTTCTTATAAGGTGTGTGATTTGGGACCAAGAGCTGTAGCATCTTGGTGTCCATCCAGGTCTCTTGGGTGGGTATGTGCATCCTTCAGCTGTGGGTGCTCACTAAGGGCTCACACCTGTTGCCTTCTCTAGAGGATCACCCTTTGGTGACTGCAGCCAAGTTTCCTGGGAGTTACACTTACAGACACACACTCACACACACCATGACTAGGACCGGTATGCTTCCCCTGCAACATCCTGACTCCTTCCCTGTTTTCTATACTTCATTTCTAGTTTCTTCTAAGAGTGCTTCCTCCCTAAACCATGTGCAAAAGAATCCTGCCTCAGGCTCTACATTCAGGGCCCCCAGCCCAAGACAAGTGACTTAACCTACTGTGTGTCAGTTTATTTTTCTGGAAGAGAATCCACTAAAAGAGAGAAGCACTCAGAATGATGACCAGCTGAAAGTAAATGTTCGATAAATACAGTTGCCACCTTTTGTTTGTGCTGTTAGTATTCTTTGAATTAATGGTTAATGTGTTGAGGCATTAAACCACTTCTTACAGTTAAATAGCAAAGAATAAATTGCAAATTTCTAGGCAGCCAATTTAAGAATACCCACTAATAGGCATTTTCACTTGTTTTTATTGCATTTAACCTTCATTATATTGAATTTGCTTCACATACTTAAATTCAGCAAATATTTATTTTTACGAGGATTAGCCCAGAGTAATTTAAGGCTACAGAGAACTTACAGTGCAGTCGGTATATTAAACAAATACTCAAATGAATATAACACAAGGAAATCTCGGAAGATATATGTAAAGGGCTCAAGCTATGTAAAAACAAAATGTGTATTGGTTCAAGACAAAAAAAGGTCACATCCAGACAGAGGCATGACAGAAATTGGCTGTGCTGAAATCTGCAGTTGATTCTCTTTTACTTAAAGGAAGAAAGAAGGGATGGATTGCTGGTTGAATCAATTTTTTTAGAACAGCTTTGTTGAAGTATAGTTTATATTCAATCAAATTCACTATTTTAAGTGTGCAGTTTAGTGAATTTTAGTAAATTTATCAATTTGTGCAGCCATCACATCTATCCAATTTTAGAATATTTCTATGATCACAGTAAGATCCTCCTCCTCTTTTACAGTTAATCTCAATTCCCACCTCCAGCCTCAGGCAACTGCTGATCAATACTAAGTCTTTACAGATTTTTTTTTTTCTGGACGTTTTATATAAGTGTGTTTATACAATATGTGGTCTTTGGTGTTTACTTCCTTTTAATTAACATGATATTTTTGAGATTCGTGTTATAGCATGTATCAGTAATTTGTTCTTTTTTATTGCTTATTAGTATTCCATTGTATGAATAAACCCCACGTTGTTTATCCATTTACCAGTTGATGGACTTATGGATTATTTCCACTTTTTAGCTATTTTGTGTGCAAATTTTTGTGTGGCGGTTAGATGGATGTTAAAGGCTAAAAATGAGCTGGTGTATTGTTCTCATTTAAGGAAATGCTATGCGTAATGAACGGAGATAAAAGGTTTGTATGTATTCAGGAGAGTGGCTAGCTAGGTCATTTAGCAGAAGCACAGAACATTGTAGAGGCAAAGAGGAATATGAAAAACAATAACAACAGAATTTTCCAGTATACATTCAGAGAAATATGTATCTCCCAATATGTTCTACCTAGAAAGGATTTCATGTTCAAAACATTTTGTGAAACATTGTATATTATATGCCACTCTAGGAAAATAACAATGCTGCTTAGCATTTTAAAGGCACTGAGAATTCCAATAGTAAAGATGTCAATTTAAAGAAATTCACAACTTGAAAAACTATATATCTATCTACATTTTGTTTAGCCCAGAATTTCAGAAAAACATTTAACCATGGAATTTGTTTTTAGTAATTGACATTATCAACATGTAATGGACCTGATGTTCTATGAGCATACTTTGGTTAATGCATATAAAACAGCTATATGTTAACTTCTGCCTTAAAGGCAAGAGAAGAAATTATGAAAAATCACTGTATATAAAGGATAATGTGGACATTTTTAAAACTCATGTATCTGGCTTCTCATCGACTCTGATGCATGCTCCTGTTAGGGCAAGTTAACGTACATTCACGTCTCAAATATTAAAATGAGGATAAGACCACTCTATCCTCTTCTTCCAAGTCAGTGTTTTTACAAATTGTTGGTCGTGTGCAATTATTGGGTTTGGAAATAATTTTTGTGGGTCTTAATCTGCATTTTTCATAAAATAGAATAGAAAGTTTCAGAGTCCAGAACATATTGTTAGCGTAAGTTTTGTTTCACATAAAATAGAATAGAAAGTTTCACAGCCCAGAACATACTGTTAGCGTAAGTTTTGTTTCAGAAAACTCTCGTTTTGGTTGCAAGTATAGGCGTATTTTCCCAATGTGGGGGCAGTAGGTTTCTGTTATATAAAAATGACAAATGCTGCTCTAAGTCATGATTTCTCAAAGTTTGAAGGAAGTATGATGATGGTACAAGATGATGCTTTTAGGTTGTACAGGAACAATCATTGCGAATATTGTATCAGTTGCTAGGTATTTCTATCATTTTTAATCCTGTTTAATTTGATTATAGAAGTGAAACAGTCTCTTTTTGGTATTAGTCTTTAACACATCACAGTCACTTGCTTATCCCTACTCTTTACGAAGAGATAGCAGTCCTGCGCGCTCAGAGCTAGAACTTGTAAACAAGGTTGTTTCATTGTATGTATGTTTTCCCTATGTTTGTCATTACCTCTTCTCTGTGGCAAATGATACTGAAATTTGGGATACACGACCTTAAGCTTTACTAAAATGAGAATGTCTCTCACTTATAAAAAACTTTCTTGATTTTTTTTTTTTTAAAGTTTCCCGGAAATATTTCATGTCTCTGTTGATCACATTCTGTTGCCAGGGCACCAACCAACCTATCCTAGAAGAGAGTCAAGCAAGTAATAGACAATGGTCTAGAACTGAAAGTTTGCCAGTGAGAGGAGCACGGCTTGAAACCCACTCTATTCTAGCATTTGTGTTTCTTCTGTGTTTGTCAAGGAATCTGCAGAAAGATTGCAGCCTGTGATGAAAGACTTACAACTGTTTCCACGTCTTCATCTCATTAGACACAATCAATTCCGGTATTTAGCCATGCTAGGGTGTTCCAGTTAATTCAATGTGCAGACCAATGGAAAGTTGCCATATGCACACAGATTACCAATTTTTAGATAATTACAATGCAGTACAATAGACCCAACACTCTCCTGCTGCTGTGCCTAATTTTCTCTCTCCTTCTTGCATAGTACATGAATTCAGGGTCTCAAACACTACTGAGAATATCAGCTGGGTATGTGCCATGCATATGCAATGTTGTTCTTAGTTGTCATCGAGTCAGCTCCAACTCATGGCAACCTCTTGTGCAACTAAATGAAATATTCCCTGGTCCTCACCATCTTCACAATGGTATGCTTCAGTCCATTGTTGCAGCCTTCTAATCTAGTGGGCTTATCTTCCAGCACTATATTAGATAATATTTTGTTGTGACCCATAGGTTTTCAGTTGGTTAATTTTTTTCCCCTAGTTTTAACCCGGAAGCTCCACTGAAACTTGTCCACCATGCTGGTATTTGAAATATAGATGGCATAGCTTCCAACATCACAGCAACACGCAAGCCAGCACAGTATGACAAACTGACAATGCGTGGTGGATATATGTGCAAAGATACCACTTAATCAAGTCTCAAATTCTTAGATTCCGGATAATAGAGTTTAATTGAGCTCAAGATTTTCTACCACCTTGAAGATGGACTTGTCATTGTCCAAAATTTAACACATCAAGTCAGAGTCTTAATTCAGTCCTATGTGTGTCTCCTACATATCTGTCTGTATCAGGCTAGTATTGTTGCATCAACAGAAGTAACTGATTTATACTAAAATAGAGAGCTTAAATTATTATGGAGAGTGTAACGTGTCTTATAGAATCAAGGAGATATTAGCCATAGACTCAGGATATGCAGGTATATTGGTGTGTATTTACCTACAAAGCAATGTTGATGGCTTCCACCCATGCTTAAGTCTCTAGTATCCAAGGAACACAGATCACTGTGGTCCTCATGAACTTCTGACTTTCCAAAAGGTCTTTATTCATACCACCTGTCCTGCCTCCCAGTAGTAGGTGGTTTCCCATTGTTCTAATTGCTTCTTATGTCAATTTGAACACCTAACCAACCTCTGAGGACAATTATTGAGTCATAGGTGAAGTTTGACTGATTCATTCATTCATTCGACAAACACTTTTTGTAGTTTATTGGAAGGAATTTGGCCGTTTTCCTCCCCTGAGTGAGATGGGAAGGCGATAGGGGTTTGGGAGAGACTAATATTATGATATGGCTTATATTTTGAATGGATCACTCTAGATGATCTCTTCAGAATAGACAAACGGGTTGTGGTGGGGAGACAAAACAGGAGCAGGAAAGCCAGTTTGGAGGCTTTGGCAGTGAGGTAAAAAGTGATGATGATGTGGACAAGGGTGGTAGATGTAACAGGTACTTCTTTTGTACTTTGCAAAGTACCTGGTATGGTTTTGACTGTTTCCAATATATTGTTTGATAAATACATGGTAACATATTCTTGTCTGCCTTACACCTTTGCATTTTCCAAACTCTTGACCTTACAACAAATGTACAAAAGACTTGTCTGCAGATTTACAAAATAGTCTCAGTATCCAAGTTGATGGGGAGAGAATGGGGTGCATTATATAGTTGCTGTGTTCAGCAGAATCATTCTTTTGCATCACACTCAGTTGAGTGCACTTTGATTTTGAATAATTTCATTTGACTTTTTTTTTTCCTGCATTGGCAGAGAAAGGGATCAAATGGATGTGGGCTGCATATTCTGCTAATAGCAACATCAAAACACCCTGCAGTATTCAAACAAAGCCAAACATCTAGAAGCAGAATTTAGCAATCTTCCATACAGCACTAAAGAGAATATGGTAGTGGCTTTTTGATACTGATGTACTCATCTCAAATAATTCATTTGGCTAGTACTAGAAATAATTGTGAACCTATAAAAGAGAAATTAACTCTTTGAATATTAAACATGATGTTTCTTGAGATACTTTCTTTAACATTAAAAAATGTGTAAATTTGGACAGTTCCTCAGAATTATTTTTTGAAAAAAGTGAGATAAGTAATATTATGCCCATTCTGCAGAAGAGGCTTAAATAGATTACATGTCTTGGTTAAGATCACACTATCTCAATACACCCAAAATGTAAGCTTGATATCAGCATAAAGATTTGTCCTTTAGCTCCACTACTGTATTATTAACGCCTACAATAGTACATGGGTCAATAAATATTGAAGAATAAATATTTGAATGAATGGGTCACTAAATGAAAGTACAGAACTGAGACTATAACACAGACTAATTTAAAATAGTAGAGGGGAAATAACTTTATGAAGATGTAGAATATATGTTCTGCATATCAATAGTGGTAAAATGCTGGAAACAATAGCTAATATGTAGAATACTTTAAAAATTTTGTATTGTGAAAAAATAAGTCAATACCAAAAGATCGATTTTTAAAAGGTGAATCCAAAGCCAACTATTATTAATATTTACTTTCACCAAAGCAGTGCATAAACATAAAAAAATATCAAATAGTACCTGAAAGTTGTGAGCCCTTGTCATGGTTTGAATTATGTCCCCCCAAAAATGTGTATATCAGTTTGGCTGGGCCATGATTCCTGGTACTGTGTGATTTCCCTATGTGTTATAAAACCTGCCTCTATGATGTTAATGAGGGAGGATGGGTGGCAGTTGTGTTAGTAAGGCAGGACCTGATCTACAAGACTAGATTGTGTCCTGAGGCAATCTCTTGAGATATAAAAGACAGAAGTGAGCGGTGAGACAGGGGGACCTCATACCATCAAGAAAGCAGTGCCGGGAGCAGAGCACGTCCTTTGGACTGGGGACCCTGCACAAAGAAGCTCCTAGTCCGGGGGAACACAGAAGAGAAGAAGGCCGACAGAGAGAAAAAGGCTTTCCCTGGAGCTGATGTCCTGAATTTGGACTTTTACCCTACTTTACTGTAAGGAAATAAATTTCTCTTTGTTAAAGTCGTCTACTTGTGGTATTTCTGTTGTAGCAGCACTAGATGACTAAGACTTCCCTCGTAAAAGAAAAACACACATACAAGACGAATAAGCAAAAGTGTAGCCCCTTGCTTAACCCCACCCTACCTATGAATTCTACTTCCCCAATGAACTATCTTCAAAACTTTCAATTATTTCTTCTAGAACACTGTTGTTGTTATTTGCCGGTGTGTTGGCACCAATTCATGGTGACCTTATGTATAAAATAGAATTTTGTAATAAATATGTTCTTACTCATATTTCTTGGCTTTTCAATTTCTTGTCTTTCTGTTACGGAAAATGAGGATCGTATTCTCTAACAACATCCCCTTTTTCTACACACGTCTACGGCTCTACCCTTCCACTGTTGTTCTACCATAACTATTTAACTCAACATTCAAGGGCTCACATTATTAAAATCATGTAGGTAAATATTGTTTAAAGCTCAAATCTCTAACTGTAATTCTCCTTTGGGAAGTCCCTTCTTGGCCCTCTCTGCTGCATAGCCTTCCTCCTGGGACTGTCTTACCCACCTGCCTGGAATTCCCTTTGCGCCTCCCTTGGGTTGGATCCCAGGGCCTCTTTTTTGTTTATGCCTTTCAGTTAATGGAGTGTGTCCTCCATTACACCCTAGGAAAATATTCATGAGAGCTAATATTTTCCAAGCTCTTTTCATTCTCTCTCTCTCTTTTTTACTTTTGTCATCACACATGGTGGATAGTTTGTGTTGGAATTCTAGACTGGAGAACAGTTTTTCTCAGAATTTACAAGTTTTACTCTATTGTTTTCAAGCTTCCGATATTTTGTTTAAAAGTCTGTTGTCATTCTTTTTTGCAAACCTGAGTGTGTAAATATGCACTCAGCTATTAACTAAATGGTTAGTAGTTTGAGTAGACCCAGAGGCTCCTCAGAAGAAAGACCTGGTGATCTACTTCTGAAAATTCAGTCATTCAAAACCGTATGATCACATTTCTACTCTGAAACAGATGGGGTCACTATGAGTCAGAATTGACTCGACAGCAACTAGTTTGGTTTTTGGTTTGGTAGTCCTTTTAATATAATCTGTTTATTCTTTCCCTTCTGGAATCTGCTAACAATTTGTCTTTACCCTTGGTGTTCCAAAGGATGTGCCTCAATATGGGTTTCTCGTCTTTTAGTTTTTTGTGCCTTTGGTGAACTCTTTCAACCTTAAAAACTTAAGCTTTTAATTCTAGGGAATTCTTCTGCTTTATAGCGTTGAAGAATGTTTTTCCTCTGTTGACCCTGCTCTCTCTTTCTACAAATTCTGTTAATCAGATTTTGGATCTCCAGAATAGACCTGGTGATTTTCTAATTCTTTCTCATCTACTTTTACGGCCTTAAAAAATACTTCTTTAGGTAAGATTTTCTGAATTGTATTTTCCCTCTTTCTTAATAAATATCTTTTTTATGTCTGCAAATACATTTAACAAAAAAAATTCCAGGGTTCCTTATTATCTCTATTTCTCTTTTTCACAATGGCTACTTGTTCTTGACTCATTATTGTGACCTTTTTAATTTTATCTGAGTCTATCAATTATATTTTTAAAGTTTATTTTCTTTAGCTTCCTGCATTGAGTTTCTTTTCTCTGAATTCTTCTTTACTACTTATTTTAGTTTCTCCTTTTCCATCCTGAGTTGTCTATGCTTATTTCAGAGTGAGGTAATAGAATGCTGATTGCATCAATGAATGACTGAGAAGACCTTATTTATTAGTGACTTTCACTTTAGGGTGATCAGTTAAAAATCCAGCCATTGTATTGGAAGATCCTGTAAGATTGCTCTGAAACAGAATCGACTTGACAGCAATGGGTTTAAGCAGTATACTGAGGTGTCTGAGTGTACAGCCTTTGACATCAGTATGTGTGCTACAACCCCACTCTACTAATTCCTACCTCTGTGAGCTTAGGCAAGTAGCTTAATGATTCTTATCTGTGAAATGGGGATAGTATTAGTATCTGGCTCATAGGGTTGATATGAAGATTAAGTGAGCCCATATTCATAAAGTATTCTAGGTCAATCAGCATTTGAAAAAAGTTAGCCATTAAAAAAAAATGATGGGTGAGTATTGCAATGAGATTACTCAATAAGGAATTAAGCAATTATACACAAAGAGACATAAATTAAGCTATTATCAGCTGCAGTCAAGATTTCTAGTGGAAACTGGCTTCCCTCAGGCGTGACTCAGATAAAGCCATAGCTAAAATGTTGGCATTGGTGGTTCAGTGGTAGAATTCTTGCCTTCCATGTGGGATACCAGGTTCGAGTCCCTGTCAGTGTATCTCATGTGCAGCCACTGTGTGTCCATCAGTGGAGGCTTGCATGTTGCTATGATGCTGAACAGATTTCAGCAGAGCTTCCAGACTAAGATGAACTCGGAAGAAAGGCCTGGTGACGTATTTCCAAAAATCAGCCAATTAAAACCTTATGGCTCACAATGGTCAGATCTGTAACTGATCATAGGGATGGCACAGGACTGGGCGAGAAATGTATAAGATTGCTTCCAAAGACTGTAAAGACTAGGCCGCTTAAAGTTACCTATGAATTGCTAGAGACTCAAGCTCTCCTAGCTCCCATTGACCCCAGGCTACCGTAGTGGACTACACTTTGCCTCACTGACTAAGACGTGAAACTCAGCATGGTCTTTAAAAATGATCCACTCACACCAAAAACAATAGTGACTGATGTTGACTCTGCTGAAGCTTTAGTGAGAGGAAGAGGAATTTTTAACAACACTGTACAGTTCAAAGTTCTCCTCAGTCCCTTGCTCCTAGGGGATTTCTCTCTTAATGTATCCCAACACCTAGATTTTCACCAACCTCTTCCCAAATATCCACTTCATCTCTCTGACTCCTGGGTCCAAACATTTATACATAAAACCATCAAATAAATGTCTTCCAGAAACTATGGAACCTTCTTTAATGAGTAGTCGGGATTATAGTTTTTTTTTTTCTTACAGAGAAATTAAATGAGGGAGGTGAAAAAAATACCATAAATAGAAAAATAAAAATAATAATAACAAAAAATCTCTGTAAGAGGCTGGAGTGAGAGACAAGGGATGCTGAATTTGAAATTCGATAAGATAAAATTTCACAGGGATGCATGAAATAATGACTGAGGTTTATTTTGCACTTACTGTGTAATAAGGACTCAATGGTGTTTAGTGTGTGACTGTGTGTATGACTTACTTTTGTTAGCCCTCTCATAAACCGTGTAGTTTTCGTACTATTAGTAACCCCATTTTATAGATGAGGAAATTGAGACCGAGTCAGGTAAAATACCTTGCTCGCAGTCATACAGTTAACATGTGTAGACCTGGGATTTGAAACCAGTTAGTATAAATCTAGATACTTTTTAGGACCGTACACACCTTCCATGGAGTCAGTCTTGACTCATGGCAAACCCATGAATGTCAGAGTAGAACTGTGCTCCATAGGATTTTCAATGGATGATTTTTCAGAAGTAGATAGTCACACCTTTTTTTTTTTTTTTTTTGAGGCACCACTGAGTAGACTTAAGTGTTTCTGTTAGCAGGTGAGCACATTGACTGTTTGCACCACTCAGAGACTCCATTAGGGCTACTGATGTTGGTTGTCTGTGACTTGTCTCCAACCTATGGCGACCCCACGCGTGCAGAGTAGAAGTGTTCCATGGGGTTTCCAAGGCTGCGATCTTTAGGAAGCAGATTGCCAGGCCTGTCTTCCTAGGCGCCTCTGGGTGAGTCTGAACTGTCAACCTTTTGGCTAGTGGTCAATCACTTAACCTTTTATGCCATAAAAACTCAAATAGCAAACATGTTGCCATCGAGTTGATTCTGACTCTTGGCAAGTCTATGGAACAGAGTAGAACTGCTCATAGAGTTTCCAGGGCTGTAATCTTTACGGAAGCAAAACTGCCACAGCTTTCTCCCATGAAGCGGCTTGTGGGTTCGAACCGCCAACTTTTCAGTTATCAGCCAAGCGCTTAACCACTGCACCACAAGGGCTTCTTTTTTGTACCACAGGGTCTTAAAATTACAGAGTAGAGGGGCTTCAGCTCATGTGAATGACAAGAACTTTTGGTAATGATGATTTCATTATGAATTCACAATGTGATTTGATTATCAAAAATCTAATGGATTCCATGAAATCCTGAGAGTTTCATTTGGACTTGACTGTTGTGTTAACACCTTTCATAACTATAACTATAAATATTTACATAGTTACAGTGCCCATTTTTTCATTCTATTCCAATCAACTGAGTTTCATGAGTTCATATTGCCTGTGTTTAAAATGATTCAGTGTGGCCACCATATAATATAAGCTCCAGAAAAAGTGTATGTTGAACACTAATACCCAGATGTCTGACCTTCTAAGACTCAGTATCTCATAGTATAGAAAGACTCCTGACTGGAAGTCACGAGGCCTGGGTTCTGGTCATAGCTTTGCCACTAAACAGCTATTAGAAGATGGGGGAGTCTTGGCAAAGTATTTTCCCTATCAAGATCTGAATATTCTCCTCTGTAAAAAGAAAAGGCTGAATCAAATGCTCATAGACACAAATGCACATCCATGAATCAGCATGTCAGAATCAATAAAGGTGCCTGTTCAGTATGCTGAATCTTGGGCCTCTCTCTAGACCAACAGGATCTGAATATTACCAGCAGGGCCCAGAACCAGTTACTTTTTAGTAGTTGCCCCAGTTTTGAGAACAATGGATTAGGTGAGCAATTTCTTTTCAATTCTAGTATGCTCTGGATCTTCTAAATGCTACAATCAAACCACTTGATCTCATAGGCATATACCGAACACTCCACCCAACAGCAGCCAATTATACTTTCTCTTCCAACACACATGGAACATTCTCCAGAATAGACCACATATTAGGCCATAAAGCAAGCCTTAACAAAATCTAACGCATCAAAATATTACAAAGCATCTTTTCTGACCATAAAGCCATAAAAGTAGAAATCAACAACAGAAAAAGCAAGGAAAAAAAAATCAAACATAGGGAAACTGAATTGCTCAAAAACTACTGGGTTATAGAAGAAATTAAGGATGGAATAAAGAAATTCATAGAATCAGACGAGAATGAAAACACATCCTACCGGAACCTTTGGGACACAGCAAAAGCAGTGCTCAGAGGTCTGTTTATAGCAATAAATGCACACATCCAAAAAGAAGAAAGGGCAATAATCAAAACATTAACCCTACAACTGGAACAAGTAGAAAGAGAGCAGCAAAAGAAGCCCTCGGGCACCAGAAGAAAGGAAATAATAAGAATTAGAGCAGAATTAAATGAAATAGAGAATAGAAAAACAGTTGAAAGAGTTAACAAGACCAAAAGCTGGTACTTTGAAAAGATCAATTCTAATATGCTCTGGATCTAGAGTATCGATGTTTTTTTTTTTAAAGTTCCTAAAATAATCATTTGCTAAAAGGAGAAAAAATATATAATTAGCAATCTTCTTGGTGATTTTGAAGCAAGATACTCTTCCCCTTTTAAAAAATCAAACAGAATTGGGACATGCAAGTACAGAAACTTCAGCTGAGTAAACATGCTGGTATGAACAAATGTAAAACTCTTGCTGCAGTGTTTGAATTTGTAGACTTTTGTTTCCTGAGTTCTGCAGATGTTGGGATTTTGTGCTTAGAGAGAAAGGTATATTTACTCAATCACTCACAGTATTTGAGGAAATAAGATTATTTACTTTGGAATTTTAGACATTACAGTTCTCCTGTGCTATTTTAAGTCAAGCCCGTTAGGAGTCCCTAGTAATTGAATTTTTCCATTGTGCTAACCTTTTAGGTATATGACCTTCTATACTGAAGTTAGAAGTGATTAGTACAAGTGCTCTGAATTTCCTCTTAGCTCTGTGGGTCTTAAAGGATTCTAAATTAATTTGTTAAAGGTCATATCCCAGAGGAAGAAATAAAGAGTCTTCTCTTTGTTATTAGTTTCCTATGGCTCTTCCTTAAATTGTTGATTTTTACCTGAGATATGGTTTCAGAAAAGTACACATCTGAAAAAAGCTATCCAGGGTTGTTTTGCCCTCCTTGTTCCTCCTTGATTGAGTCCACCATATTTTAGTCTCATACACACTGGTGTGGTGCTTCATAGTATATAGAAGGCCGTCACAAGTCTCTCTCATTTGATTTTCACAAGCACATCTGCTTCATTGGTCATGTATCATTACGGCTTTTTTTTTAATGAAAAAGTAAAGCAGAGAGTAAAGTTAAGTAAAAAGTTAAGCAGAGAGAAGTTATGTGATTCTCCCAAGGTTACGTGCGAACTGCAAGTAGAACTGTGATCTGTTACTATTTGTCAATCATCTGTTTATTCTTTAAGAGTTTATTGAGCACCTCCTGTTCTACCATGTACCACAAACTAGTTTGTACACTTAGGATGTCAATATGAATAAGACTTTGCCCTCATAATGTTCCAATCTAAAAGGAAACTCAGATACACACACCCACACATGCGTATGTACATGCATACGTGCATATACATACGTACATGCATACATACATACAGTATGAAAAGTGCAACAATGGAAGTATGTAGGAAGAACAGCTCTAGTATAATGAGAACAAGCGATTAACTCTCCGTGGGGGTTTGACTAGTAAGAGAAAATGTTAGAGGATCAGAAATTGCTTCAGATTTTCAGTATAGGCAGAGCTTAGGAGCTCTATGATTTGGTTAAAAATGGATGTTACCTTCTTTGTCTGAAATCTGTTAGAATAGCCTTCTACCTAAAATTGAGAAAGTGTTAGTTACCCATATCACAGAATATGGGAAGAATATGTTGATGGAGATTATGCAGGGGAGTCAAGCCACTCTCTCCTCTCTTCTCCCACTTGACATCCTTTCTCACTGTCGTCATCAGGAAATGACTCTCGGATTTCTGGCTTGAGGGACTGTCGTTAGATGCCGTCGAGTTGATTTTGACTCATAACAACCCTATAGGACAGAGTAAAACTGTCCTGTAAGATTTCCTAGGCTGTAATCTTTACGAGAGCAGATCACCAGGTCTTTTTCTCCCTTGGAACTGCTGGTAGATTTGGACCTCCGACCTTAAGGTTAGATGCCAAGCGCTTAACCCTTGCGCCACCGGGGCTACTTGCTTGAGTGACTAGTGGATGGAAAAGGCCTCTGACATGGGCTAATACAGGCAGAAAGTCAGACTTTCTGTGGCAGATAATTCAGCAATAATCTCTCCATTGCACTATTTTGCTTCCACCCAGCAAACTAGTAGTCAGTCATCCAAAATAATAATACCATTTGACTAAGAAGATGTTCTTCATACTCTACAGTTTATAGGCGATGATGGTTCTTTAAAAAAACAGTAAGTAAAATGTATAGGGTGCTGTTGGAGTAAGAGCATGAACACTCTTTCTGAGGGCTTCTAATAGTTTTATTTCTCTGCCTCACCCTGTTCTAAAAGCATTTTTTCTGATTGCTAATGATTTGCTTTCCCAATCTCTAAAATTATTGCCAAATTACTTGATGATTCCTTTCCTTTTGCTTTCAGCAATGCTATCTGCCCTATTTCCTTTCAGTGTGAGCCCTTTAGCAAACTGCTGCTTTGTTTACTGAAGGGATTTATTTTTCCCACTGATCCCAGTTTTTGGTGATGATGTTCCAAAGCACTGAGCAGTGATTATGAGGCCAACACCACTCCCCTGATGTATCCCCACTCCGTTCCATAACCCCAGAAAGGAAATCACCTTCTAGACTCCTACGTTTGACTTTGGAGTCAATCCTTTGGACAATGATAGTATGATCATCTCCAAGAACTATTTATAGGCACTGGCACCCTCAGAATCATAAATAACACATTTTAATGAAGCAGATGAACACAGGTTGCCTGAGTAATTCCACATCCCCTAAAATTCTGTTTCAAAGCATGAGTCAATTTTTTGACTGATAGCAATAACCCTTGGTCTAGACTGCAAGCTCAATATTTAGAAACAAAAAATAATTCTTTCCTTCCTGATTTTATCCATTCCACCTGGAAATACAAGACAAGAATAAAATAGAAGCTCATCAAAATGTGTCAGATTCATCTGATCTGTCAAAGCAAAAATAAAGCATTACACCATGAATTTGGACTCTTTAGTCTCTGACCATGATCTCTCTGACACTTCTGCAGAAAAAACAAACTTTTGGTTAATAATCTCCTAGAAGCACCTCCTTTATGCCTCAGATTTCATGTGTTGAAATCAGATGGCCAGACTAAAACACTGATTCCCAGTCATGTTCAAGGGAAGTACCAATTCTTAAAGCTGTACCAACATGCTTTTCTCTACACCAAATTGAATAATGCAGTCATTTCCCATTTTATAAGGAAGAACATGTGGAATTTGTCCCTATGAAAAACACAGAGTTTTGCAATTTTAAATTTTCTCCTATTATCTAGCCTTAAATTACTGGTGTCTGTTAGCAAGTGCTAAAAGAAGATAAACTGAGAATGAGCAAAAGTAGACACTTATTACTGGAGAGGAGTCCCTGGGTGGTGCTAATGGTTAACACGCTTGACTACTAACCAAAAGGTGGGAGGTTCAAGTCCACCCAGAGGCACCTCAGAAGAAAGGTCTGGTGATCTACTTCCAAAAAATCAACTATTAAAAACCCTGTGAAGCACAGTTCTATGACACATATGGAGTCGCCATAGAGTGAAAGTTGACTCTATGGCAACTGGTAATTACTGGAAAAACAGGAAATAGTGGCAGATAATATTTTGATGACTTTGGAATTCTTTATACATACATGTGCAGGTAAGTTTACTTATTTAATACACTTATTTTCTGCAACTGAAATTAACCTTGTCTATTTGATAGAATTTAAAGCTAGGAATATTTTAGACTGTTTTAGACTATTACACTTGGAGTTGCCCCTCTGCTGCTCCAAACAGTCATACCTCAGGCGTATGAGTACAGGTATGCACATCAGCGTTCCTTGTGGGTTCTGCAGAATTAATGCTATTCCTTGGGGGATGAGAGTGGGCTCATTGACTGGACCCTCATGCCTGTTTCAATCAAAGAAGCTCCACTCTCATCCTTTTCATTTTTGACATTTTGGATTTCCTTGTAAGAGTTCATTTAGGCAACAGAGCGCAAACTAGAAAAGATTGAGAGCCACTGCCCTGGATGATATTAAAGATCGTTCCTTAGAGCTTAAAAAGTATTTGAGCCTGTTATACTCCTGATGGTTAAACTGTATAACTGGAGTATGAAGAATTCCCCATCCACACTTCCACCCCAACACACCTGATTTCATTATTGAGTGAGGCACTCATCATGATAAATCCAAATATGCTTTGCTCCACAACAGAAGAGTAACGGAGCAGAACTAAGGGTCTTTTGGATCTTCTGGTTTATGATCTTTTGTTTAGAGTCTTTTGTCAAACTCTATTTCTTTTTGCTTACATCTAAACCCAAGACAATTGTGAAAGTCATTCAGCTGGTGGGGGTGGTGCGCAACTTGAGCTCTGACTCCTAGCACCGCTGCTCTTTCCATGCAGCCCCCACCTTTATTTCTACTCCAACTTTTGAGCCGTGTATTTCCTCTTTCCTTCTTGCAAATTTCCAATTTAGTTTATGCAAGTTATGGTAGAATTTACTCAAGGGACTCTAAAATCGGAATGAGAATGAAAACCCCTTTGCCATTGAGTTGATTCTGACTCATGGTAACCCTATGTGTTACAGAGTAGAACTTCTCCATAGGGTTTTCTTGGATGTGATCTTCATAGAAGCAGATTCTCAAACCTTTCTTCCATAGTGCCACTGGGTGAGTTTGAACCACCAACCTTTAGATTAGTTGTCAAGCGCAAACTGTTTGCAACACCCAAGGACCTATGTAAATGAAGGATGCAGTGAAAAGCTTATAGAAAAACTCCTTGGGGTTGCCCAGGCAGCTGCAGTCCCCATCTCCCTTACTTGTGTTATCCACTCAATCACCAAACCCTGTCTATTTATATCCTAATTATCTTTCAATTCAATACATCTTCTCTGTGCCTTCTATTTCTAGAACACCATGTTTTACTTGCATCATTAAGATAATCTCCTAAAATGTTTTCCCACCTTCTCCCTAGCAACTTTTTATTCCTTCATTCTCACTACAGAGTGCACTTCTAAAGGCCAGCTGTGATTATATCACCCTTGTCTATACAGCTATGGTCAGCTCTTTAACAGGGCTTGCAAGGCCCCTGCTCATTGATCTGGTTTAATGTTTTGATACAGAATTTGTTCACTCTATTTGTTTTTTTTTAGCCATACTGAGCTACTTGGTTCCTAATCAAGACAAGGTCTACTTGAACGAGGGTTGTTTGCAGATACTGTTCCTTCTGCTTGATAGACACAATCCACCTCCACCTTTCCTAGGTCATCTTTCCTCATTCTTCACATCTTAGCTTTAGCTATGACTTTTTCCCAGGAAGTCTACCTTGACCACTGTCCCTAAGACTGCACTAGATGACTTGTTACTGTCCTTCTATCATACTTGTCTTAGGCTGGGTTCTCTGGAGAAGCAAAACTAGTGAAGTGCACGTGCACATACACACACACGTGTATATATATATATATATGGAGACAGATTTATATTAAAGAAATGGCTCAGGTGGTTGTAGAGGCTGGGAAGTCCCAAGTCCATGGGTCAGGCATCAGACTGAAGGCTTCTCCTGACTCATGTGGCTGTAGGGACTGACAAACCCAAGATTGGCAGGCCAGACAGTAGCCTGCTGGCTCAAGTCCAAAGAACTGGAGGTCAGATGATGAGGAGCCAGAGGCAGGATCCAGAGCAAGCAAAAGCCAAGGAGCTTTGGCCAGAAAGTCCATATTGGATGTAGACCACATCCCCAGAGAAACTCCATTTCAACTGATTGGCTGCTCATAGCCGATCTCATCATGGAGGTGATTACATTACATTGGATCTCATCATGGAGGTGATTACATCATTACATAACTGTCAGACAACATTATAATTGTGAAACCACGAAGAATCATGGCCCAGCCAACTTGACACACAACCTTAACCATCATGATACCCAAGGCTATCTCTATCATAATCTTCAACACACTGGATTTTAACTTCCTGTTTCCTATCCAAACTCCCCAACCGGAGTGTAAACCCCTTGAGGTTAGGGACTAGCGTATCTTGTGCATTCTCTTATCTCCTGCCTGCCAGCCCTCCACCCCCACCCCATGCCTAAAACACTGCCTGACATAAAGTAAGTGTTCAGAAAATACTAGTTAAGGAGTCACTGCTTAGCTCAAATATCTTGTAGGCTCACAGGCCACACATTAAATAAACGTTCTTCTCGATTGAAGCAGAGGGTCATGTTATCTCCTTGCATCTCTATAACTTCCTACCCTCCTGTCCCTCCCTCAAGACAGAGTCAGCCTTATTAACGCAGAACTCTGTCAGTTATCTGTCTTCAGAATTACTTTTATAGAACATTAACAGCTAACTAGGGAAAGAACACAAGCAGTAATTGGTGTTAAAGTAACAAAATATTAAAACGAAAATGGCATCCTTATACAAACATTCATGAACATCAACAGCGCGAGTTTGAGGTAGCTCCCTTTGTTTCAGTTGGTTACATTAAAAGAGCAGTTAAACATGTTTATGTGCAGCCAGAGACTTCGTTTTCATCTTAGAAACATTATTATGCAAATAGTCATTTTAAAATACATCCTGAGACTTGTATGTTTATTCACTTAGTTAAGGAAATCTCTTCTATTGATATTCCAGAAAATATACATGTAGAAAGATTGATGCATGAAAAGCCCAATTTATTACCAGTGACCTTTTAAAATAGGTTGTAGAACTTAGCAGCGGGATTGTTATGTCGTACACAGGACAGATGCTATAAGAATAACTCCAGAAGAGATTTTAGATATCCACCTTTTTCCATCCGAGGCCTGAGATTAGTCAAACACAGCACTATGACATTATCCTCATGAGACAATGAAAAGGCAGCTTAATGCACTCTTCAAAGAAAAACAAATTCAATTAAAAGTGCGCATGAAACAGTAGAAAACTCACACTCTGGATATTCTCTTAGCGAGGCAAATTGCAACATTTTAGAGTTAGTTATAGTTGGAAAAAATATTACTAACCTTGAGCCAATATCCATTATTTCCATCATCGTTTTATCATCCTATCTACAATGGTAATAGCTGAGCTGGTCACTTTGCCTCCATCATATCATTTATTCTCACAGGAGCTTGGATTATAGTATCTATTGTTCTCATTTTATAGATAAGAAAACTGAGCATTGAGAGGCTATGTAGTTGGCCCAAGATCTCACCAGCAGTAAATGGTGGAGCTGAGATTCAAGTCCCTTTCTGACTAACTCCAGATAATTCAAATTGTCACCACTGCATTTTCTATTAACAAAGAGCTGCTACCAAATGGTCAGTCTGGACTGTTTTCAATGTTTTTTTTTTTTTTTTTAAGTTTTTATACTATACTGTTTTTAAACAATAATTTGCCAGGTTAAGTTAGATCCTTGAACTCAATGAAAACATCATTATATGGAAACTGAGCAATAATTTGTGCAAAAATCAATTAGAATAGGAAAAAAAAAAAAAACCTCCTTGCTGTCAACAGGATACACTGGGAAATCACATTTTTGTTTCACTAAAAAGGATGCCTGAGTTCATATACGTGACGGTGCTGCAGGTGAAGAGTCGACACCTTGATTGTAATTAGTGTAAACTCAGTGATGTGGGGAAAGATCTAGGTTCTCTGCCTGCCACTTGATGTCCATGACTTAAAGCAAGTATTTAAATCTCTTTAAACCCTCATTTCTCATCTGTGAAGTGGGAATGATAATACCTACCTCACTGGATTATCATGAAGAGTAAATGTGCTAGTAGAAGTAAATTGCTGAGCACAGTGGAAATGAGCAAGTGCTCAAGAAATTGTAACAATTATTATTATAATCTTAGTGAATCCATTCCTGTCTCAGTCATCTAGTGCTACTCTAACAGGAATACCACCTGTGGATGGCTTTCACAAAGAGAAATTTATTTTCCACAGTCTACTAGGCTAGAAGTCCAAATTCAGGGCATCAGCTCCAGGGGAAGGCTTTCTCTTTGTCGGCTTTGGAGGAAGGTCCTCGTCATCATCAGTCTTCCCCCACACTAGGAGCTTCTTTGTGCAGGAACCTCAGGTCCAAGGGACACGCTCTGCTCCCGGTGTTTCTTTCTTGGTGGTATGAGGTCCCCAACTCTCTGCTTGCTTCCCTTTCCTTTTATCTCTTGAGAGATACAAGGTGGTGCAGGCCACACCCTAGGGAAACTCCCTTTACACTGGATCAGGGTTGTGACCTTAGTAAAGGTGTTATAAAATCCCACCCTAATCCTCTTTAACATAAAATTACAATCACAAAATGGAGGACAACCACACAGTACTTGGAATCAGGGCCCAGCCAAATTGATACACCAATTTTTGGGGGGGACATAATTCCATCCATGTCAATTCCCCAATTACCATCTTATTATAGACACTTTACAAATTTCCTTAGCCTCACTGAATAGATAATTATTTCTTCACTGCTGCAGGTAGCATAAGAATCGATGATTTATTCTGTGTGTTGAAAAACTAGAATCAGTATGTATTTAACCTCCCTTCCACACATCAGATGTGTGAAGACTGGCTTTTAGCTTGGAGCCCCAACTTCTGATTGTGAAAGCTATTTTCAATTGTAATTTTGTCTCTTTGCTGCAGAAGTCGATACCTTTACTCAAAATAAGCTACTGTAAATTTGACCACTGCAAGCAAAATTGGTTTATCTATTGCTATTATTTCCCAGAAATCTCTCTTCCCATAATAGTTCTTTATTTCAGGCTCTTGCCACTCTTGCTTGTCTTACTCTTGCAGCCTAATAAGCAGTTCCCATGCTCTATCTGCTGCAAAACACCTCTGTAAGGTTTTTAAAGGCAAAGATGTCACTTTGATGACTAAGGTACACTTGACACAAATCATGGTCTTTTTAATCTCCTTACATGTGTGGGAAAACTGGACAATGAAAAAGGAAGACAGAAGAACAATTGATGCATTTGAATTCTGATGTTGTTGAAGAATAATGAATACACTGTTGACTGCCAGAACAAACAAATCAGTCTTAGAAGAAATGCAACCAGAATGCTCCTTAGAAGCTAGGATGGCAAGACCCTGGCTTGTTTATTTTGGAAAGACCAATCAATCTCTAGACATCAGGTTTGGTAAATTAGAGGGTCAGCAAAAGTAAGGGAATCCTTCAATGGGATGGATTGATGCAATAGCCACAACAATGAACCCCAACTTACCAATGATAATAAAGATGGCGCAAGACCAGGCACTGTTTCCTTCTGTTATACATAGGGTCACGGTGGATAGAAGCCTACTCATGGCAACTAACAACAGCCCCCATTCAACAAAACCCATTCTCCATATTGTGGTCAGAATGACCTTTGTAAATTGCAAATCCAATCATGAACTTGGTCTTGCTTAAAATTCTCTAAAGATATTTATCTAAAACATAAAGTCAGAACCCCCTTGTTCTTCCCACAAGGTCCTTCAGAATCAGGCTCTTGTTCACTGATAGCGTTATATCTCACCACTGTCCTCTCACTCCTGCAAACACGCTCATGTATATAACGAGGAGTTTCCTGTTTTCCTGCTTTTGCCTGTGCAGTCCCTTTCTGCCTTGTCTCCCTCTCTCTCTACTCCTGGCGTCTTTCATTGGTGAACTTCAAATTGTCTTAAATGCTCCATCTCCGTGATCCATTTCTAATGATTGTATGCTCACCCCTGGCTGAGCTGTTTGATTTTTCTGAATGCCTGTACTATCTCGGGTCAATTTTATTCTAGCTCTAAATACTTTGTAATTATGTACTAACAAACTTATACAGTGCTTAGTATGTGTCAGGCACTGTTCCAAGCATTTTAAAATATTAACTCATTTACTCTTCAAGACAACCCTATGAGGTGAGTGTAGTAGTTTATTCTCGTTTTACACAGTAAGAAGCTCAGGCACACAGAGATTAAGTAACACAGATGGTAAGTAAGAGCCAGAACCAGGATTCAGATTCAGCAGTGTGTCTCCTGAGACTGAGCTCTGAACTTCTATATTACGTTCTTAACCACTATGCTCAACATGTCTATTTCCACACTAGTTTTCTATGGGCTATTTCTGGTTCTTCTTCTTTTTTTTTTTTTGGTTTGTTTTTTTCATATGAAGTGCATATTTGCCATATGTAGATGTTGGATAATTATTAGTAGTTGAATAAATGAATGATTCACTGCTATCCCTAAATCCTCTCCTTGGTTTTTCATGCCTTCCAAATTGTTGTCTCCTCTGACCATAACCCAAAATGTATTTTGTAGAATGCTGTGTCTCAGAACAGATCTATTCAACAACACTCTCCCCCCTAATACTTTTCCTCCCTCATCTCAGAGTCCCCATCATTTCTCTCGAGACATAGAAAGCAAAGAGCTCCCTTATCCTTAGCATCCTGTGTCCCTGGCAGGGATATCATTTTGGAACAAGAGAAGCTGAGCTAGAGTACTGGCTCTGCCAAGAGCAGAAAGTAATTGTAGCCTTTTGAACATCAAGGCCAGCTGGAGCCAGGTAGTGGCTCAAATACGTCATGGCATTCTAGGATTTGATCTTCTACTTCGAAAGCCAAGGAGCTCATTCTTTTCACTTGATTAATGCCATAACTTAGTTTTTGGGCTACCATAACAAAATACTACAAAGTGGGTGGCTTTATTGAACAGATGTTTATTTTCTCACAGTTCTAGAGGCTGGAAGTCCAAATCATATTGGCAACATTGATTCCTTCTGAGGGCTTTGAGAGAGGAACTGTTCCTTGCCTCTTTCCCAGTAGCAATCCTTGGCATTCCTGTGCTGCTTATAGATGCATCTGCTTTTCTTAACATATGGCGTCTGTCTTCCCCGTCTGTGTGTCTCCCATTTTATGACACAATTCAGAAGGAATTAGAACCCACTCTACTCTGGTATGACTTCATTAGCTTAACTGATAACATCTGCAAAGGAAAACCCTATTTCCCCAAGCAAGGTCACATTCATGGGTACAGGGGTTAGAGCTTCAGTGTATCTTTTTTGGGGGACAGAATTTGATCTGTAACATCCCAGAGAGTGATTAATCCCAAAGAGGATGACTCAAGCTACACAAACCCCACATAGGACATAGGCAGAATGGTGAAGAGTAACAGCATAAACTTTGCAGTCAGATACAGGTTCTAACAGATCTTCCACCACTTACTGGCTGGTAGAAGCACTTAATTATCTTTTAATCATAAATTGATGTTAAATGTTGCCAAAACCTCTTTCTTTACCTATTGAGATAATCATATAGTTTTTGAAATTAATGAGATTTGCTTTATGGACTACCATTTAATCTATCTTGGTGAATGTTTCATGCATACTTGAAAAAAATATGTATCCAGATGTTTGGTGTAGTGTTTTATATGTGTCATTTACATCAAAGTAATTAGTAGTAAATCAAATAGTCTGAATCCTTATTGATATTTTGTCTACTTATATTATAAATTACTGAGAGATGATTACTGAGATCTCCAGATATGATTGTGGATTTACCTGTTTCTCCCTTTTGTTCTGTCCATTTTTGCTTTAAGTATTTTGAAGCTCTGTAATCAGGTAGATACTTATTTAGAAATGTTACACTGTTTTGGGGATTGATTTCATATCATTATAAATATACTTTTTTATCTCTAGTAATATTACGTGTATTGAATATATTTACATAGTATAAGTAGTTATATGAACTTTCTTATTATGAAGAATATTGAATATACTATGAACTACTTGAAGAACAAACAAATCTATCTTGAAGGAAGTACAGCCAGAGTGCTCCTTAGAAGTGAGGATGGCGAGATTTCATCTCACTTACTTTGGACATGTCATCAGGAGGAATCAGTCCCTGGAGAAGGACATCATGCTTGGCAAAGTAAAGGGTCAGTGAAAAAGAGGAAGACCCTAAGCTAGATGGATTGACACAGTGCCTGCAATAATGGGCTCAAACATAACAACGATTGTGAGGATGGTGCAGGACTTGACAGACTTAGGCAAGATTTTTAGCTCTCTGAATCTTAGTTTCCTCTTCTTAAAAGCTTAGATAATTCACCTTCCTTCAAACCTGTTCGCTAGGATTGAATAAACTATTGTATCTCTACCTCAATTCTGACTGGTGTAAATTCTCCAAGAATGATGACAAGTTATAACAACTGGAATTGTCACATAGACAGAATGCTCATGTCAGCATGACCATGCCATGTTCCCCTTATAGTCAAGCCCCATGAAAACTCATATCCCAATCAGAAGCCACTTTATGGATGCCATGACAACCAAAGAAGGAAGAGTTAGTTCACCCTGGATGAAAAGTGGCATCAGGAAAGGCTTTGCTATTTATTTAATCATTCCATAAACAAATATTTATTAGGCAACAGCTCTCGGCCAAACCCTGTATGAGGTGATAGGGTATGCTAGCTACAAAGAAAGATATAGTTGCTTCCCTAATTTCTTCACAATCCAATGGGAGATGTAGACAAAAAAGTGACAAGCAACTCAGTATACAATAATAACTTTTGACAAATGATAGGAAGAAAATGGGGTGCACTGATGGCGAATAATTGGGTAGATGTTGGAGGAGTCTCTTAGGTTGCTTCCATAGAAGCAGATCCTAAGGTGAGATTTTGCATGAACATGATTTATTGAAATGTTCTCCAAGGGCAGTCTGGTCTGGAAGTGAGGAATAAGGCAGGGAAGGCAAGGAGCAAGCAAGAGTGCAATGTCAAGCAAAGGCCCCCAGATGGTAACTTTGGCTCAATCCTGCAGGAGATCTATGAAGACAGTGTAGTTCAACCTCAGAGCTGCACCCATCATGATGTGAGGGGGTTGGGGCATTTCTTCTCCTCTCCCATCAGTCACTGGTTAATGGCTGTAGCCCAGGGTGGCGGGTGGTACGGTACGGTCCATGTACAGTAAAGTCATTCTGGCAGCCTGCAAGTATTCCTCTGGCAAAGAGACACAGATGCTGCAAGTTGGGAGTAAAAGCATACTAGGAGGTCATGTTTGCAAAAATAAAAGAGTGATCCAAGGTTATATGGGCAGAGTACTGGAAGCCTCTTCTCTCTGTGTATATGAGGGAGGTGTCTGAGGAGATAATATTAAAACCAAGACCTGAAAGATGAGAGGAACTAGCCCTTTGAAGAACAGGGAAAAAAGGTTTTCAGAAGAAGGAGCAGTTATGGATTGTGATTGAGATAGGAGAGAACATAGAATGTTTAAGGAATTGAAAAGATCTGTATATTAGAGGCATAATGAGAGGAAGAGTGTTATAAGACTGGAGAAGTATGCCAGATTGAGATATGATGGTGTTTTAGGCCAGGTAAAGAAGTTAGTGTTTATTCTGAGTGCAAGGAATTGCCATTTGAAGGTTTGAAGCCTTGGAGTGATACTGTCTGATTCCAGTTGTAGGAAAATCACTCTGATGAGCATGGAGGAGGGGGAGAAGAGCTGAATCAGGCCTACCATTCTGTATTTTATTGTTGCAGTCCAGGGGAGAGGTGATTGTAGCATGAATTGAGATGAGGCGAGTAGCAGACATGAAGAGAGGTGGTTGGAGGTAGCATATGTTGTAAATGTAGAGCCAATAGAACTTGATGATGAATTGGGTGTGGGGGTTAGAGAATGGAAGAAGCTGAACAAAATACTTGGGTTTCTGGATATAGTAACTGGGATAATGGTGTTGTCATTTACTGAGATTGGAAAGAATAAAAATGCAGTAAGACTAGTCAGGTCAGGATAACACTAAAGGCAATAAATAACCTTTAAGGTACTTTCCATCACTAGGATTCTTCGTGATATTCATGATAAAGGAGTGGGAGACGGTGGCTTTAACACAGGGGGCACCCTTTTGGTGCCCACTCCAATGTAACTCTTCAGTAGCACTGAAGAAACCATTCTAATACTCTATATGATGTGTAAGCAGATCTATATTAAACACCCTATTGAATAAATCCTCTAAAAATCTTTCCCTTTTCTCCTAGAAATGAGATGTATTTCAGATTTCCTTTTTTATGAAGTATTATTCACTTTCCCGTTTGAAACTAAGCATTGCTTCAAAGCCAGAGTCTCTTTAGTGTGTTCGCTGAAACTTTTTGACACATCTCTTTTCTTTAGTGTTTGATATTATAATCAAGTCTCATAGGAAAATAGAAAGAATAGTAATAAATAGCAGTAAATAGCAGACAATATTAAGCATAGTGAACTCTAGCAAAGTTAGTAGGACTCTGGACTCATACTGGGGTGGGGAGAGGCTCTACCGACATACCCTTGTCATTATTAATGTTTATGTGAGAAGAAGAGCTGAGAACACATTCAAAAACCATCTCCTTGCCTAAAAGGATCCCTTTTTACCAAGAAATTGGGTCAAGGAGTAGAGGCAGCACATGACCTCAGTAGTTGTAGCAACTCAACTCATACCCTTTTGACCTTGGTTAAGTCACAGCACTATTCTGAGTATTAGTCTTGTTCTTTGTAAATTAAAGAATTTGGGTTGTAGTAGGAATGACAAATCAGTTCAATCCCATGGATTCACTCATATGCGTTGTCAATGAATGCTTGAAGCACTGTGTCTAGAAGAATTCTGAGATGCTTTCTGGATTCAACAAAATAATGTGCCTTTATGGATAAGCTCCATCTACCATGGACATCAGAGGAAGATGTGGCAGCTAGATGATTCTGAGGTACATTTCAAGCTCTGCATGCAATTGTTGTGTTGTTATTAGGTGCCATCAAGTCAGTTGTGACCCACAGAGACCCTATGTACAACAGAATGTAAAACTGCCCGGTCCTGCACCATCCTCACAATCATTGTTATGCTTAAGCCCATTGTTGCAGCCACTGTGTCAGTCCATCCCGTTGAGGGTCTTCCTCTTTTTCCCTGACCCTGTACTTTACCAGGCATGATGTCCTTCTCCAGGGACTGATCCCTCCTGACAACATGTCCAAAGTATGTAAGACGTAGTCTCGCCATCCTTGCTTCTAAGGAACACTCAGGCTTTACCTCTTCCAAGACAGATTTGTTTGTTCTTTTGGCAGTCCATGGTATATTCAATATTCTTCACTAACACCACAATTCAACGGCATCAGTTTAAAGGGTTTGCTTTTCACAGACACTGGATCTTGTTTATGTTATTATAAAAAACATTAAACATGTAACAACTAAAACCTCTTAGATAAATTAAAGAAGTTTTTGTTGTTGTGTGCTGTTGAGACAACTCCGATTTATAGTGACCCTATAGGACCGAGTAGAAGTGCCCCATAGGGTTTCCTAAGCTGTAATCTTTACAGAAGCAGGCTGCCACATCTTTCTCCAGCGGAGTAACTGGTGGGTTTGGACCGCCAACCTTTCCATTACCAGCCAAATACTTAACCATTGCACCACCAGGGCTCCTAAAATAGCATAAAATAATTCACAATACATACTTTATCAATAACTACATGTGGTCCTCTGGAGAAGGCCTCGCTTCTGGAGATTGTCTGAAAAATAAAAATATAATTTCAATCTCATTGTTTTAGGATAGTGGATTTTGGCCATAATTCACTGGTTTCTTTTTGTTGTTAGTTGCTGTCGAGTAGGCTCTGACTCATGGTGACCCTACGTATAAACAGAACGATGCTTGGCTTGGTCCTGCACCATCTTCGTGATCATTGGTATGTTTGAGCCCATTGTTGTTGCTATCGTCCCAATCCATCTCACTGAGGGTATATTAAAACCCCAGACTGTTTCAAATAGACCTTCTAAGCAATCACAGCAAGGCATAGCTGCTTAAAGCAAGAGAATCCTCCCTAGATGAAGAAGTGGCACGTACAGGCTAATCCCATATTGAAGGCAAAGTCAAAACTCTTAGAACTAAATTCCTGACCATTCCATCCTATTAGTTAAGTTATATATCATCACCCTAAGTCTTTTTTTTTTTAATGATTCTTCAGCTTTAAATTGGTCACTTCTTCTGAGGTCTGATAAGAAACAGTCAAGAAATTCTGATCAAATTGTCTTATATGTGCGCGTGCACACACATCTGCAGACACACAGACACACACACACAGACACACACACACATGAAATCACTCAAGTTTGTCCTTCATAGGACACACAGACAAATGTCTAATGATCAGGATGATGTCCCTTGGATGGAAGTGGAAGCAAGAAATTTCTGTCAGGAAGGACCTGGGCAGCTAACACTCAGAATGATTGCCAAAACAAGTTGCAAATAGCTAAGGTGAAAATATGGAAAGACAAAACACCTTATTTATTCACAAGTCTCCCTTCCCCACTCAGCTGTAAGACACTTAGAATATGGACATTGATTTTCTTCATTTCTCTATCCATGTTGCCCAAAATGGGGCCTGCTGTGTAATGGGAGCCGGACATGCATTTTTTGAAAGAACACAAGTTTCATCATCAAAACCAGTAGCCAGAGGCAGAAAATGAGGAGGAGGTGGCAGGAGAATCAGAACTGAAAAATTGGAGATGGGACCAAAGAGTGAAAATTTGAGATTGTCAGGAGCCTATGGAAGAGCTAGTGGGTGTTTGTGACTACGTTTAAGCCAGGTAACCAATTAGTCCCTGTCAAGTTGATTCCAACTCATTGCAACCCTATGTGTGTCAGAGTAGAACTCTGCTCCATAGGGTTTTCAATGGCTTATTATTCAGAAATAGATTGCCAGGCCTTTCTTCTGAGGTGCCTTGAGGTAGACTTGAACTTTCAACCTTCCCATTAGCAGCTAAGCACATTAACATGTTGCGCCACACAGGGACTCCTGAAGTTAGGTAATTGAAGGCATTTTTCACTTTCCTGCTATGTGTATTTATGCCCTGTGGCCCAAGAGAACATAAGTACAATTAAAATAAACCCATTGCAGTTGATCACAGGAATTAAGTGAGTTTCCTCAGTGCCTGAACTAGTAACTCCAATGATAAGCATTCAGGGAAGTGAGGATAATTGTCGTAATGAGGCAGGAGTGAAAAAGTGCTTAATGCCACAGGTTTTGGAGTCTGATCCCCAACCTAACTACTAACTATGAGTGTGATTTGGGAAGTTATTTAAACTCTCTGAGTTATAGTTTGACCATTTATAAAGCAGAGAGAACAATAGTACCTCCCTCATAGAACTGTTGTGACATCCACATTAAACTCCTAGCCCAGGTACTGGAACACAGTAAGTACTATATGCTGAGAAAATAATCCAAGAAGTTGGACTATATGAAGAAGAAAGGGCATCATGATTGGAGGAAGACTCATTAACAACCTATGACATGCAGATGACACAATCTTGCTTGCTGATCAAAGACCACAGCCTTCAGTATGGATTACACATCAACATAAAGAAAACAAAAATCCTCACAACTGGGCCAATAAGCAACATCATAATAAATGGAGAGAAGATTGAAGTTGTCAAGGATTTCATTTTACTTAGATCCACCATCAACACCCATGGAAGCAGTAGTCAGGAAATGAAAAGACGCATTGCATTGGGCAAATCTGCTGCAAAAGACCTCTTTAAAGTGTTGAAAAGCAAAGATGTCACCTTGGAGACTAAGGTGCGCCTGACCCAAACCACGGTGTTTTCAGTCGCATCATATGCATGCGAAAGCTGGACAATGAATAAGGAAGACAGAAGAAGAATTGATGCCTTTGAATTGTGGTGTTTGCGAAGAATATTGACTATACCATGGACTGCCAAAACAATGAACAAATCTGTCTTGGAAGAAGTCCAACCAGAATGGTCCTTAGAAGCAAGGATGGCGAGACTATGTCTTACATACTTTGGACATGTTGTCAGGAGAGATTAGTCCCTGGAGAAGGACATCATGCTTGGTAAAGTATAGGGTCAGCAAAAAATAGAAAGACCCTCAACGAGGTGAACTGACACAGTGGCTGCAACAATGGGCTTAAGCATAACAATGATTGCGAGCATGGCACAGGACTGGACAGTGTTTCGTTCTGTGGTACATAGGGTTGCTATGAGTCAGAACTGACTTGACAGCATCTAACAACAGCAATAATAACATAATAATAATTATTACTATCATTATCATTAGTACTCTAACTACAGAATGACATAATGCTTCCTCTTGAGGTGTTAAATGTCTATTATAATAAAAACCAAACACTTGAGTCTATGGCTTTCTAAACTAAGCAAAATGAGACAATGTATTTTGAAAGCATATTGAAAATCCTAAGGCTTTATGCAAATGTAGGAATGTTTCATTATTATCACAGGTCTGGTAGGCTAAAAGCATTCCAGTCAGGGTACAGAAGTGTTTTATGTTTTTAAATAAAGAGAGACGGATAAGGTTGGCAAGAAACAGCCTCCACATGACGGAGAAGCTGCCAGTTTTCTGCATTGCTCGGGTAATTCAAAACCGAGGTCAAAATACAGGAACACTGAAACACTTTCAAATGCAGACACAGTAGACAATAGAAGAAGAGTAAAGTTATCACGAATTATAGAATGCTGTATCAATTAACATCTTAAAGAGATAAGGAAGAAATTGGTAGTAACTTCAGGTTATATTTTATGCCTCCAAAATCAACTCCCATGTTGTTAGAGAGTGCATGAAGAGCTGGTTTATTAGTTCTCCAATTAAAGAAGAGCACAGGGTCATCACCTTATTCTAGTCACTATATATGTGTTGTTGTTAGTTGCCATCAACTCAGGTCTGACTCATGGCAACCCAATATATAATAGAACGAGATGTTTCCTGATCCTGCACCATACCATCATTACGATCGTTGGTTTGTTTGAGTTCATTGTTGTGGCCACTGTGTTTTTTGAGTGCCTTCCAACCTAGAAGACTCAACTTTCAGCACTATATTGGACAATATTTTATTGTGATCCACAGGGTTTTCATTGGCTAATTTCTGGAACTAGATCGCAAAGCCTTTCTTCCTCCTATGCCTTAGTCTGGAAGCACCACTGAAGTTAATCTACCATAAGTGAACCTGCTAGTATTTGAAATACTGGTGCCATAGCTTCCAGCATCATAGCAATACACAAGCCGCCACGGTAAAACAAACTGACACGTGGGTGGTAGGGAATCACATGGAGGGTTTGTTAAACACAGAGTGCTGGCCTCCTTCCCCAGAGTTTCGCATTCAATCATTCTGGAGTGTGGCCCGAGAATTTGTATTTCTAACAGATTCCTGGTCGTGCATGTGTTGCTGGTCTGAGGAGCACACTTGGAGAAGTTCAGGTAACCCATGCTTTCGCCAAGCTTGCAGACCTAATGGGGAGATAAAGATTGAATGAATGAAAAAAAATAAAATACAGGGAACTGAAATTACATCTGGGGGAGAATTTAATGGTCTAATATAGGGTGTACCTGTCAGTGTCAAAGGAATGAAAGGCAATGCAGACGTAACTTGGGACAAGGATTCACCAGAAATGCTTTGGTACAAGAACTATGACCTTAGAATGGAAATATATGTGTCACAGCCATGGCCAGACCCTGCTACTGAGCTCCAGCATGTATATGAAAGTGTCTACTCTGCATGTGCTCCAGGATCTCTAAGATGCACCTTAATTCTGTTGTTGTTAGGTGTTGTTTAGTTGGTTCCATCTGATAGCAACCTTATGTACAGAAGAAGGAAACATTGGGCGGTCCTGCACCATCCTCACAATCTTTGCTATGTTTGAGCCCATTGTTTCAGCCACTGTGTCAATGAATCTCCTTGAGAGTCTTCCTCTTCTCCAACTCTGTACTTTACCAAGCATGATGTCCTTTCCATGGACTTGTCCCTCCTGATAACATGTCCTAAGTACATGAGATGAAGTCTCATCATCTTGGCTTCTAAGGAGCATTCTGGCTGTACTTCTTCCAAGACATATTTTTTTCATTTTTCTAGCACTCCATGGTATATTCGATATTCTTCACCAGCACCATAATTCAAATGCATCAATTCTTCTTTAGTCTTCCTTATTTATTGTCCAGCTTTTGTATACATATGAGGTGATTAAAAATACTATGCCTTTCTTCAGGCACACCTTAGTCCTCGAGGTGACATCTTTACTTTTTAAAGCTTTAAAGAGATCTTTTGCAGCAGATTTGCTTGATGCAATACAGCATTTGAATTCTTGACTGCTGCTTCCATAGGCATTGATTGTGGATCCAAGTGACATGAAATCTTTGACAGCTTCAATAGTTTCTCCGTTTATCATGATGTTGCTTACTGGTCTGGTCCAGTCATGAGGATTGTTGTTTTCTTTAAGTTGAGGTGTAATTCATACTGAAGGCTTTAGTCTTTGATCTTTATCAGTAAGTGCTTCATGTCCTCTTTGCTTTCAGCAAGCAAGGTTGTGTCATCAGCATATCACAGGTTGTTAACGCAATCTTCCTCCAGTACTGATGCCGTGTTTTTCTTCATACAGTTCAGCTCTTCAGATTATTTGCTCACCACATAGATTAAGTATGGTGAAATAATACAACCCTGATGTACAGCTTCCCTGATTTTAAACCATGCAGTATCACCTTGCTCTGTTTGAATGATTGCCTCTTGGTCTACGTACAGGTTCTACATAAGCACAAGTATTCTGAAATTCCCATTCTTTGCAATGTTATCCATATTTGTTATGAACCACAAGTGGAATGCCTTTGCATAGTCAATAAAACACAGGTTTTATATCTTTCTGGTATTCTCTGCTTTCAGCCAAGATCCAACTCTAACATGTCCAAAATGGAACTCTTGCTCCCACTCAGAAACCCTGTATCTATTTTAGTCTCTCCCACATCAGTTAATGTCACACTTTCAACTCAGGTACTCAAGCCAAAAATGTAGGCGTTTATCTCAGTGCCCACACCCAAGCCATGCATTCATTTATCCAATAAGTGCTTATTTATTTATCACCTACCCTATGCCAGGCATTGCTCCAGATTCTGGGTGTCTTAGTTTCTTAGTGCTGCTGTAATAGAAATTGCACAAGTGGGTGGTTGGTTTTAACAAACGTGAATGTATTTTCTCACAGTTTAGGAGGCTAGAAGCTGAATTTAGGGTGCTGGCTCTAGGGTAAGGCACTCTCTGTCACTCTAGGGAAAAATACTTGTCTCACCTTCTTCTTGGCTATCCTTGACAACTTGGTGACCTCCACTTGGTAACTATGTTTCCCGCATTCATGCTTGCTTGCTTCTGTGCCTGTTCTCCTCTTTTACATCTTAAAAATGATTGACTTAAGACACACCCTACACTTACATGGCCTCATTAACATAACAAAGGAACTCTTCTTCCCAAATGGGATTACATCTGTAATTTATCAGCTTGACAATTTACAACACATAATTTTGGGGGGACACAATTCAATCCGTAACGCCAGGGATAGAACCATGATCAAAACTAAGTACCAGTGCTGTACAAATTTAAATTCTGGTATGTAAAATATAAAACAAGTCAATAAACAAGCATGTAGTATATAGCATATGCTTTAAACAAAGTAGGAGTCCTGGGTGGCGCAAATGGTTAAGTGCTTGACTACTAGCTAAAAAGTTGGCTTTTAGAACCCACCCAGAGGTGCCTCGGAAGACAGGCCGGGCAATCTGCTTACAAAAAATCACAGCCATTGAAAACCCTATGGAGCAGTTCTACTCTGCACACGCAGGGTCGCCATGAGTCTGAATCGACTTGACTGGCAACCCAAAACAACAATAAACAAATGACCATTTTGAAACATCTCTGCTGTCACCACCCCAATCTCAGCCACCAACATCTCTTGCCTAGACTGCTGAGATGGAGTCATGACTAGTTCTCCTGCGTCCACTGTTCCCCCATGCACAATTACCCATGCAGCTTTCAGGTGATCCTTCAAAACACGTATCAGATTACAGCATTCCTCTACCTAAATCCTCTAGGTGGTTTTCCATTGTGTTAGAAGTAAATCCAAACTCCTTAAATAGCATGGTCTGCAAGAATTCTCCAAACTTTCGTACTTCTCTCTTAATCATTAGAAAAGCTCCTGTGATCTTCTTTCTGCCCTTTGGACATGCTAAATTTATGTAATCCTCAGGGCCTTTGCACTTGCAGTACCCTCTCTCTGTAGTACTCTTTCTGAATGTCTAATTCCTTGTCATCATTTAAGTCTCAAGTCAAACGTCACCTCCACAGAGAAGTAGCTTCTGATCCTGCTTTTAGCACACCTCCACTGCCTAAACTCTGTATTTCTTTCTCTTTCTCCATAACACTTACCACTCTCTGTGAGCTGCAGGAGGTCAGAGACTTATTCAAATTTGTTCATTGTTATATCCAGTGACTAGAGAAGGACCTGGCATATTATAGGCATTCACCTGAAATTTATTGAATACATAAATGCATTATGGTTAATTGTCAACATGTCTCTGAAAATCTATTTGCAGTTCCTTAATGTCAGCAACCATGTCTATTTCATCTTTACATCCCAGTGTTTAACTTACATGCAATAGATGCTCAGCAAATGTCTACTGGAGAGTAAATAAAGTGGGCATTTCATTTGGTTGAGCCTCTGTAACAACATTCTGAATTAGGTTATTATTTTTTTTCTATTTTATAGGTAAAGATTCAGAGGTTTAAAGAACTTTCCCAAGTAGAGGCAAAGAACAAGGAAGGAAAAAAAAAAAAAAAAGGCAAGCATCCCAGAAGCTGAGGGAGGGGAAAGCTGAAGAAGATTAAATGTCAGATGAAGCAGATGCTGAGGAGGAGCTAAACATTGACAAATGGATTTGGCCTAAAGGTGGATTTTGATAACTTTGAAGAGAGCAGTGTCAAGAGGAAAGGAGTTATGGAGAGAAGTGGTGAATGAGAAAATAAAGAGATTGAGTATAAGGGACCTTGATTAAGAAAACAGAAATCGGGCTGTCTTCAAAATTCAGATATTATTATTATTTGGAGCTGGGATGAGATTTTGACATATTTATGCAAAGGTGAGATTGGAACTAGTGGAGAGGGAGAAAGTCAAGTTGGGGATCAAGCTTATGGGTGAGGGTTTTCAGGCAGTGAGAAGGGATAGAGTCACAGCACAGAGGTGATGGTTTGCCTATCAGAAGATAGTTCTCTTCTCCCTCTGTAGCTTTGGGGGAAGATGGGTAGAGACAGGTGCAAGGAGATAATAATACAATAGACATGGCAATGTTAGCTGAGCTCCTGCAAGACTAAGTGATGGGGAAAAGGTGAGGGGTCAACTTTACCTGAAGTCTGAAGCTCCTGGGGATTCTAAGATCATTGAAAATGGTGGTTGATTTCTTGATGAGTCCAGCAATGGGCCAAGGTGACTGTTTGGTAGGTGTGGGTGATACACAAGGACAGAGCTTTCCTGGGACTATATTAAAAGGTAGAGGCAGTGGGATCATGAGAAGCCAGGGGAGATGGGTCATGAGAAAAGCTCAAAAAATGGTATTCAGGTAAGAGTAAGGGAAATGTCCAAAGAAAGTCTTAGAGTTTTTAAACTTAATGCATAAGCGTCAGTCAGACAATTTAAAATGCACAATCCTGCCCTTCCTTCCTCTGTGAGATTCTGAGGTTGTAAGTCTGCAGTAGGGCCTGGAAACACGCATTTTCAAAAAGCATGGATTCAGGCGATTCTCTTATAGGAGGTCCATGAGCCACACTGAGAAGAGCTTGAGAAATGGATTGGTGATCTGATGGAGCTGAACAGTATAGAGCCAGCACCGCACAACTGCAATGATGCTGGCATAATAACCATGTTTGTCCCTCTAGAGCAGGGTTCTCAACTCATTTTTCAATAAAATACCTGGAAAACTCTGGAAACATCTCTACGCAGAGGCACCAGCCACAGAGTTTCTGATTTAACCCACCTCGGGTGGACCAAAGGTGATTTTAATATGGAGCCAATGTTGCAAACCTCTGCTCAAGGGAAAACGCCCAAGAAGGTTTGAATCACTATGCAATTTTAGTGTTAATGAGCAGGCAAATTCCTTTTCTAGGACTAATGGAACATTCCTCTCCATACTCAGTGCATAGAAATACTCAATAGTGCAGGCTGAATGGCTGGAAAGAGCTATGATTCCACAACAGGTTGGTGTTAACAATTGGTAGGGGTGAATAAGCCTGTCCTGCCTCAGACGTGGTTATAGCACATGGAGTTGTAAATAACCTACCGGGGTGTATTCTACTTTTCTCTCCCTAGAAGATTGCTTTCTAGCAATGCCTAAGGGAGAAGTAGCAGGTAACATATTTTATATCACTCGACTGAATAACACAGCAAATGAGCCAAAAATGAGCCTCAGAGACCCCTCACAGTGATCTGAGAAAGGGTATTGGGATTTGTCAAGGCCGCATGTGAATAATGTCCAGGTAGAAAAGGCAAGAAATTGCTGTGGCAATTATTTTCATGAAAAAGAATACTCGATGCAAGGCCTATACGTTATCCTCTCCATGAAGGGCTCATTGATGTCTCAGAATGGTGGGAGCATGTGCTTTGATGCGAGGCTTTGTACTTCTGTGCAAGCTTTCTACTGAGGACTTCAAAGGGCTTTCCATGGACTTTCTCATAGTCCCTTTCAACCCCGTTGTGGGGTGGATGGCAAGTGTTATTCTCATTCCACAGATGATAGGAAAGCTGAAATGCACAAAGGTTAAGTGGTGGGCCTAAGGTTTCTCTTTCAGTCTCTTAGGATGGGACCCCAGGCTCTTGGCTTCCCAAAAATCCTGTCACAGCTGGCCCTGTCACATCCCTACCCTTCAATCACAAGGTTACCATAAAATAGTTATCAAAAAAAAAAAAAGTATCTGCCAACAGTGGGAGATGGATATTTTCAATTTAGTACCTTCAACTGTCAGAATGGGTTTTTTTGTCAGAGTCATGATATCATTATTGATTCACAGCACGGGGACTTTTTTTTTTTTTTTTTTTATTGTACTTCAGGTGAAGGCTTACAGAACAAATAGTTTCTCATGAAACAGAAGTACATGTGTTGTTTTATAACATTGGTTAACAACCCCACAACATATCAACCCTCTAAGTTCTCAACCTCTTTTTTTTTTTGGTGAAAATACACATAGCCAAAAATACACCATTTCAAAAATTTCTACATGCACAGTTCAGTGACATTGACTACGCTCTTCGAATTGTGCTGTTATTCTCACTTAAGATGAAGGCTTACAGAACAAAATAGTTTCTCATTTAACAGTTACTACAAATGTTGCCCTATGACAATGGTTAACAATCTCACAACGCATCAACAATACCCTTACTCAACCTTGGGTTCCCTATCACCAGCTTCCTTGACGGGGACATTTTTTACATTCAATTTTTTTAATTATTATTGTTTTTTGTTAGAAAATACCCAGCCGAGTTAACGTTGTCAGTATTTCATCAGGTCTTCATAAAATGCTACCCTTTGGTGACAGTGTGCAATGGTTCACTTTCTTATCACATTTCGTTGCATTGTTACAATGAAGGGGATTATTCAGCAACCTCGAGCACACAGTACACTTAAAATATAATTGAAGTGTGATTGTGTCTGAGTACTGGATAAAAACTTTATTTTTCTTTCTGGGCAAAATCTATAGTGATATCATTGGTTTAATTCAACGGCCCTCTAGTCATTCAACCTTATCATAACCACCCAATAACATATGAAGGGCACAGTGTTCTCAGTATTTGCCAGACATCAGAATTCCCTAGTGAACCTTTTTATTTGCCTCTCTGTTAAATTATAAAAGTATTCTACGCAAATAAAAGTAAAATGCATAAAAACTTAATTCATACAGAAATGCCACCAGTTTCCTTTGAGTCGATTCAGACTCATGGCAACCCCATGTGTGTCAGAGCAGAACTGTGCTCCATAGAGTTTTCAATGGCTGATGTTTCAGAAGTCGATTGTCAAATCTTTCTTCCAAGGCACCTCTGGGTGAATTGAACCTCCAACCTTTCAGTTAGCAGCCCACAGTATTAACTGTTTACATCACCCAGGGAGGATTTGAGATAAAAATAATTGTCTCATTCCCTATATAATTTTCTGAAAATTTTCTGTATTATGCAGCATTATATACACTATATTCTAACAATTGATCTTGGATAGCTTTTATTTAGTTCATTTCAACTGTGTGAATATAGCATTCCAGTTTTATTTGCTACATGGTATTCTATTGTATGGCTGTTTCACAATTTATTTAATCAAATCTCATGATAGTGAATAATTAAATAGTTTCTAATTCTTCAATGATTAAAAAAGGTGTAATGAACAATCCTGTATATATGTAATTTTATGTGCAAGCTATAGGATATATTTGCAGAGAAGGAATTTCTGGAATAAAGCCTAGCTTTAGTTTATATATCTATATTTAAAATGTACTTTGGTATTAATCTTCATA